>NC_034609.1:12265173-12284027 GCF_900095145.1 Mus pahari
GAGAGAGAGAGAGAGAGAGAGAGAGAGAGAAAGAAAGAAAGAAAGAAAGAAAGAAAGAAAGAAAGAAAGAAAGAAAGAAAGAAAGAAAGAAAGAAAGGACAAGTCTAGCGCTGTGCATGCTTCTCGGGTTTCCAGTGTGCAATCTCCATCCAGGATTCCGTGCCTGAGGACGAGCTCCTGGCTGCGAGTCAAAATGGCATGAGAGGTGCTTGGGAAGTATCTTTCCCCATAAATCAGTGTCTTGGCCCGTTGTCTCAGTCTCTACCATTAGCTATTCACTCCGTTGCAACAAATCAGGCTCTCTTTGGGCATCCTTTTAAAAAGAGGATTTCAAGAGTTTGTTACAAATGTCTTTATCTAGAGGAGACAAAATAATAATAATAATAATAATAATAATAATAATAATAATACCAGCAATAACTCAACCGAGCAATTCCTGTGCTCCAGTCCCCAGTACACAGCAGCCTGGCAAACACTGCAAGAGCATAGGAAAGAATGCAACTTAGGTAGGAGGCTGCTGACATCCTCTAGAACATGTACAGGACTGGGTCAGACTCTTGGTGTCTGTCCAGTGAGAAGTGTCCGCCACACCTGCCACCTCAGACTAAATCTGGCATCTTCCAGAGACAAAGCTCTCTACTGCCAAATGGGCTTGGCCACTGCTCTGGGCACCTGACATGGGAGTTGAGGGAGTCCCAGAATTGGGGAGGGTTTGGGAGGGAGGCAGGGGAAAGTTTGCCTGGACACTTTTCCCTAAAATGCTGATCTTAGGTCTAGACAAAAGAAAAGATGCCGCTAAAATTACGGTGAGCCTTATCCAAAAGGCACCTGGTTACATCTGACTCCAGACCAGTGATCATACAAGTCTGCCCTCTTAGTGGCCCCTGGCTGCCAGAGTAGGGCTCCAAATGGAGCCTGCAACACATGGGCATAGTAAGGCAGAAGCTCAGGCCCAAGGCAGGGTTTTCCAGGAAGCAAATGAAAGAGCCGGTTGAGTATCACAGGGGTCTCCCAGGCCAGAGTTCAGGGATCAGGACAAAAAGTCACAAGGAGCAACATACACATTAGCCCAAATAAGAGGAGGTGGGTAGAGCTTCCCTGAACAGTCCTCAGCAGAGCTGAGACCCTGGGGGAGAGGGGAGAAAGGGAGGATTAAAGAAAAAGGAAAAATCAGTAAGAAAACAAAACGGTCAGATCACTCACACGGTCCAACATGTGGGCTCCGCATCAGGGACTTCACGCAGCCTACCCACCTGTCACCTGACTCCGTCAGGTAAGGATTAACCAGGTGTAGTTATCTACCGTTCCTCAGTGATGAGCATGAGGCCCAGAGAGGCTAAAACACCAGAGTCCAGAAGCGTTCAGGCAGCAATACCAGATCTTCTATCCACCTGCCTCAGTCAATTCCCAAGCCTCCATTCTCTCTCTCTCTCTCTCTCTCAGATTTATTTTATTTATGTGAGCACACTGTAGCTGTCTTCAGACACACCAGAAAAGGGCATCAGATCCCATTACAGATGATTGTGAGTCACCATGTGGTTGCTGGGAATTGAACTCAGGACCTTTGGAAGAGCAGTCAGTGCTCTTAACTGCTGAGTCATCTCTCCAGCCCCACCTCCATTCTCTTAACTCCAACATGGTGGCCCTTTGAGCTCATCGAATGTGCCACTGAGCGTGATAAACCATACCACCACCGCCACAACTCTACCACACCTTCTCTAAGAAGCTTCGGTTCATCTGAAATCCAATCTGCTATTCCAGTGTGCTCCGCTATAACTGAACCGGACCACAGCATCACACCCAAGGCCTACTTCTCAGAAGCAAAGCCACACAAGCCTCCTGAGGGGCTAATAAAAACTCAGACTCCATTTACATAGTAGCTAAGAACAGCAACAACTCCAGCTCTGAGGGATTATACTCCTCCCCTCTGGTCTCCTTGGGTACCTACACAAACACAGACACATATAACATTCACATAAACAAAAACTGAAATAAACTAGTAGTTTTTAGTCACTATACACAACAGCAATACGCGGGCAATGTCTGCTATGCTGAATAGCACACATGTAAACATTTCTATACTGTTCCATTCACTGGACAGCACCAGTCTGTACCTAGAGCAAGCAGACATTGTTAGCTACCACAGACTCACCTACACCAGTTTCTGTTCTTTCAGTACTGCTCTAAGCTTACTGAGGGTCCTCAGAAAATGTTGAATAAAAATGAGGAAGGTATGGAGAGGAGAAGGGAAGGAAGCAGGAAAGGACAGATAGATGGAGATTGAGTAGGTTGACAAATGGACAGACTAATGGACAAATCATGATGGGTAGGAGGATGGATTGATAGATGATGGATGGATGGATAGAGGATGGATGGATGGATGGATGGATGGATGGATGGATGGATGGATGGATGGGGGATGGATGGATGGATGGGGGATGGATGGGGAGATGGATGGATGAGAGGGGGGAGGTGAACAGGAGTCTAGATGGGTCAGGATCAGAATCCCCAGTACCTTAAGTCTCAGAGATCAAACTCCCCAACATACCACCTTACCTAACTGCCCTGTCATAACCCTCTGCTCAATCCAACTCTCCCTGTCCCAGACAGGAGCAGCTGAGGACTAACGCCTCCCTCCAAGGCCCTGTAACCATGTTCTGCTGGACTAAGAGGGATCCATGTTGGAAAAAAATCAATTTAAAAATGCCTTTACTATTTTGAGTTCTTAGATACCTAGCAAACCAGAGCTGACACTCTGCCTTTAATAGCTTCAGTTCTGCGAGTCTTGAAGACATTTCTTTCCAACTAAGTAACCCAAATAAATGTAGCGGCTTTTTTATAAAGAGAAATAATTAAAGAACAGATGGTGTTGCTTACTTTGAAATGTTTGCTCTAAAATAGATTTGTGTGCACCTTGGTTGGAGTTCATCCCCCTCTGCATCCATGTGTCAGGAAAGAAGATCAGCTCGCTAATTACCTGACTGTCTTTTCCCTATAAGATCCCAATTTAAGAATCTCGTTTCATTCTAAGAAAATTAATTCAAAATGCCAAATAATTTAAAAATGTATTAAGATTCCCCTTAGACCAGAATGCAGAAAGGAGTTTTCATCTGTCTGCTAAGAATCACCTTGGGTAGTAAGATTGAAGTTTGGCTCTTAAGACTTGGTCCCCAAAATTGAGCTTCTGCCACAGCTATTGGTTCCATATGTCCACAGAACGTTTCATTTAAAGTATATGTGCTTTTAAATTGGTCTCTGACCATTTTTTCTGCTATGTGTCTCTATGCACACCACACATTTTCCCACCCCTTGGAGTCTTGTTCTCCTCGGAAGCTAGCCTCTTTTATTTGCATTGGAGGTAACCTATTTCCAACATGCCAAAATCTGTTCATTTTCAAGGCCACTTTTGGAGATTTTATAGCCTAAAATGGAATAAAATTTAAATTTAATAAAATTTGAGCCCTGAACAGAGAGAGAGAGAGAGAGAGAGAGAGAGAGAGAGAGAGAGAGAGAGAGAGAGAGAACTAGTTTAGAAGCCAGCTACTCAGACATTGAGGAAAATACCCTGAGAAACCCCACAGGGTGGAGACCGTGGTCAACCTGCCAAATGTCATTTGGGGCTGGCTTCAGAAGAGAACCAGAGCTGAGGATGCAATGCAATTATTTAAATCCAGAAAGAAAAATGTTTGCTCCCAAATTTGGCAGCAGATGACAGCCTCTGATTCCAACTGCCTCTCTGCCTGGGTGGGGACGCTTCCTGCCTGGAAGGCATTGGGACATGCAGTCTCACCTGGGCCAGAGGTGAGCCCTGCACTGTTTCTGGGTTTTCCTTTTGTTTTAAGCACGTGAACTCTGGGTTGCACTTAAAGCCTTCCTAGCAAGTCACTTTTTCTTCAAATCACAGGTTAGCGCAGAGTGAGATGGCTCTCTTCCTTTGTTTCTCTGTAGCTGCCTTTGTCACTGGCTGGCAGGCCCCTCCTCTGGCCTGGTAACTTACTCTCTTCCTCTCCCTGGTCTGGTTCTAGGTGTGAAGGCCCAAGCTGGCTGTCACTTGGGCCTTTTATAGGTCCAGGGAAGGAAGGTACAATGACACTACAAGGCTCAGGGTAGTTACTGCAAACCCCCACAACCCCATCCCTCTGCAGCACTGGAGGATGCACTCAGAGGCCAAGGGTTTTTTCAATGCATACCCACAAAGGGCTTTGGGAGGATGCAGTCCAGGTCTCATTGGGTTTGTCTGTACCATCATCATTACCACCACCACCATCCCAATGGCTTGCTCACCTCCACAACTCTTGTTCTATTGAGGGGTAGAGTGACGGAAACCAGGAGTTGGCAAGAAGGGACACTCCAACAATTGGTTGGCTCCCCATAGGAACATGGACAGAAACTCCAGGGTGTGGGGACCAGGAGGCTGAGGACAACTGCCAACTCCTAAGGCTGCTGTGAGATTACAGGTTAGACCTGCAAGGTCAGCTCATTTGCCTCCACTCCCTTGTGCTGATTGTAACTCTGTTTCAATGCTAGGCAAGTGCTCTACCCCTGAGCTGCATCCCCGCCAGTTGCAGGAAATGTTGACGACTAACCCTGGCCAGAAAGGATGCAGCTCCTTTACCCTTCTTCCTGAGAATGCACATCCTATTGTAAGGCCTGGGGGTGGGGGTGGGTCATCCCCCAGGTGTCCTTGGTGAAAACCCACTCCATCTCGTGGAGAGACACTAAAATATCCATTGAACAGATCAAAACACCAAGACTCACCCTGGTTACATGACCTGCCTGGCTAGGGGTCATCTGAAACCAGGACTGAAATGGTTTTTGTATATTCTTGAATGGCTGGACCTGTAGGCCCTCCATCAACCAGGCCTGGCTCTGGGTGTGACCCAAGAGGTCCTGACTCATCTCTCCTCTCATCCTGGTGACTAATGACTCTGGGCAAGGCAGAAGACCGTGTGGGGGACAAGAATCCTGGGATCGACCTTGAACTTAAGAGGCTGCAAGCCCTGAGCAGAGTTACTGACAAGCCAGGGGTAACCCGAGCCAGCCCTTAGATGGAAACACAGGCCTGGTGGCTGGCCGGACTGCCAGCGCTGGCATCCCCGGCGGATCCGAGCCTCCCGGCTCCATTTCACCAGCCTCTGTTCTGCACAGCCCTTTCTCTGCAGCAACAAAGCCTCTCCTGCTCATCAGGCACCGAGAAAGGGCCAGGCACCATGCTAACTACTTTACACAAGGTATCTTGTTTAATCTCTGACAAAGAGCAAGCCATAGGGCTTCATGCTGCATTCCAGGCAAGGAAACTGAGGCGGCCGTGGCACTCTTGACAAGCCTCTGATCCAGATTCTGGAACAAGGCCAGTGCCTCACTATCGCGCTGTTTAGCCACCACAGTAGGGAGCACCTCTACACGATCCATGACATGTGAGGAGGCCGTGGCTTGTTGTGATAGAAAGGGGAAGACGAAGAGGATGGGGAGGACGAGGAGGATGGGGAGGACGAGGAGGATGGGGAGGACAGGGAGGATGGGGAGGACGGAAAAGACAGCAATGACAGGGAGGATAGGGAGGACAGAGAGGACGGGAGGATGAGGACAGGGAGGATGGGGAGGACGGAGAGGATGAGGAGGATGGAAGGACTGGGAGGAGGATCATCTACAATCTGCTCATGCTTGAAGACAAGTTTCACATATATTCAAATGCACGGAATGCAAGCAATGAATTCACATACAGCGATTTTCATCTGTATTTGAGACTTCATGAATGCAGAAATATTAAAAACCTAAAAGGCTCACTAAGCCTGGAAGCTGGGGCAAGAAGAGCTTGCCAGCCGCACAAATTAGTAAGATTCTGTCTAAAAAATTTAAAAATCTGAGGGGCAGGGGATGGACCTCCAGGTAGAACCTTTGTCTAACAAGTAAGAGGTTCAATGCTCAGTACCAAAAACAAAATAAAATTAAAAAGGCAAATTGTGTTCATCTAGGCCTGAGATTCATCAGTTTCAAACTTGGGCAGAAAAAAAAAAATCTCAATTTCCATGTCCTCTCTATCGTCCTCAGAAACTTTTGCACCACAAAAGAATGAAACCCCGGAGTCAGTCTCCACTGAGCTTCCTGGAAGCTCCTCTAAGAGACAGATGAGCAGAATGACAGCCCAGAGTGAGGCTCACAAAGGTGGGGGACACGTCTCACCGCTCCACAGCTAGTGGCAGGGCCAGGGTTGGAACCCAAAGGTCCACAGTTCTTCCAACCTGCTTCTACCTCCCAGGCACACCGTCCAGGGTGAGGACATGTAGCTAGATAGATGCTCAGGGGCCAAGAGGACGACGACAAAGGCTTTCTACACAGCACTCCAGGGATGGAGAGGTTCAGGAAAACAGGGGCAATGACCTGAATGCTGGCGGCCTGGGCTCCACCCAGGCCAAGGATAAACCAGGGCAAGGCACTTACTTCCCTTCTGGAGTCTTTCCAGGACTCCCATCCAAGATCCCTGTGGAGCTCTGCTAGGTCTCCCCCAGAGAGGAAACCTAACCCTTTTGCTTTCTCTTTCGGGGACCCCATCTCCCCACCAGATGTCAAGCTGCCCAGTCAAGGGCTTAGTTCAGGGTGCCCCATGACAGAAGTCCTGGGATGAGCTGGTGGGTCCCCAGCCCAAATCTAGCTGCCCTCCTTGAGGACAGGAAAGAAACTCTTGGACGGTTCTTAAGGCTCGAAATAAAGTTTAAATATTACTTGGAAATTACTAAACAAATCAAATCACTGTTAAGTGGATGTCGTGGGCTTCCTCTAGACAATACATTTAATGAAGATTATTGTCCTCCTGGTTATAGTTTGAGATTTGCATTTTATTATCAGAGAACCACTTATGCATTACTCCAGGATTTTCATTAGGTAAATAAATTTTTATGTGGATTTCATTATACTCCCTTGGCTGAAATTCTGATCACTTAACAGCAAGAATGCTGTTCCAACATCCTGTGTGTCAATCAGGATGTAACTGTTTCCTCGGGTTGTTGAAAAGTACTTTTTTTAAAAAAAACCTGGTGTTAATGGGGAAAGGAAAAGGAACAGGGTGAGAACTCAGGGTGGGTTTTGTGTTCAGTTCCTTTGCTGAAACACACCCTAGAAAGGAATTCTCTCTTTCAAAACACGTGTGTCCTTTTACACATACACTGTGTAGATTTATATAAGTCAGACACCGTTTCCCTTTTTTGGTCACTTGGGGGTACATGGATTCCATGGCACCAGAACCAGGGAGTCTGAGGCACAGGCTGGACCTGAAGAAGCAAGAGTTGAAAGAGACACGCATGGGGAAGATTCAGGAAGGAAGGCAGTGGAGAGAAGCCTTCCTGGAACCTCAGCCATCAGCAGGAAAAAAAAAAAAATCATTTCTAAGAAGTCTAATATGAAGCAATTAAGCTAATTGGAATCTAGACTGTACAGGGCGCCTCCGGAAACTGGAGACCAAGGGACTCTCCTTGCTGGAAACTCACACCTCAGTATGAATGAGTGAGGGAGGGAATGAATGAAACAGCCTCACACAGACCCTCACCTCCAGCCCTGTGAGAAGACACAGGTGGTGCTGGATGGCCCTCTACTATTGGTTCTCAGGGTTTCACAGGAAATTGCCAAAAGAAGAAGGGAGGGAAAAAAAAAAAAAAAACCTTTCTGCTCACTATAAAGGGTTGTCCCATGCCAAAGTCTGGGCTGGGCCCCTGTTTATTATCACATCCCTCTCCAGTCCAGCCCAGAGAACCCAGATGGAGCTTCAGGACGGCTTTGCTGAATGAACACCACAGGGCAAACTCCCGAAACGGCCCAGGGAAATATAGCAGCAGAGCCCACACAAGAGTTGCCCAGAAGAAAGAAACTGGGCCAGGCTCCATCCTGACAGAATCCTAACGTCCCGCCCAGCACTGGGGTTGAAATGTTGAGGTCCTAATGTCAGTGGAGCCCCTAATAACCTGTTCGATTTGGAAGACACTCTTCTCCCGTTGCCCAGTTTCTCATCAATAATACAGATGACAGCAACCACATGGCCTTGCTGGGTTGCAACTGCTAAAACAAACTTGAACCAAGAGTGTCTGGGTATGGGGCCAGCCAGGTGTGTAGAGGATCTCCATGGATCACCACTGAATGCTGTCTGTACAAGACCAGGAGCCCACAAGCACTTCCCTTTCCACACAGCTACTTTAGCTGTAAACACCTACGGAAGGTACCTGGGCTCCAATCTCAGTACCCTCAGGGCACAACGAAGTCTCCTTGATCCCCACCCAAGAGTAGACACCTGGGACTTCCCGGTAGGAAGCTAGCTACAGTTCTCTAGGGTCTGTGGCCTTTGGAAGAGTTGATTGTGTATGTTTGTTGATTGGGACAGAGTTTCACTCTACGGCCCGGGCTGGCCTTAAACTTGGAATCCTCCTGCCTTGGTTCCTCCAAGACTGGGATCTGTGCCACCAGGCTCTGCTCTGCTGAGATCTTTGATAAAACAGTAGTGAAGAAAATAGGGATATGATAAATGAAGATGTCCAATGGAAGGGGATGACAGTGTTCTTCTCAAAGAACAGAGGTGTCTTCTTTTTGTTTATATTTGTGCGAGCTCCCATCTGCAAGTGAGTGAACACCGCAACTTTGTTTCCTTTTGGAGAAAAGGTCTCCCTCTGTTGCGTGCAGGCTGGTCTCCTACTCCGAAACTCAAACAGCTCTCCAACAAGCTGGAACTATATGTACAAACCACTGTGCCCAGTTCCACACCAACATTTTAAAGTTTTTTCTTTAAGGGGGGGGGGGGAGGAGGAGGAGAAGCAGCTCTGCCTGCTTCCCAGCCATCTGTGCGACCAGATCAACCCCTTCTCTTATCACTCCTTGCAGTGCAGCCACCTCGTCACCCAGTCTCAAACACATGCTCACCAGCTCAACACTCTCCAGTTCACCCGATGTCTTTATCATAGCACCCCTTATGTTGTGCACTGTGTCCCTACCCCTAACAACAACGTGGTCCCAGGACCCTGTGACATCTTTTACCATGGCACCAAGAACCTGATTCACCTGGTACTGGACAGACAGACAGAAGTCAACTTTAAATCCATCCTCCCTTTGACCAGATCAACCCCAAGAACCCCTTTTCCACACTCCTCCAGAAGATCTTAGTCCATGGACAGAGGCGTGACAGAACTGTGAGCCCCGTGGACAACTCTCCCTGAAGGCGACTCAGGGACCCTCTCAAGGGAAGCTCAGCCGTTGCTGCTCAGAGTCTCGCTTGTCCTCAAATACCTACTGTTGATCTCGGTAACCACCTACATGAATGAATAGACCATTTGTTGCTAGAACATAATATTTTCCTTGGCTTTTTAGGCACCAGTCTGGCAAATGAGCATTTCCCCTGCCTAACCTTCTGAGGGCTTTATGCGAGTAGTTAATTAGAATTACACACACATGTTTATAAAAGTTTAAATAAGGCATAGTTCGAGTTTGTGAAAATATATGTAATTACTCACACCGACACTTCCCACTGAAAAAAAAAAGGCAACATAGGCAAGACCCTGGAAGGGCCAGTGGGTGGAGGAAGCCTCTGCCAGCGCCAACAATTCCACCTTGGGGGACAGCGCCGGAGGCCCCACCATCCAGCCTCTTGCTCATTATGCTAAGACTGCAGCCAACACATTGCAAAAAGGCCCTGGGTAGACACTGGGCTACAGCAGTGACCCAATGCATATTTTGAAAAGAGCCCAACCTAGGGGTTGAGAAGAGAGCTCAGTGGCTAAGACCACTGGCTGCTCTTCCAGCAGACCCAGGTTTCATTCCAAGCACCCATATGGCAGTTCCCAACTGCCTGTAACTCAAGTTCCACAGGATCCAACACCCTCATGCAGACAAACATGCAGACAAAACACCAATGTGTGTGATTTAAAAATAAAATCACAAAAATGTGCCTAAAACAAAAGGCCCACCCTAGCCCCAGGGGAGCCCCTTTCCTACACACAGGAGACCCCCTCTACTTGCTAAGCTGAGCAGAGATTTGAGCAGCCTAAGGACCCAAATGACCAGGACTTTGTGGCAGGAGTTCTGCCTTCAAAGCCCTTCCCCTCTGGACTTCCTCTGATGACCCTGCCATCCACCTATGGTCCACACTCCTATCTAGGCTTTACCATCTCTTCCTCCCCTCCCAAGTTCCTAAAGAGTAGTTGCATCCCCCACATCCTGTGGGTGTGCCCAAATCCTCTTCAACTTCCTATGGTGAGCAGCCTAACCCTTCCCACCAGGAATTCCTAACAGCTACCAGATGACCTGCCTTGGACAGAGGTCTTAGCTGTTCCCATCACCTTGGTGTGGTCTCCAAAACTCTTGCTGGCTCCCGGGCCAGCCTGCTTACTCAGCAGCAGGGAACCACATTGCTCTCCTGGGACAGGAGGGCCCTGAGACACTGAGTCCTCCTCAACAATGGAAATTGCTGCCCTGGGGCACAGTGACCCAGCCAATATGGGCAAGGGTGAGATCCTGAAAGGCTAATCCATCAGTGCTGCCTGCGGGATGCAGGCATAGATCGGCCGACCAACCATCCTCAGAGCTCCCCTCTTGAACGAACCACCGCCATGCCCTGAGACAGGGGAGACATCCCCCCCACTGGCCCTCAGGGAGCCCTGCCACAATCCGGCCACTGTAAAGAGTCAACGGTCCGAAGCTCCCGGGGATTCCTCTTCCTCACAGAACAAAGAACAAAAGACTGGGGCCCTAGGGATCGGGACCCAGCAGATGATGCAGGGCACAGAGAAGGGTCTAGTACACTCAGGTTTTTTTCACTCGGGGAAAATTTGAAAATGCCATGATATGCCAGGCACTTCAGAATCCTTCCTCCTCCTTTCTGAGCATTCTCTTGAAGCTCAGGGACTTGGTCCAGGTGGTGCTAAGAGTCCAACAAGAGAAGAGGAACCACAGCAAGTAAAATAAATCAATTCTGCTGAGAACAGCTCCACTGCCATTAAGAGGGGAGAGAGAGAGAGAGAGAGAGAGAGAGAGAGAGAGAGAGAGAGAGAGGGGCAGGGAGGGAGAGAGAGATGTAGGAGGGGAAGGGGGAGAGGAGGGGGAGGGGGAGGGGGACGGAGGGAGGTTAGAGTCAAGGCCCTTTTGTGCCCTGACAAGCAAGGTGACCTGAAAAGCCTTACTGAGTGACCATGCACCTGTGCGGAAAGGCTGTGACTCCAAAAGCTGGGAAGGGGTCCTCCAGTCTAGGAAGAAAATGCCACACTGTTCATGTTAAGAAAGATGCACAGAGAAAGGATTGGGGCAGGGGTAGGGCTGAGCCCAAGACACTGAGATGGTATTCTCGAACTTTACATGCAAAAGTGCGTAAGCATTTGAGGTCCTTCCGGAACCTCCTCACTCACAGCCTTCCTACCTCCTTTATTCTTGCTGATCTAGCAGATTTTTGTTTGGATGTCCCCAGAGGCCACTAACTCCCAAATTGGCCTGTGGCTGGACTGGATATTCACAGGATGTCATTCTCAGTGATAAGACACAAAGGAGGGGCTCTGGGGTCATTAGAAGAACCCAAAGACACACACCTTTGTCTGGGAATCCCTTTCCCCTGCTCTTTGGACACATGTGGAATGTGTACTCTGGCACAACAGTAGGCACTACCACAAGGAGACAAACCTGAGAACAAGGGCCCGTGTATGTTGAGCAGAACGAAGTATAACCGTGAAAACCACCAGGGTCTAGGTCTGTAGAACTCAGCGGTGCACCATAGCGACACTCCTCCAGGTCTCTCTTCCCTTTGTAGCCAACAGCCGCTTATGCTCCGGCTGCTCGGAATTTGACTTACTGGGTCTTGCTGCCTCAAGTACCCTGCCAGAATGGTACCACCCCTGTCAGCCAGCCAGTTCCTCCTGCAGCTTGCTCCAGCCCCTCTCCGGAGGATCTTTTCAGGCTCTCTGTACTTTGGAGGCCTTAGATCGTGGGCGAAATCTTACCCACAGCAAAGTACAGGTCATCAAGGCAGGGCGGAGAGGAGACTCCAGCTTAACACCTTAAAAAGGGCTCGACTCCGGGCTCCCCGCCCGACAGGAGAGCTAAGAAGAAGTTCATAATGGAGGCTTCCTCTGCTTCCTATTTAACCTCCCTGGCAGTTGGAGAAACTGAAAACATAGCATAAGTGTTGAGAGGGCGGGTTCCAGAGGCGGGGAAATGCAGGTTCAAATCCTAACACTTCCATCCATTTTCCTGTTACAAGACCTCAGGCGCCAGAGCCTCAGTGTAGACATTCATAAAAGCAGGAGAGTACCATGGAGAGAGAGCTATCCGGAAGATACCAGGAGACCACAGGATAAAGAGCATAGGGCCCAGTCTAAGCCGATTCCAACCGGGCAGTCCACAGTGAATACAGTGGTTCTGTGAGGGGACATCAGAGCCCCCCGGGCTATCCTGAGGTGCCTGGCTTCACTGCTTCAGTTAAAGTGCAGGCTCCCTCAAATCAGCCAGGATCTGAGGCCCCGGATGCTGAAGCATCCACATGGATGCCCTGTTCCTCCACCTCCATCCTTGTCGAGCCATTTCTTAATGGATGGGACTATTCTGGTCCAGTCAGATTTCCACTCAAGCAATTTCCAGTTGCTTTAGAATCAGCTAACAGACACCATCCCAGCTGGGTCAGCTGACCCATCCGGATCATGGTGCCTGAGTCTAGAGCACTGAGACTATGAAATGTTCTAAAAGGAGCCACGAAGGAAAGGGCCAAGAATGTTCGAGAGGAGGGAAGCCACTGAGAACAAGGACACGGCCACTCAAAGTGACATCTTCCCCACAACGCCTCGCTTCCTCACGCTAATTCGTTATCAGGAGGCCCCTGAACCCACAGCCACTGGGGCAGAGACATGGAGACATGAACCTGAAAGGCCACAAAGAATTCAGCCACCAAAGGCAAGAGCAGATGTTCTGGGCCAGAGAGATGACTCAGTGGGTAAGAATGCTCACTTGCTTGCCACCACACCTGTTGACCTGAGTTCAGTCTCAAAAGCCTATGTCATGGAAGGGAAGAACTGATTCCTACAGAGGTTTCCACAGGTTCACCATGGAATATACACAGGGGTGCAATACACACCACACTAAATGATAGATAGATAGATAGATAGATAGATAGATAGATAGATAGATAGATATGTTTTTTTTTCCTTTTCTTTTTACCTTTTTTTTTTTCCAAACAAATAAGCCACAAGTTTCACAGGAAGTTTCTAGAGAGAAATAATCTGTTGCTTGGGCAAGAGGCTACCGTCAGTAGACAGCTATGCCCTCCTCACAAGCCTAGTCCCCTCCCTCTCGACAAGCCTCAGGACCCTTGCCAAGCAAGAAAGTGAGTCTCATGGTCGGGGGGTGGGGGGGCAGGTCCATCCACTAGGTCCTAGACAAAGAAGCCACAATTGTCATCAGCTTTTCCCACGCTGGTTTCTTTCTTTCAAAAGTGCAGGAGCTAGAAAAAATGTTTAGTGATTTAGGGTACTTGCTCTCTTGTAGAGGGGTAGGGTTCAATTCCGTATGATGGTTCACAGCCATCCACAACTTTAGTTCCAGAGGATGCCCTTTCTGGATTCTGTGGGCACACACATGGTACACATTCATATAGGCAAAATACTCATACACATAAAATCAATCTTAAAATTTTTTAAAAAGAAAAAAGATAGTGCAAGCCAACCATAGTGTATCTATGAGTAGGTGGTTGGCATGCACCTGTAACCTCTGCTCCTGCGTGACTCAAAAAAAAAAAAAAAAAAAGAAAAGAAAATTAAAAAATCTGTGGGCAACCCTCATGCTCAGGCCTCCAGTCTGCATCCTACATCTAAGAGATGGTAGGGCAGGGTTCAATCATAGCCCAAGTCCATAAGCAACTCAGGAGGCAGAGGATAAAGAATTACAAGTTCAAGTATAACCTGGCTACACAGCAAGGTCATTTCAAAAACTCAAAACCCGGGCAGTGGTGGCGCACGCCTTTAATCCCAGCACTCGGGAGGCAGAGACAGGCGGATTTCTGAGTTTGAGGCCAGCCTGGTCTACAAAGTGAGTTCCAGGACAGCCAGGACTATGCAGAGAAACCCTGTCTCGAAAACAACAACAACAACAACAACAAAAATTCCAGCACTCAGGAGGCAGTGGCAGGTGCATCTCTGTGAGTTCAAGGCCAGCCTGAGCAAGTTCCAGGACAGCCAAGGTTACACAGAGAAACTCTGACTCAGAAAAAACAAAAACAAAAATCTGTATATACACACACAGCCACATACCATACATATATCCACATACACATATCCACATACCACATATACACACACCACACATATACACATACTATATACAGACACACACACCACACATACACACCATATACAAAGATACACATACCACACACAGTTTCTTCTTCAACCTCTAATCAAAAGTCAGGGAGTACTGGAAGAAGGAGGGGATCTCCAATGTGCACCTACCCCCTGGTTTAGCTACACCCGGGGGAGGGGGCACCCAGTCACTAGACCAGTTCATCATCACACATCAGCAACACTCACAACCCAGGACTCCAGACAGGGACAGCCCTGGGCTCCTCAGAGAAACCCTGAAGCACTATGGTTTTCTCCAGGAGTCTGAACTTCATCCCCAAACAGGATACATTTACATGTGGGAAGAAAAGCCTGTGCATGCACCAAGGACGCAGACCCAGGTATTTATACAGTTTCATAAACTGCGGGTGATTATTCTGTTTCATAAGAACAATCGCTATGCAAATGAAACCTCCAGCTAATACAAACAGGGCTGTTAAACTCACTTGCCAATGTTTATGAAAAGAACCCCAGCCTGGCCCTGACCAAGCATGCTAAGAAAATGTTTAATCACAAGACACATTTGAGTGAGGAAATTAGGCAAATAAGAAAAGATGGCCTGAGTTCATTCCCAGAGCCCCTTCCCACCTCCCAATCCTTCTTTATTCAGCAAGACAATGATGGCCAAATGAAAAGGTTCCCAGAGGAAGGCCGGTGTCAAGGCTCCAGGAAGAAGAAAAAAAAAAAAGATGGGGCAGACTGGAGGGGGGGGGTATCTCACAAATTCTAACAGCCCCTCAAGACCTCCCACCTATTCACACTTGCATTTGAGTAGGGTGGCAGGAAGGGTGGAGGGGACAATCAATGTGCAAGAGGCTCATGGGCAGGGCGCAGGAAATTCCTGGCTGCTCCTACCCATGCCCAGCACTGAAAGCAGATCCCAATACCTCCTGCATGCCCAGGTTGTGTCTACCAAGGGTTTCACCAGGCTGGAGTCAGACATCAAACCTCAAGAAAAGGCCTCAATATAAGAAGTCCCAGTCATGTCTTGGCCTTCCTACGGCCTATCATAGAGCAAAACGGCACCCAGTCAATGAATTAGGACGGGTCCCGAAGGTGCCAGAAGCCACATCCTCAGAGTCACGCCACTGCAGCTGAGGAGTCCGTAGGTCAGGTGTTGGAGAGACCAAAGAATGTAAGAGAGTTTCTCCACGTGTCGGGGCATAAACCCCTGTGGGATGGCCTCCCCTTTAAAACAGATATTAGAAATCATGCCCCCAACGCAGCGAGACCTAAGCGCGTGGTGGCAGGCAGTCCTTGGGACTTGATTCTGCTTAGTCAAGGTCAGCTATGAGTTCTGACTCCCTCACTATACTGAAGAGGCCCAGAGGGGGCTAACGGAGTTCCCCAGGTCACACGGGTTAATAGCACACATAAGACAACCCCAGGTCAAGCTTCTCCAATAGACATAACGGGAAAGGGTAGGTGGAAACGCAGTTGGTACTGCCCTTGCCCTGTGGCTCCTCCCGGAAGTGCTCCTCAAGGAGGCAGTGGTGGGAGGGACCTCTACAGCCATTGCTCCCTGGGGCTGGGGGAAACCAGAGCTGTGTCCTGGCAGGGCCTCCCAGGGGCCCGGGCAGGGGCAGCTGTCCAGAACTGTCTGTCCAAAGAGGGGGCAGGGAGGCTGCCACACGGAGCTCGCCGTGTGCCAGTCCCTGGGGCCAGGCCGGCTCAGCCTGCTGGCTCCATCCAGAGCCCTCCCCAAGGGATGCTGGGGGAGGCAGCCAGGATCAGAGCCGCCGGCTGCGCATTCCCCTCCCCCAACAACAGGGGACTAAAGTGGGTCAAGGAGGAAGGAGGGGGCCCAGGAGGGCTGGGGGAGGGGGCCGAAGAGCTCGCAAAGGCACCCAGGGGGAAGGAACCAGGGGAGGATGCTTGGAAAAGCAAAACCATGTGTGCAGTAGGCCTTGGGGGGCAGGCAGAGTGGCTGAAAGGCTGCAGAAGACGTGAGGGTTGTCAAAAATCGCCTCAGAATTAACTGTAGGGGCGGGGGAGGCCTTCATTTGGACTCCTCCCCAGGTTGGTCCTTCCCTTTACCCCACCCATTGGCCTTGGAAGCTCCTTTCCCATCTCTTAGAGCCCACCCTCCAGTCCACGCGGAGCAGCCGGTTGGCTCAGAGCAGGAGGTGTGCCCAGCTGGGGCCCAGCTGTCCCGCCAAGAGGCTGGGCTCCTGGGGTAGGGAGCAGAAATGTAGCGCAGCCCATGCTGGGCCCTAGTTCAGCAGAGCTGTGGCTGGGTCAGGCCAAGTCAGCCACAGCTCACCAGCGAGAAGATTGGAGTGGGCCCCTGTCCCCAAGAGTCATCCTTAGGGAGCCTGGTGAAAAAGGAAAGGGAGGGAGGCAGGAAATGCCGCCCAAGCTGCTCCCCACCCAGAAGGGGCAACCAGATTCCAGGGTTCTCAGGGGGACACAGTTTGATCCAGGGAGACATCAGCTAATAGTAGGCCTCCATCCATGACTGGTCCAGCTCAGTCACCAGTCTCTTTAGAAGCTCCCCGACTCGTGGACAGACACACACACACACACACACACACACACACACACACACACACACATAAAAGGAAGCATCTACCCACCCAGGCAACTCGATATGGTCCAGAAACCTCCAGGGTGCTTGAGTTCCAGGAAGCTCAGCAAGGAGGGGGGGCAGAGAATATAGAAGGGGTTCAGTGTCCTGTTGTGGGAGTGTATCCAGGGCTCCAGGCTTTTGTGGGGGATGGGGGAGAAAGTCAAGGGGACAAAGACTTAGAGCAACCTGACACAGCAGGCTCCATGGAGGGGCTTGCACCCAGGGATGGGGGGTGGTGGCAGGAAACATGAAGCAGGCTTACAGACCAGCCCTGAGGGGCTCAGGAGGCCTTTCAAGCAAACACCTTACTTTGTATCCCCAGCAAAGCCACTCCCCATGCCCCCACTCCCCAACAATCCCCTCCCAGATTCCTGATAATCCAGAAGAATCCCCAAAGCCTGGAGGAGTGGGGTGGGAGAAGCCGCTGGAGAAAGGAACAACCTGTCTTCCCTTCTCTAACCTGTCCAAACCGCTTGCTCCCAACTAGAGCCTCAGGAGTGGACCCAGCCCGGGAGCAGGGAAGGGATAAAGATGACCACCATCCTCAGGCAGACGGTGTCTGTCACCAGCTCGGAGTCCAGAACTTTTTCTCTCCCCCTCACTGGCCCACCTGGACTTCCTGGGGAGAAGCTAGGTTGGCACTGACTCACCAGGTATGCAGAAGGCAGCCCAGGAGCGACTCTAGCCGACCCCATTGCATCTAGCCACTATGTCCTTAAACACTAGGCATTTCCTCAACTCCTGAAGCCAGGGAAACAGATTGGTACCAACCTGACAGAACTACTGAGAGAACCACTGAATCATGAAAAGCTTATATAGCAGTCATTTTGAAACTGGTACACAGTAGGCCTCAAAAAAAAATTTTTTTTTGATAAACACCCAGTCCCTTCTACTACCTCTTACTCACTGGCCAAACCTCCCAGGTGGACTCTCTGAAGAAAATAAAGCAGGACAAGATACACAGGGAGACGGGGACAAGCTCAGCTGCACCCAGCACACCTGAGTGAGAAATGAGTTCAGGAAACCCAGGCCAGGGCAGGTCTCCACATTTCCCCCCTGGAGAACGTAGAGAGCTAGCATTTGCAGTCAGTGGAGAGGACAGGACATTCGGAATAAAGCCCCGGGAGACACCCAAACAGATTGAACTGTGGACACAAGTGGGCAGCTGGCTTCTCAGGGATCCAGGATAGGGGATGGGAGCAGCTTGGCCTGGCTAGGCAGACTCAGGGCGGAGCAGCAATGCTGGAGTGTCAGGATGTTCCTTCTAGCCTCAGCCCTAACAGTGTGCACGGGGTCATAGACCCCAGAAAGTTTCTTGCACATTGGAAATAACAAACAGCTGACTCACTGCAGCAAATGGCCCTGATACTCCTGAACTTAGAACAAGGCCTGCAGCTTCTGTGGACCCCTTTCTCACTTGGCACAGCAGAAGGGACCTCCCTGGGTGTGTGGGGGTGCCATGTGAACTTCAAGAACGACAGAAGTCACAGAGGTCGTATAAACCCATGCGTCTTTCAGAGCTGGGCATGGTGGTAGAGACCTATTCTACTTAATCTGGGGCTACTGCAGAACCGAAAGCTGAAGGCTGGGCAAGATGATTTAGATTCATTTAAAAATAGAGATAAGAGGGATTAGAGAAATGGCCTCTATGAGAACCAAACACATATGTGGTACTCTGACATATATGCAGACAAGACACCCATATACATAAAATAAATAAGTGAAGAAATAATTAAAGATAATAAAGGGATCTGGCACCCTCACACAAACATATATACCGGGGAAACACCAATACACATAAAATAAAAATAAATCTATCACTTAAAAAATAAAGATAAGCCAGGCAGTGGTGGCACATGCCTTTAATCCCAGCACTTGGGAGGCAGAGGCAGGCGGATTTCTGAGTTTGAGGCCAGTCTGGTCTACAAAGTGAGTTCCAG
>NC_034609.1:12284417-12310884 GCF_900095145.1 Mus pahari
CCAGAAATAAAAAAAAATTAAGAAGAGGGCTTTTCAAAATCAAGGCTGGAGAGATGGCTCAGTGGTTAAGAGCACTGAATGCTCTTCCAGAGGTCCTGAGTTCAATTCCCAGCAACCACCTGGTGGCTCACAACCATCTGTAATGGGATCTGATGCCCTCTTCTGGTGTGTCTGAAGACAGCTACAGTGTATTCATACACATAAAATAAATAAATCTTTAAAAAATAAATAGATATCTAGATAGATGTATATGTATATGTACATGTACGTATATATGTATCACGGCGCAAGGAATAGCTAGATGGCTTGCCAGATAAGAAGACTTGCCACCAAACTGGTGATCAGAGCTCAGTCCCTGGAACCCTCATGGTGGAAGGAGAAAATAGTCTCCTGCAATTGTCCTCTGGTCTATATACATAGATGCTAGGACATTTGCACAGCCACACATATACATCACACAAAATAAATAAATGTAAAGCCCAAAGCTCAGACAGCCATCCTGGGGACTTTCCAGGATGGACCATGCTATGGACCGTATACACACACCAGCAGACTACCCAGCAGTGCCACCCAGTACCCAGAGGACTTTTCTACTATTCTACATTCCTCTTCTATCCACTGACATCAAAGAAAGCCATCCAGACTTGTTCCAGTCCCTCCAGACATACACACACCACATTCCCACAGATGTTGTTCTAGCGGATTCTCAAGGGTGAAGACGATGACTTTTGCTTCTCCTTCTAGCCATAGCAGGGCTGGACCCAGGCAAAGGAAGGCAGCCCTGGGGTCAAAGACAAAGAAGACTGTCTACTTTCCTCTGTGGCTCTCTCCCGTCTTCCCATGTCAGCTACATCCCATCACCTCCTCTGGAATGTCCTCTCAGAGGTTCAGAAGTCAGATAAGCAGAGCAGGTTCCCGGTGAGAATCAGCCATTGGCAATATGTGCTCTGCCTATCTTGCTCTGAAGTCCACTGTTAGGTCCCTGAAGGCAGGTACCCAGAATGCCTCCGAAATGGCCATCCAGCTCGGGCAGTACCAGCCATCTACTGAATGAGCAGGGGGAGATTTTTAAGAGGCAGACTAGGTGACTTGGATCTGTCTGTAGGTCTTCTGCCTGTGATTTCTTAAGACAAATGCATTCAAGGGCTGGGGATGGAGCTCATCAGGTAACGCTTGCTTAGCATGCACAAAGCCAGAGCTTAGATCTCTGGCATCCCATCTGGTGTGCTGGTATCTGTTGGTTATCACGGCATTCAGAGGGTAGAGGTCAAGAGGACTAGAAAATCAAGATCACCCTCAGCTATAATACAGGTTCTAGGCCAATCTGGAAAACATGAGACCCTATCTCAAATAAATAAATAAATAAATAAATAAATAAATAAATAAATAAATAAATAAGAAAGAGCGAGAGAGACCAACACGTATAGTTCTGAGGTCTCCAAGCTTGCCTTCAAATAGTGACTAGTTCTACCTGTCCAACGTTGGGTGATTGACTTTACAGCCCTGTGCTTTAGCTCCCCCACCCCCGTAACCCACGAGTGATCACAGTACCTGCCCATAGGTGTCTGTAAAGCTTGAATTGGTGTGGCGTGCTCAGAACAGCCCTGGCCCCTAGAAAGCAAGCAATGGAGGGCACTGATTGTGTTACAATACATAGCCCAAGCTGCAGCCTCTGACCTCCTTAAGCCCCGCCCCAAAGCTGGAGGCCAACCCGAGCTCCAGGACCCCAAGGCTCCCTAAGGTGCACATCTGGCCAGCGGACTGCAGCCCACCACCTACCACCGCCCGGCACCCTGCAGGAGTCGCGACGCCGCCCCCGCTGGGCCCGGGTCTCTGAGGCCTGAAGGCGCCGGGATCGACTGAGTGGCGGGGGCCACCCGGCGACGCGCGAGCGGCGCAACCCGTGCCTTCCCAGCCAGTCTCCCGCCGCGGCCGCTTTGTGCCAAGCCCAGGCCCTGAGTTACTGCGTCGCAGCCATGGAGCCCTCAGCACGGTGGGGCAGCCGGCGCGTTCCCAGGACGGCGCCTCAAAGGAGTCCCAGGACCGCCTCCATGGGCAGGAGGGTGGGGACCCCGAAAGGGCCACGTTCCCAAGGCCACCAGACTCTCTCAGGTCACGAAGCAGAAAGGGCCCCGGAGCCGCGGCCTGGCTTCACCTACCCTTTTCCCATCCCCCACCTCACCGTCTCCACCCCTCCTTTCCCCCAACTGTGTCCCTACTCTCATTTCTTGTCCTATCCATCTATGACCTCTTCCCTTTCAAGTACTGCCTCACTGTCTTCCTGTCCCTGCCCTGGTGACCCTGCATCCAGATCTCTGAGACAAGTCCATAGACAGGCTGCAGTAGGCCCAACTCCCCACCTCTTGTCCTGTAAGTCTCTGGTGTCCCCAACCCAAGGTGCCTCCCTCATCATCACCACACCTCAGGTCACACAGCATGGCCTCGGGAAGGGCCAGGTTCTGGGCCCGGCCTCTGAGGAGACTGAGGAGCCTCCTGGCCTCATTTCCCTATCTGTCAAATAAGTCTGGAATGTGAGTACACCACCAGGTGCTGGGGACAATGCAGAGACCAGACAGAGGAGGCACCCTACGGGAGAGTTCTCACAGAGATGGGTCATGGCCTGAGGCCTCCCATCAGGCAGATGTACTGAGAGAGTTGTGTGTCTGTGGTGGGAGTGGAAGGATGTGGCATTTTGGTTCCTGGGGCAAGAATGAGGCTCAAGAAGTCTAAGCCTTTGCTGGTAGACAGCCCTAGTTGAGCTGACCCATCACCCAGGGAGTCTCTCTGGGGCCTGGATTGCACCAGAAAAGCCAAAAGGAACTGAACCAGAGGGGGTGGGAGTGCATGCAGTAAGGGGGGAGGAAACTCAGGGATACCCTGCCACCTCCCACAAACTCCCCAGCCCTGTGGAAGCAAAACCCTTTGGGCCCACTCCCATCTGAAACTCCTGTTAATTGGATACAGGTCCCCTCCAGGATGGCCCTGGCCAGATAGCCTCTCCTCACCATTCCCCTCTGAACAGGAATTGTGTTATCGACTGGTACATTTACAGAACCCTCTCCCTCCAACTCCGGTGAACTTACATGTGCACCTGTCACTGGAGCCTGGGCATAGAGTACTTGCTTAGTAAACACATGGGATGCATGAATGAGCAAGTGAACAACCAACCAGCAGCAGTATGAACCTTAAAAGCCTTGAAACTCAAGCTGAGGTGAGAAGATCCAGCCACAAGGGACGTAGGGCTCATCACAAACCATGAGGCTCTCTGAGAGTCTCTCGCATGAGCGTTTTAAAGAATCAGAGAAACCCTAAAGGTTTAAGAAAGTTGTAACTCTGCTTAATCCAGTGTCACTCAGTGCATCTGGTCACAGGAGACATCATACTGCTCTCAAACCACAATTTTATAAACAGTCAAAGGACCTTAAGAGAGACAGACTTGTCTCTTTGTGTTTACCATAGGATGAAGCTGGGCACACAGGAAGTGCTCCTGAACACCTAAGTGATGGGAAGAGAGAAGCCACACACAAAGCCCACCAGTTCCCTGGGAGGTTAGCGTCTAAGGCCAACTCACACATGCACATGCCTTGACTCCAACACACAGGTACAAAGATAGAGAGAGACATACTTGAGGAAACATTCACCCAGAGGCACACAGACCCACAGGAGTGCAGAGACCTTGTGTGCACAGGCACATGAAGCCCATTCTGTGGCAATGCCCTGCTCTCCCAACAGTCGTTTCCTATGGCTGGCCAGTGACCCAAAAGAAATAATCTCCAGGGAGGATGGAGAAGACAAGCCATGAGCAGCGCATCAAGTTCCCAGGATGCCCGTGATCTTCCCTCAGGCACAACCGTGTCACAAGGTCACTGTATAACCTTGGACACCTGACCTGTAGCTCTCTGAGCACTTCTGACCATCCTCAGGAGAAGGGTGCTCAGCCGAGGAGTCCTGACCAAGAATCACTATTGCAGTCGGGCGTGGTGGCGCACGCCTTTAATCCCAGCACTCAGGAGGCAGAGGCAGGCGGATTTCTGAGTTCGAGGCTGGCCTGGTCTACAAAGTGAGTTCCAGGACAGCCAGGGCTACACAGAGAAACCCTGTCTGGAAGAAAAAAAACAAAAACAAACAAACAAACAAAAAACAAAAAACAAAGAATCACTATTGCCAGGCAGTGATGGCACACACCGTTAATTCAGCAGCATTCGGGAGGCAGAGTCAGGTAGATCTCAGGGTTTAAGGCCAGCCTGGTCTACAAGGCAAGATCCAAGACAGAGGAAAAACTCTTGTCCTTAAAAATAAAAACAAAACAAGAAATCGTTATTGCTCAGAAAAAAAAAGCTAGCTCAAGACCACTCAGACAGCGAAAGTGAGTACCGGGTTCAAGGACATCCACTGCCTGTAACATCAAAGTCTGTGCCTATATACAAGCATTTGTTGGATGTTAACTACCCCTGGTGATCCCATCCTCGAAATGAGATGGATTCTGCCCATTCCCTTAGCAAAGGAATTCCATCCATCTACCCCACCGCAGCCCAAGGCCTGTGCCTCTCTCTCCCTTGGCTGTCCCCTGTCTGATCCAGCACTCAGGGATTCAGACTTTACCAGCATGGATTCCACTTGGTTCCCTCCAAATCTTCCTTTGAACCAGGCTGTCTCTCACCTAGATCGGATGCTCAGGATGTACGGGGATGAACAGATGTACGAGAAAAAGGGGGAAAGGGTACCCCAGCCATGCCCATAAACATGAAAAGCTTCCCTAATGAAGTGTGGATAAATGTGTTATTTCTTGGCAAAAGAAAAACAAAACAAAGAGAGACGAAGAAAGGACACTGCTCAGGTTAAGGGTGAGGTGAAACCCGTGCCTTCACACACTAGTTAATGGTGGGTGAGCTGGCGTGAGGTTTACAAGTCAGTTTGGAAATAGCTACACAATTGTTCGATGAAATACTCCTCGACCGACAATTCCACCTCTAGAGACCAAGACTAAGAAACGCTCAAACAAGAACACAAAACTCCGCACTTGAGGAGGTTCCGCATTGCCGTTAACAGCAGAACACGGGAGCCGATTACATATCCACCAGCAGAGGATTGTACAGAAATTCCGGTGCCTTCTGGATGTGAACGTGGAGATCTACAACACCATCATGGTAGTAACTTCTGTGCTAATGGGCTTCAGCCCTGGCGCTACACTCCATTTACAGAAAGCTCCAAAAGGAAAACTAACTAACCTGGAACCTAATCTTCAAAAATTCTGTACTATGGTCCAGGTCATGTTCCTACTTACGGTGTCTAAGAGAAAACTGTACAACCAAGACTGGAACCACTGCTATGTGAGAATACTAAGTGAGAGGCAATATAATCAGGTAGCATATGATACGATCTGTGTTCATGTGTAGCTGTTACAGATGTCTTGCATATATACATGCACTCTTGAAAATGAAGATGTGAAGATGACAGCCACTGACACTAGGAAGAAATAGAACTAAGTTATTTTGAGATTCAGAGAAATATTGGGTTCAAGAGATGGCTCAGTGGTTAAGAGCACTGGCTGCTCTTCCAGAGGTTCTGGGTTCAATTCCCAGTACCACATAGCAGCTCACAACTGTCTATAACTCCTGTTCAGGGGGGATCCAAACACCATTACACAGACATACAAGCAGTTAAAACACCAACATATACAAACTATTTCGTTTGTTTGTTTCTTTGTTTGCGACAGGGTCTCTGTCTAACTAACCCAGGCTGTCCTGGAACTCACTCTGTAGACCAGGCTGGCCTCAAAATCACAATCTCCACCCCTGCCTCCAGAATGCCAGGATTAAAGGCATGTGCTACCGCCTGGCTCAGAAATCATTTACTTTCTCTTACGATGTGAGCGCAGCCAGCCCAAAGGCAGCATCCTGCAAAGGAGTGGAAGCAGGGCTGAGCTCTGCTCCTACAGAACCAGGGGCTTCTGCAGCCCTAGAGAAAGCAGATTGTCTGTTACTTTCCAGGGCTGCCAGCGTAATTATAAAGCTAATGACCACTGGCTCGGGCTCTGGAGCTAGCTAAGACTTATCCACAAATCCTAGCTGTTCCGAATGACCTTGGCCAGGTCATTTCAGTGTCACAGTTTACATGCCTCTAGAACAGAAAGTCAATCAAGAATCTTGTGAAGTTCTAAGTGGGGTGGGATTGTACAGTGTTGACCCCCACGCATGCCTTCCCCATGGCTCTGGATGGACATGTATATGACCTGGTCATTCTCCACCTTCATCATCCCTGGATGAAAAAGGTACCCAGACAACCAGCTTCAGGGATGCTTAGCCAAACCTAGGGGTCAAATGCGTCTACACAGCTGGCACACTGGCCCCACAAGCACTAAGATTCTCAAGCATCTCAAGATGCTCACACAGCTGTCAAGTCCTATTCCAGCCTCTCTTTTCTCCTACACCCCTCAGCCTCCAAGAGGGCAAGAGAGCAAGACAGGACCAGCTGCACACTGCAGAATTCCCTAGAACTATTCCTTTGGATTCATCACTACCAACCCATTCATTCTCCCTTGTTTTGCTTTATGAATCAAAAACTATATCTAGGCTGCATGCAATGGCACACACCTGTCACCCCAGCACTCTGGAGGCTGAAGCCCGAAGATCTCAAGTTCAAGATCAGCCTGGCTGGCTACAGAGCAAAACTGTCACCAAAACCAAACAAACAAACAAGCAAGAAGTCAGTCAATCAAACGAACAGAAAACTAGAGCTGAGGACGTAGCTCAGAGTTTATAGCATCCATCTAACGCACACAAGGCCCTGGGTCCAAGGTTCTGGTTTCAATTCTACCTCATAGCATACAGTAACAACCCAACCAATTCTATCCCCTTCTACAGACAGGAAACAGGCCCAAACAAGAAACTGTCTTGCCTGAGGCCTCAGGGTATACTCTCTCTAACCTTCATCCCCATGATAGATGCCAGGTTTACCTTCAAAAATGGGGGGTGGGGGGTCTTTCTTTTCTGTTCTAGACAACTAACAGGTCACCAGGTCATCACTGTTCATAGTCTCCTTCCCACCTCTTTGTTTCAGCCCCACCCCTCACTCCTTCCACTGCTCCAGAGGCAAACCCTAGAAATAAGGAGTGTCTGTAGACCCCCCCCCCCCGTGATACTGCACTATAGAGAGCCCCGGCTAGCCCCAAACCAACCAGGCATTTCCAGGGTGACCCCTGGAGTTCTGTAGCAGTTCACTGGAGGCAGCACGAGGGGTGTGTTCAGTCAGGGACTCTGCTTTACCACTTAAATTTATTATTAAAATCTCATGCTAAGTTATCATGTCTAAGGCGTGCAGAACAAGAGACAGTGGCTTACAGTGGAGCAAGAATGGAGGGGAGGTGGCACCAGCCACCCCCAGCTTCAACAGTCAGAAGCCTCACCACCCTCACTGAAACAGAGGCTGGGAAGGTAGGGAGGAAGCAGGACCTGCCTCAGATATGGACGCCGCCAGGAAGTCCTGCTCAGGCCTCAAGACAGTATTTACACCTGCAGCCCACCCTCGTTTGCTCCCTCAGCCCCTGGTTAATTCATTTGCACGTCTCCCACACACTTATCCACCGCTCACTTGTTGTTCACCCACTCATATGTACTCCACCAACCACCACCATATTCGCTCAGTTAGAGGTGGTCAGACCCACACCCCAGGCAAGCAGATAAAGATCACACAAGAGTACAGAGTCCCAGACGCCCAACAGTGTGTCCACACCTCAGTGAATTCTCTCACTTGAAGAAGACAGATGCTAGCATCTCTCAAAAGAACTGGCGTCTAAGGACTGCAGACTGTAGCCCTAGGAAGCAGAGCCAAGCCTACCGCAGCTAAGTCGGAGAGACGGCTCTACAGTTGCAATTCAACACGCAGATGTCCAGAGAGAGTGGTTTCCCTGAGGGTGAAAGTGCACCGGCACAGGCTAGATGAGACGAAGGATGCCAGAAACACGGAAGGTGAGCTTAAATCCAAGGTTGCTCGTCATCCACTGACCTTCAGGATGGAGGAAGCCAAAGGTAAACCGGGAAAGGTCTGGCTGGCTGACTCCTCCAGGAAGGCTAACAGAGCATCTGTAGACGCTAACCTGGGGGCACTGCTCACAGGTTCTCAGAGGCACAGCACTCTGCAGCCTCCAGAGCCCCCTCTTTCCTTCTGTCTCCACTGGGACCCTGCGCTCCTCCTGCACCCTCCCTCTCTAGAGAACCCCTAAAGCTGGTGATTGCCTCTCTTCTCCCCAAGTGCCAACCTGCTGCCTGGGGTTTAAGGATAGAGTTCTAGCTCCTGCTCAGAAACCAGAAACAACCTGATAGCTGCAAGGTCCCGTAGCACCTTCGCCGAGGGTCTAACCTGGATATGGCAAGCACCCTGCCCAGGTGTCTTATCTAACGGTGCCCTGTCCCTTCACCAAACCCAGATGGTAATCACTATGCCTTCATGCAGGTTAAAAGTGGATACAGCAGGGGGCGGAGAAGCAGTATGTCTTCTCTAACTAGAAGCAACAGAAGTAAAATAAACCTCAGAGAGGAACAGGAATGTCAGGGCTACACAAAATAATGCCATCCAGGTAACTGACAGGCAAATCTCAATGACAGGAAAGGCAAGGGTAAAAAAAAAAAAATGTCCTCCATCCCCACCCCTACCAGGAGACTAACAAATGGCTGTGCACCAACACCCATACCTATGTGACCACATTGGAACTTTCAAGGAGTAAGAAAACAGCCATTCCATAGAGCTGTATCTCCTTTCTCAGGGGAGCCAACCTAGAGAGATCAGGTTAGATGACAAGTGTCTTAAGTCAGGGTTTCTATTCCTGCACAAACATCATGACCAAGAAGCAAGTTGGTGGGGAAAGGGTTTATTCAACTTACACTTCCACATTGCTGTTCATCACCAAAGGAAGTCAGGACTGGAACTCAGGCAGGTCAGGAAGCAGGAGCTGATGCAGAGGCCATGGAGGGATGTTCTTTACTGGCTTGCTTCCCCTGGCTTGCTCAGCTTGCTTTCTTTTTTCTTTTGTTTGTTTATTTTGTTTTGTTTCTTTGTGTTTTTTTTTGTTTTTCAAGACAGGGTTTCTCTGTGTAGCCCTGGCTGCCCTGGAACTCACTCTGTAAACCAGGCTGGCCTCGAACTCAGAAATCCGCCTGCTTCTGCCTCCCAAGTGCTGGGATTAAAGGCGTGTGCCACCACACCCGGCTCTTCAGTTTGCTTTCTTATAGAACCCAAGGCTACCAGCCCAGGGATGGCACCACCCACAGTGGACCCTCCCATTCTTGATCACTAATTGAGAAAATGCCTTACAACTGGATCTCACTGAGGCATTTCCTCAACTGAAGCTCCTTTCTCTGTGATAATTCCAGCCCAAGTCAAGTTGACACACAAAACCAGCCAGTACAACAAGGAAGGGCTGGCTGGGTCCTAGCAGGCTCTGGGATCTGGGATCTGGGATCTGGGCTACCTTGGCTCCTGGTCTAGGCAGACTCAGCCAGGATCCAGCTCCAGAATTGTGGTATCCCTGAGGACAGGGCAAGTGCTGCAATGGTGGCCTGACAATGGCCACCAGATCACTCAGACACTCCCAAGTCAGCACTATGGTGCCTTCTAGACTACAGACTCCCAAGCCACACGACTAGAGTTGAACACGGGAGATGGCCAAACAACACCTGTGCTGCATGCTTTCCAGCCACTTACCATATATTTTTGCATGGTAAACTTTACAGATTTTACAGTTTTATAACCTCTCCCAAATCGCGTCTGTTTGGGGTTGGGGGTACCACGGCACACGTATGTGCAAATCAGAAGACAGCTCGCCAAAACTGGTTCTCGCCATCCACCGTGTGAGTCCCGGGGGTTGAACTCAGGTCACCAGGTTTGGTAGAAAGTTCTTTTACCCACTGAGCCATCTCACCAGCCCTAGTTTACAATCCTTTAAACCCTTCTCAGAGCAGTCTGGTGAGCCTTCCCAGCCTGGGTCCACTATCTGCAATCTTTCTTGCTTTCTTTTGTAAACAGGGTCTTACTGTGTTTTCCCAGATGTCTCAAACTTGCTGTATGAGCCAGGTTGACCTAGAACTCAAAGAAATCCTCCAGCCCCTGCCTCCGGGCATGGAAGGTATGGGCCACTAACTTGTAATCTTAACCAGTTTTACTCACACAATAGTAGAGAAGTTAGGCTCTGCCCCAGGCCACAGTTTCTCTAACTGTCCCCACACAAAGCCTCAGTCTAGCAGGAAGAACTTCCAAAACAATAAACTCTAGAAGTTTCCAGGGAAAGCCTTTCACTCTTTCACTTAGTGCTCTCTCAGAATGAACCCTCAAGGAACATAGGAGCACTTCATACATTCCTATACATTCCTCTCTCTCTCTCTCTCTCTCTCTCTCTCTCTCTCTCTCTCTCTCTCTCTCCTCTCTCTGTCTCTTCTAGTCCCTGGCCCTTAAGTGATATCAGCCCCAGTACCCCCATTATCTAGAGAGAGAAGCGGCTGTTAAGTCAGTGAGCGCATCCACAGAGCCCCATTTCATATCCCAATTCAGAAGATGACACGAACATCTGCTTTCACTTCAAGACATTAATTTTCAATTATTGGAGAAAAACAAAATTAGTCCTGACAAATTGCTGTTGAATACTGGCTCTTGTCTGGTGGCTCATCACAACTTCGGGGTCCCACAATTAGAATCCTAGGACAGACTACCCTGATGGATAGTCTGTCTATCATCTCTCCCTGTCATCTGGAGGCCAGGATGATGGCGGCTCCTCATGAGGGGCCCTCTGCCAGGCGACGGTGAGGCGACACGCCTACAAGCCTCCGCAGGCAGGTGTCTGCCTCTCTCATGACCAGATTAGGGAACTGAGGGGAAGAGCACTTTAAAAAGCCATGCCAAGGCCTTCCCCCTTCTCCGAGGGATTTGGGCACTACACTAGAGATGCCACATCTTCCTGTGTCCAGAAAGGCTGGGGCCACCTCATGAAACTCCAAATGCAATATGCCCTCTATGGTGGGGAGCCGGGGGGAGTGCATGATTCTCCTGAGATCCCTCTACCCTGACACTATGGGACCCAAACTCAAGAGTCCCAGCCGCCAACATCCAAAGCTTACAGATACTGAGTAACAGAAAAAGTGTTTGTCAGCCAGAAGTGGTAGCAGAAACCTATAATCTCAGTATGGAGAAGGCTAAATAAATCAAAAGGCTAGCCTAGGCTACGCAGCAAGATCCAATCTTCAAAAAAAAAAAAAAATTTTTTTATTAGTGTCAGATGTGGTGGCATACATCCTTAATCCCAGCACTCAAGAGGCAAAGGCAGGCTGGTATCTGTGAGTTTGAGGCTAGCCTGGTCTACAGAGTGAGTTCCAGGACAGCCAGGGCTATGTAGAGAGACCCTGTCTCAAAAGAAGAGTAATTAAATAAAATTTTTTGCCAGGGTCCCGTGGATCCAAGAACCAAGCTTTAGCTACAGCCTCGGAACACAAAGAAAAAGGAAGAAGACTGAATTTGCCAACTTCAATGACCCCCCCACCCCCCAATCTAGAAAACAAACCACTTGATAAGTGATTATGAACACTTTAATCTCATTTGTTAGGGGCTCTTTCTGTATCTTGACTGCTACTGTATCAATAAGAAGCCAGGGAAATATGAGTGAGCAGAATTCCAAAATAATCATGTAGCAGTCTTCAACTGTGACTTGCCACATATGAAACCAGAGTGTATGTCTAGCTAAAGGGAGGCTCATCTAAGGATGGGGAGGGGGAGGGAGATGGGAGGGCAGAGGCACAAGTGAGGGGAGCTAACCATGGAGGAAGGCGGGTTCTAAATAAATAAATAAATAAATAAATAAAACAAAGAAAAATTATATCTTTAAGATGAGAATGAAAACCATTGCTACTTCCAAAGTCAACTCGGTAACTGAGCTGACATTGTGTAATTGACTTTGCAGGAAGAACAACAGCAGTGTAACAAAGAAAATGTCAGTGTTTTCACAGTGCTAATCTATAACGCTGGGAGGCCCTCCCGCTGTCAGCCAGGGCTGACAATACAATAGCTTTCAGAGGGATATTACCATCATGCTTTTATTCCTGACATCAATCAAGACAAAGAGAATCCTTTTCACAAGACATTAAAAAAAAATCAAACCTTTGTACGAGAAGATAGGTAAAGCACCGTTCTCCTTAAAGACAGCCATGAGGAGCAATCAGCTAATTGGCATCCTTGAAAGAGAGAAAGTATTTTTATTTACTGAGTGTACAACCCCAGTCATTGGCTGTCCCAGACCCTGCCAGGTAAGCTAGGAATCAGAAGTTTCCATTCCCATCTCTCCAATGCCAAAAACTTTAAGCAAGATAGAACCAACCCTGGCTTTGACAGGCCCTTAAGTACACTATGCATATAATGACCTTACCATTATCAGATAGCTAGCTATTTGAAGAAATTGTCAAATTTGCTAGCAAACAAGGTATTAGCATTTTCCCAACTACGCCATAGTAACAAGGCACCCAAGTTAATCCCCATAGTCCACTAGACCCACACATCTGAAGGGCTCCTAACGGCAAACGTTTAAGACATAAGAGTAATAATAGTCCTGGGCCAGGCGCCAGGGTTGTTTTGTGCAAGATGTATATAAGGTGAGTTTGTGAACGTACTCGCTCACCCTGGCAAAAGGATCAAGCCATAAAGAACCCTAGGCACCTTCCATTCCATTTCTGTGACCGCAAGACAGTTTGGATGCCTGTGCATCTGCAGCTGATGACACACAAAGTTGCAGACCCAAAAGCAGCAAGTGAGCTGAGCTAATGTTCCCGAGACCTTATTATCTACTCCCTTCCCAAAACTAACCCACCGAGCCACCGGCCCACCAGAGAGCACACGAGGGTGCTCTTGACCCTTAAAGTGTGCATGCCTACCCAGGGCTTAGACAATTGTGGTAGAGGGAGGGGAGGGAAACGGGTCCTCTAGACCAGAAGGGCTCAGGGTGGTGTGACTGGCCCCTCTGATGCCTAATAGACAATGCAGCAAAAGTACACACTTGAGCCTGATAACTCAGAGGCAGATGCTGTGCCAGAAACATCTTTGGAAGACAAGGGTGTTTTCACTTCCCAGACAAAAAAAAAAAAAAAAAAGTGGACACCGTTGGTCTATCTATTGAGTATTGAAACAACAGGTGCTCTTCATTTTGTTGCAAGATGACCGAAATTTTAAAAGGAGAGGCCATCCTATTGCTGCCATGAGAACTCATTCCCCACCACCACCACCACCACCTAAAGCCAGAGCCAGGCAGCAAGCCTGCACCGCAGCCTCAGTGGTGGGCTCCTTTCGTTTACACATCCAAATGAACAGTTAAGAGAAATCAATGCATCTAATTGCCAGACTATTAAATCCAACATCAGGGGAAGAATTCCACAGCCACCAGCTTAAGAGCTGGCTACCGATATAGCAATTGTTGCAACTTTCTATTTGACTGAACCAGATCTCCAGTCTTTCTGTCTCCAGCTAGGAAGGCTGCTCTCTAAAGATGATGTGCTCCAGTTTCCTCCTCCTCCTCCTGTGGTCCCCCTCCTCCTCTGTTAACATGCCACAGCATTGCCAGGGCTGGCTGGTTCTACTGAATTGCTTTATGACTGGGAAGTCACCCGGCATTTTGCACCTTTCCTAGCGAATACACACTAGATACCTCACAGTTAAACATTTAGCAAGATTCTTCTGCCAGAGGCACATAGTTATCTTATTTTATTACTTATTAAGTTTTTGCAAGGAAACAGCTGTAAGAGTCTAAACAGCAATTACTAGACATAAAGGATATTTTCTAGACTAAAACAGGGATTTCTAAAGCTGGGGATCGGTAATTTAATTGGTGTGGAAGGAATTAAATATTAGGATTTGAATGTCATCTACCTGAACCTAGAGAAGCCTAAGGAATCTACAAAGGATTTGTCTTGCCCTTCCTGCAAGACTCTGCTCATTTAGCCAAACAAATCTCAACCATTTACACTTGCGTGTGGTCTCTGCTGAATCAAGAAACCTGTAACCTCAGAATGCCTCTACTTATTACACCTCAATTATTTCCATGGAAACAGACACAATGGTGAACCACACTGCTCCCAAGTCCCTAGACCACCAAATTTATAAGACAGACTTTTGAGGTGCTCAAGCTGTCAAGGGAAGACAAAGAAAGGAACCACAGTACAGAAGTCACAAGTGGTCATTTTGGATGGTGGGGGTAGGGGTACGGTGCATGGACCCAACCTAAGTGCTAATTAATATTAAGAACTGTAATTAGCTAACAGACAGTTGCTAAAATAGAGAAAACCAACCATGGTACAAATTATTAAAAAGTTTTTAACTGAGGCTGGGGGGGGGGTTGTTCATTTTCTGCAGCAGTGAAGAGACTTCTCAAGCAGCTTAAGGGCAGATCTCCTCAATGTCGAAAGACAGAGAGACCTGCTGGTAATCGGTACCAAACTAACCGCTAGCCTCAGCCAAAATAGCATCAGTGAGCGAGATGACAACAGCCTAGGGAATGAGGCCAAAATCATCAAAGGAAACAAATTGTTGCAACTGCCACACCACCAGGACAGGCATACAAAAAGAAAAAGGGAAATCGGTCAGAATGCGTGGCTTCTTTAACTTTTATGAATTTAGGTGTTTTGGAGGGTTGGTTTTTTTTTTTTTTTTTTTAACAAAAATCACAGGGCTTTTGAAAAACAGGCCGCTCACTCCCTGCCCTCCTGCCTCGGAACCCCCACCCCATTGCCTATGTGCTGGGCGTCCTCCCTATAGAGCGGAGCTTTCCAAAGAAAGGACAAACATCCAGAGGGGACAAGTGACCCCACTCCAGAGGGAGGTTGTGTCCAGAGTGGGAAGTGCCCCCTGGGGCCTGTTTGATTTTCAAAGCTGCAGAACCCTAGCTTTCAAATCACACTTTCTGAGCATTCATTCAAAATTGTTACATTTCTGTCTTTCCTTCCTGCTATGGGCTTTCATATTTTCGAGATCAATTACAAATTACGGCCAAGCGACTTTCACAGCAGAATACTCGAGGCTGGGGAAAGTCCACCATGCCTCCCATCAACTCTGCCACACAGCAGGAGAGTTAAAGTGGGATAAACAGTGTTGAACCGCTGGTCCTTAAGAAGTACCTTCAGGCATCTTTAAAGGTGAAGACCTTGTCCTTTCAAACCCTTGGTGTGGATGGTACAGTCCACACTTCAGCTCTGGCTTTGAAACAGGGCTGGAGAGAAAGGGGGCAGTTCTTGAGCAGCAATAAATCTTTCACCTATTGCAATTCTTGTCTATTCAAATTATCTCCTCTCTAAATTCTGCTCTTGATGCCTGGTTATTCACATCGCCACCTTATTCACCTCAGCAAAGGCACTGAAAGGCAGAGTACTGAGAGACAAGAGCTGGAGAAGCTTCTGAAAAAGAGCTCTGGGATAAGTCGGGAGGGAGGCAGGGGTCCTTGAAGACCCCAAGGATGGAAAAGTAATGTGTGACTGATGTTCCAGAACTTCTCAAAACGCCTCTGCTGGTCTGCCTGCCACTGGGCTATCAGTGCTTGAGTTGCCTGCTACATACAAATACATATATTTAGGGACGGACACTCGTTCAAAATCATTTCAAGGCTCATTTCATGAAAGGCTGAAACTCAATTCTAGTCTTTTTCTGTGATCCATGGAGTGTTTTTACAATTTGGTTCAGGCAGTTTTGAAACACCCACCCATCTGTTTGCTGTGATCTGCCCTACCTTTGCTTTCTGTAGCTTGCCTTCTAAAATAAGAGGTTTGGAGACACAGAAGAGGTCAAAGGTGAACAAGCATCTCTCTCTCTCTCTCTCTCTCTCTCTCTCTCTCTCTCTCACACACACACACACACACACACACACACACACACACCTGCTTTTATACATAGGCTTAACTCAAAATCAGCTGCCTTAAAACTGCTTTCCCTACCGATAATTCCAATTCTACTTTTCTTCTGGGTCACTCTAAGTGCCTCTCCAAGAACTGGGTAGTTAGCCAAGGAAAGAAATCAAATATTATTTCAATTTGCAAAGCTCTTTCTGTTCCCCTCTTCCCTGTCGTCTTCTGGGAATCTTCTCTTCTGGCCTCTTTGTCCCACAATCAGAACCCTCTGGAACCTCCAGTTCTGTAGAACAAGTCTGCCTGCTCCAGATTGAGAAACTGGATGAGGCTCTCAGCTGCCGCAACTTCTCTCAATGAAAGGAGCCGGCGCTGAGACTTAAGACCACAGGGAGGGTCTCGGTGGGGCCAGGTGCCCCTGACTCTCCTGGGGCTTTAGAAGGAAGGAGAAGCCAAGTGTCTGGCAACCCACGTGGTGCAGATTCAGCACCCGCTATTCTGACCAGGAGCAAGACTGGCAGGAAGGGAGCCGGCCCCAACGCCTTCCCGCGCAGGCCTCCAGGAAATGAACTTTTCAGAGCAGGGCTGGGCTGTGGCCAGAGGTTATCGGGAGAGTCGAGCAGGACAAGGGCCTCAGGACTTCACGCTCCACGGCTACTCTCATCCTGCTCCTGTATCATCTAATCTATCTCTCAACGCGCCCAGGCAGGGGCTGCACTGGGTACAAAGCAGCAGGCCATGCCTGCAGAAGCGAGCTGGGGAGGGAAAGGAGGACAGGGAGGAGCAGCAGGCCCTCGCGCAGCTTCTCCCTGAGGCATCTGCTCTCCAGGGGTCCCTTCAAACCCGGGGCTCTCCGAGGAATTAGAAAGCAAGGGGGATGTGTGTACTTGGCTATCTATAGCTCCTCACAAACGTGCGCACCCTGGGGAGTCAGTACGGAAGACAGCCTGGGTGCCCGCGGCGCGGCTGCCCAGAGAGGTATCGGACGCCCCGCTCCAAGGGGCGCTCACAACAGCCGCTGTGCTCCCCTGGGGACCAGCATCCCGCCGGCGCGGCACAGACAATGAACTCCTGGCGAGGCTCCCTGCCCAGCTGGCCTCGGTGGAGCCGGCAGGAAGTGCGGGGGCCCGGGCCGGGAGCTCGGCCTGGGCCCGGGGCGGGGAGGGGGCGCCCCACTTGCTCTCTCTCCGCGTCCCCGAGTGACCAGGAGGGCACTGGTGAACACAAACGAGGCCCGGGGCCAACCAAGGCACCTCTGGGCTGCCAGCCTCTGGGGCATCGGTCCTCGCCGCCTCTTCCTCATGCTGCCGCCGAGATTCGCAATCCCCGCCAAGTCGGCCCGCACCCCTTGATTGGCCACGCGGGCCGGGGGCCGGCGCGTTAGGAGCTGCGAGGGCCCCTCTACTGAGCCCCCCAACCCGGGTCCGGGCGAGCGCCGGCGCCGGTTCGGGAGCGGATCGGCCGGCAGGGTGTGCGTCCTGCCCCCGCCGCCGGCGCCTCCTGCTCGCGGCCTCCGCCTCCGCCTCTGCCTCCGCCTCCCTCCGCCTCCTCCTCTCGGCGCTCGCTCGCTCGCGCGGTCCCCGGCCGCCCGCCCGCCCGCCGGTCCCTCCTCCCTCGCTCGCTCGCTCCCTCCCTCCTCGCTTGCTCGCGCCTCCGCCGGGCCTCACTCGCTCACCTTTCACCGATCGCGGCTTCGCCTGCTTCCGCCTGGACATGTCCGGGGCTCCGGGCGCTCTGTCGCCGTCCGCGGTCGGCTCCCCGCACCGCCCCCCGCCGCTCCGGGCAACCCTTCTCCCCCTTCTCCTCCTCCTGCCTCTCGGAAACTTTGTTTTTTGCAGCCGGGTCGGTGGCCGTAAGGAAAGGACCGCAGGTCCGGGTCAACCTCCCCGTGGGGGACAGCCCTGGACAGCCCAGGCCGCTGGGGGACAGGGGGAGGCCCGGGGGGCGCGCCGGGGCCCTGCCTGTTGCAATGCGGCAGCCGGGGGCTTTGGGTCCCAGCGGCGGTCCCAGCGGCGCGGGGAGTCCTGAGGCCACTCGGCCGAGCCGAGTTATGCAAAAAAAAAAAAAAAAAAAAAAAAAAAAAAAAAAAAAGCCGCCCCCCTCCTCTTCCCCACCCCCCGCCGGCCCCCAGCCCCTGCGGCCCCCTCCCTCTCTCCCCCACACCACCGCCACCCTCACCCTCCTCCTCCTTCTCCTCCGCCCCTTGCCGGATTTTTGTGCAAAGTTTGCAGGCGTCCGGCCACACAGCCCGGTGCGGAGCTCACAATGAACCCATCTGAGGAGGGGGAACGGGCTGGAGCCCGTAGGGTCTCAGGGGGCGAGGAGACCGGAGGCGGTCCGGAGCGCAGGAGCTTAGTATTCCCCGGAAAAAAAAAAAAAGCCTTCAAATTATCCCCTGCCGCACATACACACAAAAAATAATAATAATAAATATTAATGGCTCAAAAATGCCCAAATGCCTAGTTTGGAAATTATGATGGATGGGGAGGGGGGTCCCTCAACTCAGCCTACTTAGAGGGGGGGCTCGAAACGGCCGCAGTGGCTTGTAAGCCGCGGCTGGGGGTCCCCGGCTCACGCCCCCTTCTCTGGCTCTCGGCTCGATCTGATGCGGGCTCCCTGGAGGAGTAAGGGGAGCGCGGGGGCGCTCAGGCGGAGGCGGGCAGGGGCGCCCGTGGCACGGACATTGCTCAGCCGATGTGCCGGGCCGCCGCTGCCTGCCCTCAGGCTGCGGTGCTCAGCGCGCGACGCGCAGTCGATCCCCAGGCCGGTGCCAAGTCGCCGGCCCAGCTAGCTGCCTCCATGGACCAAGGGCTGGGAGAGGGGGGAGGTGGCGGTGGCGGAGGAGGGGGAAGAGCAGGCGGCGGCGGCGGCCGGGCTCCCGTCCTCCCGGGCAGCGGCGGCGGCGGCTGCGCCCCGGCTCCTCCGCGCTCCAGCCGGCGCCGGCCCGCCCGCCAGCCTCCCTCGCGCTCCTGTCTTCTTTGTGGTCGCTGGCTCTCCTCCTCCCGATCCGGCTGCTGGGGCTGCACTGCAGAGACACATAATAAAGCCAGGCTTGGCTGGAAATGTAGCCGGGTCCCAGCAGGAGGATGTGAGGAGCGGAGTCCCGGCGGGGGAGCGCTCTGATCCCGTGGGGCGCCCCGCACTGCTCCGGCTCGGATCAGACGGAGAGAGGGCCAACAGCACCGAGCGATGGACAGCGCTGGAAATACAGCTCCGGCCGCCCGCAAAACCCGGACCGCGGCGGTGGCGGCAGGCACGGCGCAGGCACCGCACCGGCACGCGGGGCCCGGGCTTGGGCTCTGACGGCACTGGGCAGGAGGAGAGAACAGATAACAGGCCCACGCGGGATGACAGGCTTGCCCGGATGCCTTTAGTATCACAAACTGAAAACGTGAGAAAATGGGGGAGCAAACCAAGGTGAAATACCTCAGCTTTGCGGCCCCCGAGACTTATCCACGCACAAGAATTACCCCAGGACCTGGCTTTTCTCGCTGGTTCGGTATTCCAAAACTATCTCTGTCCCACACCAAAGAGAATCTTCCACTACTGAGCTAACCTACGCCTCCATCTGTATAACTATCGCGCCTAGTTCGAACTAACCAAACACCATGTACGCTGCACACCTTGTATATTTATTTCACCCCTTCCCTCCTCCTAGGGAAAGAAATCAACTCCTACTTTCCACAAAGTTTTGCCCCAGCCACCAGGGGGCGCCTTGCGTCGCTGCAGCTCTTACAGTCGTGGCTATGATCTCGCATCAGGCCCTGGGATCATTCGTCCCGAGGCGGTTCCCCTAAACTGCCCTTTGAGGCCTCTCCCACCAGCCGCAAAGGCCAGGTCGCAGTTGGGGAGGGGTCCCGACACTGCCCCCTCCCAATAAGTGGCGCCACCTTAGGTCGGCTCGCCGGGCAGCAGGGAGAGCAAAGCCGGTGAGCGGCGCGGCGCTGGGGGTTATCAATCTCGCCGATCGATAAGTTGCCACTTGGAGAGAGGGGAGGACTGTGTCCCCTCGGAGACGAGTTACCCAGGGCAACCTTTCACGGGGGGGAAAAAACCCCGCTACCCGCGGAGAGCAGAGCCCGGCCCAGCCCAGCGCGGCGCCCGCCCCAAGCAGGGTGCCCGCGCCCCGCGGTTCCTGGGCCTGAGCGCCCGCCGGGCCCGCACCCCCCTCGGCTCGCTTCTCGGTCCTGCGGGGCCTTTTTCGCCAAGCTCTTGCTGGGCTGATTTCTGAGGTAGATGCCACCCCCGCAACCCTGCAGCTTGGGAGCACAGGCCGGCGGCTGCAGAGAAAGGCCTGAGGCAAAGGGGCCCGTGTGCGTGCGCGCACCTAGGGCCATCTCCAAGGCTGAGTCGGGTGACCGCGCTATGCGTCGCCAAGGCAAACGCTCCGGCTGCGGGAGACAGAGAGCGAGGGGATGTCCTGGAGGGGATAGAGTCTGACCAGAGACATTCTCCTGTCTGGGTCCTGGGCCCTGGGGGGCCACTGCTACTTCGGGGTTAGGGCTGCCATCCCTGACCTCTCCCTCCCTTCCTCCGCAGCTCGTGCCTCTGAGTGCACATCATCCCAGGCTCCCCGCAGATACTGAGAGCCGCCGCCCACAGCCTAGGGATGTCCAGCGTTAGACAGAGAAGGGGTGCCAAGGGCCAGGGCAGAGGCCGAGAGGCGCCTGGGAAGGCGCCAAGAAGGAGGGGCCGAACCCGTCGCTCCCCAACCCCCGCCGGCGCCTGGGATCGAGGCCCATGGAGAGAGGCTGACAGGCGGCAGATGGCACACGCTGGGGGAGGGGGCGATTGGCCTCGGCTCGGGGTGCCCCCGCCGCGGGCTGCCTCTCCTAGGTGGAGGGGGAAGGGACCAGCCCCCAACTTGTGCGCTCTGGCTCTCTAGGGCACTGGGACTGCGGACTGCGCCTAGCCTTGAGGGAAAGGGCCAGACAAAAGAGCGTGGTAGGGAAGGGGGGCGTGTAGGATTGAAGGAGGGATTCCTCACTGGCGTGGACCGGTGATTAGGAGACCCTTGTCGCTGCCCTTTTTCCACCCTCAGGGAACTGCGGGAAGCTCCGAGGTCAGAGGTGGCAGAAACAGGATGGAGGAGGGGGCGGCATTGGATCGTTTGGAACTAATCTTCAAGGAAAAGGGTCGTGGAGCAGATCACAAAATTCTCTGGACCCTTCCCGCGCTCCCCAGCCACACACGTTTTCCTCTCGACGCTCATCCCTGCCCCCCACTGGCGCGCGGCTGCGGTCTCCCAGCTTAGCCGCAGTCAGGGTTCGGAGGGAACTCGACCTGGCCCCACAGCTGCGGCTGGAGTCCTCTGAAGCTAGTTTCATTTTTAACTCCTACGGGGGGGGGGGGGTTGTTTTAAGGAAAATCGCAAAGCTACAAAAAAAAAAGCCACTCGCGTCCCCTTTAACTGTCTTCACTCCTGCTGAGCTCCCATCCCTGGGGTCTAAAGGAATACCTAGTAACTTGGGCCTTGCCTCTCACCAGCCTGATGACTTTGGACCAATGCTGATGGTGTTTGACCTCCTGCCGGCGTCCTTATGAAACGCAAAGGTCTGGGCCCCTCCTTGTAAAGCAGAATTCCTCTGGCAAAACCCCTGCAAAGGACACAGCAGGGGTAGGAATGGTCTATTCCTTCCAAGCCCATCCTTGCTTGAAGGCAGGAAAGGCTTCTGCCCTAGGCACTGCCATTAGGCTCAGTGCTCCTTAGGGATATAACTGTGGGCACCGCAGAAGAAGCTGCCAAGCTGCCCCTTGCTTCCAAAAATAGGCAGGTATCTTGTAGAGCCATCTGCAAAGCGTCCGGGGGACCACAAACACCACAAAGGACCAGAGAACAGAACAGTAAATGATGGGATTGGAGGTTTGTGACTTCTAAACTCATGAAGAGTCCCTAATGTGTTTCAAGAGACGTGTCTGTGCAGGCAAAGTGACCCACACCTGCCACTCTAGCACTAAGAGGCACAGGCTAGAGAATCAGAAGTGGGAGGCTAGCCTAAGCTACACAGTGAGACTGTCTCGGAAGACAGAAAGATGACTTGGTGTAAATGACTGGGGTGACCACCTTCTCATTCACATCCAAATAAAAACAGACCACAAACACAGTCAATTTAAATAGCAAGTCATTTGAATATGTGCAGTCTGAAATTAGTGATTTCTCTCTCTCTGGCTTACTAGGAAATCGCCATTTGGAGGAGTGATGATTACAAGTTCATTTCGTTTGTGGACTTGTTGACTCTAAATGATCTTGATTGTGTGCCTACTGTGTGCTGGAACATTATGTGCCTACTGTGTGCTGGAACAATGAACAGAGAGTACAGCGTTGGGATTTATTTGTTGGGCCTGGCTCTATAGGTGAATAAAAAGGGAGAATAATTTTGAATAAGTCACCAATAATGATTTAATTCTATTTTTGAACAATCATGAGAAAAATATACGGTGTAAGCAATGCCAAAAAGCAAGGGTCCCAGTGATGGTCTGGCCAAGAGTCTGAAGGAAGGGAGCAAGGAAGAACTGCATATACGATGGATGTACCGAGGTGCCTAGTGGGGGAAGATGCTCAGCCAAAGGACCAAAGAACGCAATTCTAGCCAGGCTAGAATTCAATTGCAATTCAATCAACGCTCCAGTCCAGCGTCCGTCCCTCGCTGTCTTACTGGAGAGCCTCAAGCAACAAGAAACTTTCTTATCTCCATTTTCCCATCCACAAAATGGCAATACAGTATGTAATCCCACCGAGTGCTACGTGTCTAGCGCATAGTGAGGCCATGAAGCAGTTCCCCGGCCTTTGCTGCCTCCCTCCTTCCCGTCTTTTACTTCTCACCATAGAGAAAAATGCCAGTAATAGAAACACAAATTCCTTCCTTGTCCTGGTAGGTTCTTCCCCCCCTGCCCCCCCCCACACCTCTAAGATAGTCTTGCACCTTCCTTCTAGAAGTTTCCCAGCTGTTCCAGTGTGTGTGTGTGTGTGTGTGCGCGCGCGCGCGCGCGCGCACAAGCGCGCACATGCACATCAAGTGGTAAAGATGGGACTAAGGACCTTGAGTACATGAAGCAGTACTCTACCACAAGGCTATGCACAGCTCAGCTTCAGCTCCACGTACTTCTGTTGTACATTAGTGCTCAGTCATTCTCTATGGAAGATACCTGGATCCTCTGGCTCTAGACACACACAGGGAACTGCAAGCAGACAGCCTGCCCAGATCTCTTAGCTTGGCAACCCATTGTTAACAAGCAGCTCCCCTTTCCGGGTTCCCTGTCTCTTCTCCAGGGCACAGCACTGGAGTCTGTACACTGTCCCTTCCAGGGACTCGGTGCTGAGGCTTTGGAGGACTCTGAAGAGTGAAGCACAAGATGGAAGAACGTTTCTTTCTCTGCTTCTAGTTCTCAGCCTGACATTTGGGGGGAGGAAAACCCCTGCAGATGCTTCTGAAGTTCCCAAGAGATCTCCATTGTCCCCCTGACCACAACTCAAAGAGGCCAGCAGCAGGCCCAGACATCTGCCTCCCCGGGGCTGGAGGAGCCTGGTGCCAAAAACAATAAGTCGGGTGTGAGAACCTCCTTGTCTTCTCCAGTTTCTGCTCAGCTGGGAAAGCCATTTCTATTTTATCATCATGATTATAATTATTTAGTTCTTCAAGCATCAGCAGTCTTTGCAGCGAACACCCACACAGCATCGAGGATACCAACTTGGCAGGAGGGTCCCAGTGGACTCGCGCCCTCGGAAAGCTTGCAACTGCTGGCCTAGCCTGGAACTTCTACCAGACCCCCACCAGCCAGCCGGTGCACAGCAATGAAGCCTTTGGGCTAAGCTCACTTCTGGCTTTATTCTCTCAAAATATCTTTTGTACAGCATCTGTGGCTGGCTTTATAGATTTCGATATTTCTTATTTTCAATTTTTAAACTATATATGTATTTTATATCCAGTATAAAGAATGGAGAATGGTGGCACATACCCTTAACCCCAGCATTTGGGAGGCAGAGACCAGCCTGGTCTACATAACAAATTCCAGGCTAGCCAGGGCAACCTAAGTAAGACCGTCTTAAAAAGAAAAAAAAAAAAAAAAAAAGGCCGGGTGTGGTGGCGCACGCCTTTAATCCCAGCACTCGGGAGGCAGAGGCAGGTGGATTTCTGAGTTCAAGGCCAGCCTGGTCTACAGAATGAGTTCCAGGACAGCCAGGGCTATACAGAGAAACCCTGTCTCGAAAAAAGAAAAAAGAAAGAAAAAAGAAAAAAAAAAAGATTCAGTATAATGAATGTGGTGTCCATTTTAAAAAGCTTTAGGTAGGAACAGTTGGATAAAATAACCCAAGTATGCAATCTCCAAGTCTTGTGTCACAATGTTCTAGGACTGATCACAAGTCCATTAGCCTTAATCAACCATCAAACAAGCTATTAGAAATTTTGATAACAGCCGGGTGTGGTGGCAGATAACAAAAGACATGATAGATTTAGAATTAGGCTCTCACTGAAGTAGCATCTCATAGATGTAAACTCAAATTTAAAGGCATTCAAGGCACTCTTGACAAACAAAGCCTTCCCACACATAATCAGGTGAAGCTGGGACAACTCGTACAAGTCCCGCACGCAAACACACAGACCCACACCCTCGGAGTAGCCCATAAGGGGTCCTGGGTCCAGCCATGAGCTGTCTGATGCCCCGTGGTATGACTCCACTCCACTGGGCTGACAAACCTGTTTGAAGACTGGCTTTGTCCTTGGAGTTGTCCTGTTAGTCCTGACATGTCACACGGTAACGATCTGTGTATATGCTAGGTCTGGTCTGACTCTTCCTTCGATGTCACCTGCTACAGAGATGATAGAGCAATAGCAACCCTCCCCTAGCTCCAGTGACCACCCCTGTCTGAAGCTAAGAAAGACCATGCTGGCTTACTTCACTTAGGGGAAGATAGTTGGTTGGTTGGTTGGTTGGTTGGATGGTTGGTTGGTTGGTTGGTTGGTTGGTTGGTTGGTTGGTTGGTGGGTGGGTTGGTTGGTTGGTTGGTTGGTTGGTTGGTGGGTTGGTTGGTTGGTTGGTTGGTTGGTTGGTTTTCCCCAGGGTACAGGCATGACCCTTCCTTTGTCCATCCATATTGTATTAGAAGGAAACTTTTTCTCTAGTATACAAGGTATAGAGAGATGCCATGGAGATTTCAGATCATCAACATGTGTGATTGATTGATCCACTCATCAGCTGCGCACACAAGATGCCCCAGACATGAAGAAGGGGAATGGGCTCATTGAGGTTCCCCATTATATCCCAGTGCTTGCAGGTGCTCAGAATATAGCGATGTCATTAAAATAAGAACCATCATCAATCCCAGGGACAGACAGAGAGAAGTTGAGCAAATATGTCACTTTTTGTTCCATTCTTGTCGTGACATTCTGATGGCTTTCTGGTGGGATCTGAAACTGAGGGCAAGAAAACTTTTCCTGTCCAACTAGACCAAAAGCTCTTTGAGACAGACCCCCCTAGATTTTGGAGCATACTCCCATCTGATCATATTGCCCTATTCTATCCAGTGAGTGCTAATAACTGAAGAAGCTGAGGGAACAGAGGTCAGGCAGGGGTGAGCTGCCACGAAACACAGTGGCCCATACTGCAGAGGGAGCCAGGAAGGTATGGCTGGTACACAATACACCTGACTGTCGGGTGTATCATGTACCAGGCATACCCCTCAGGACTGAGTGTTGAAGAATCACATCAACAGCACGGGGTGGCTTTGGGGAATAGGTCGGGGAGCACCTCAGGGTGATATGTCCCGTGGGGCTGGGGCGTGTCTGGTGTGTAGCCCTCTGTACAACTGAAGACCTGAGTTCCTCTCACTGTATCTGAGTGGTCCTCAACTTCAGTAATGGGTGTAGCTAAGACAGTACTGCAGATAAGACTCACTCGATAGGACTGAGCTCCAGGGAAGAGGAGGGCAGAAGAGCTCCCTGGGAGGAGCCTTAGGAGGAGTCACCTGTTTTTTTTCCACCAGTTCCCTGGATTCACAGGGGAGAGGTTGTCCTTCTGATTGTAAGTGTTCAGCAAATGCTGCCTGTTCCAACACAACCTGGTTAGTTTAGATTCCACAGGGTGGCCTTTACTGCCTCAGTCTCCCCATTTGCAAAATCCTTCCGGCTTTCTGAATGAAGAAACCATTCCAGACCCACCTTCTAGCCCAAAAGGCACTAGGCCAGAGTTCAGAGCCTGAGGGAGGAGAGGGAATTCAGGCCAAAGGCCACTAAAGAGTGGTTATGGGGCTTGGGCCCCACAGGGATGGGAGCAGAGGGGGCGGGGCCCAGGCCCCAGTGGACAGGCCTGGTGCACATTTCCCAGGGCCTGCTGCTGCCTCCTCTGAGTGGCCTGGCCCCATCCTGGTCATGCACATTGGGACATGCCAGGGCCTGGCTTCCCAGGGGCTGGAGGGAGCTCCCGCAGGGGACTTCAAAAGCCCAAATGCCTTTCAGAAAGAAACTAAAACTTTCTGCTTAACCAAAGCCTCCACGGGAGAAGAACAGGCCTGGCCCTTCTCTTTTTAAGTCTCTTTATTTTCCAGCTGGCTGGCCTGGTCATTCTCTCTCTCTCTCTCTCTCTCTCTCTCTCTCTCTCTCTCTCTCTCTCTC
>NC_034609.1:12310924-12315939 GCF_900095145.1 Mus pahari
AGGAAAAAAAAAAAAAAAAACATCTCCCAGGCCTGGGTAGGGGCTGTTTGCAGCCTCAGAGCCTGGCCAGCCTCCTGGGGCCCACAAAAGCAGCTCTGGCCTCTGGCACCCACTGGGAGAGGCCCTGGAGCCCCGCCCAGAGCTAAAGCCACCCCAGGAGGAGGAGAGGATTCTGGGAGTTTTTGCCTGCACTCCAAATCTTCCTGCCCCTGGGAGCCAAGATGTCAGGGACAGAAAATGAAGGATCAGGGATCAGGTACCCTTACCAGGCTCATAGTTATTCTGGGCTTTAGACCAAGAAGGGTCCAGAATGGACTGAAAAAAATGGGGAAACCAGTCTGGAGAGAGAAGTTAGATAAGGATAAAACTGTTTTTCAGGCCCAACACCAGGTAACAAAAGAAAGCCTGGGGGAGGGCCGGAGGCACCCTGGGGCTGTTGGAATGTCCCTCCTTTGAGCTGTCAGTCTTGTCTCCCTGCAAGTCACTTCATCTCTGTGTGCCTCAATTTCCTTTTCTGTGAAAGGAAGACTCCATCCCTGTACACCTTGTAGGACCACTGAGGTTAGTGAGCTGGCGGGTAAGTTCTTGGTCCTGTGCTCCAAAAAGTTACCTCGTATTGTCTGTAAATGCAAGAGCTTGTTTCATCTGCTCAGTCAGTGTCTATTTGTTAACTTCCTGGGGTCTGGGCTCTGATGGGCACTGGGTCAGATACATAGTGACAGAGATGGGCCAGATGGGGAAGTCCCTGGTCGGTCAGGTGGCTCTTGAGTAGGGGTGAGCTAACAGATACACTAAGCCTGACACATGACTCAGTCCAGCCTTCCCTTGTGGTACTAGAAGTACAGCAGGATTTCCGAGCCAGGGAGCCAGGAAGATGGAACACAGAGACTGAGAAGATCCAGGAGTTCACAGAGAGGATGGGCTCATTTGCCTTTCTTTCAAAAACTATTGAAGACCACCCACAGTGTACTCATACATAAAATAAATAAATCTTTTTTTTTTTTTTTTTTTTTGGTTTTTCAAGACAGGGTTTCTCTGTATAGCCCTGGCTGACCTGGAACTCACTCTGTGGACCAGGCTGGCCTCGAACTCAGAAATCCGCCTGCCTCTGCCTCCCGAGTGCTGGGATTAAAGGCATGCGCCACCACGCCCGGCAATAAATCTTTTAGAAGTATATTGGCAATATGCAATGAGTTTAAGCATTCCTGTGGTGTCTTTAAATGGGATCGGGCCCCAGGCCTACAGTTTGTACAGCCCCAGCTGGGTTGTTCTAGTTCAGCCTCTGAGACATCGAAGTTGCCACCCTAATGCCAGGGAGGCAAAAGTGTTCCCTAAGGAAGGACACCCCTTGTCCTGATGTCTCTTGAGGTATGTATGCTTCCCTACCTCCAACAACCTCCTGAATATGACCTGACAGCAAGGGTTTTTATTGGGGCTCTCATAGCTAGCCCAGGCTCCCCACATCTGCCCATAGACATTTGATCTCCTATTGGGTGCCAGTCCACCATCACAAAGTCCATACAATGCAAAACAACCTCTCCTCACCCTCTGGCCACAGGAGCCCAGGACTGGGCAGAAGCAAGGCAGGACTGCGTGAGGCAGGGGACAGACAGATCTTCATTCACTTCCAGGTTAGTTCAACTTAGTTCAGCCTAGCTGTTTGGGAGAAGGAGCTCCTTTTATCCCTGTCCTTTCTCCAAGTGCCCTACTGGACAGCCCACCTAATGCCTAACAGGGAACTCTCCCAGCAGGTCCAAGTTGCTACCCACAATGATGGAGGCTTTCCTTCCCCATCAGGGAAGCAAGCTCAGAGAAGATGTAGGGTCCCTGGTTGCACAACACTTAAGGGAATGAGTTAGACTTTTTTTGTTTTATTTGGGATATGGCCTCAGTCATTCCCAGGCTGGCTTTAGACTCACTATGCAACCCAGGATAATTCTGAATTAATAATACTCCAGCCTTCACTTGCCAAGTGCTGAGATGAAAGCCAGGTGCCACCATGCCTAGTGTTACACACTCTGCTAACATAAGCTTCACCCCAGTCCTTGTTTTGTTTTGATTTGTTTTGTTTTCTTGAGAGAGCATTTCTGAATACCTCAGGCTGGCCCCGAGTCTCTTAGTGATCCTCCTGCCTCAGCCTCCCTTAGACTGGAATTACAAGTGTTAGCCTCTGTGCCTCAGCAGACAGGACGGAAATCAAGCTGGAGCCTCCACTGGAGCAAGAAATGCCTCCTATCCAGTTCATTTCAGCTTCTATAGTTTGCCCGAAGCACAGCATGGACTTATTGATTTTAGATAACTGGATGCTGAGATAGACATTTAAACTAGGTAGACAGAGAGAAAGAGAGAGAGAGATGATTATCTGGGACTCACAGACAGGAATACCAGGTGACAACAGAGGTGATAACCATCCACCAGATCTCAAATTATTGTTTTCTTGTTGTTACTTGTTAGTTGTTAAATATATTTTGGTTTGCTTTGGTTTTGAGACAAGTTCTTATGTAGCACAGGCTGGCCTTGAACTTACTAGATAGCTGAGGCTGGCTTGAACTCTGGATTCCCCCGGCATCTACCTCTCAAGTTCTGGTATTACAAGTATGTGCCAGTTAACCCTTGGCTTAAGATGTTTTTGAAAGATTTGTTTTTAAAGGCTGGAGGGCTCTTACTGCTCTTCCAGAGGACCTGACTTCAGCTCTCAGCCCTCACGTGGTAACTCATACTAGAAGGCAAACACTCATGCCCATAAATATTTCTTAAAAAATTAAAGGTTCGGGCTAGAGAGACGGTTCAGTGATTAAGAGCAATGACTGCTCTTCCAGAGGTCCTGAGTTCAGTTCCCAGCAACCACATGGTGACTCACAACCATCTGTAATGGGATCTGATACCCTCTTCTGGTGTGTCTGAAGACAACTACAGTGTACTTATATGCATAAAATAAATAAATAAATATTTTTTTAAAAAGAAAAAAGAAAGAAAAAAAAATCGAAGACTAATTTTTTTTTTTTTTTTGAGACAGGGTTTCTCTGTGTAGCCCTAGCTGTCCTGGAACTCACCTTGTAGACCAGGCTGGCCTCGAACTCAGAAATCCACCTGTCTCTGCCTCCCAAGTGCTGGGATTAAAGGCGTGCGCCACCACGCCCGACTGAAGACTAATTTTTATTATTTTAACTACGTATATACAGTGAAGACCAGGCGTGCATCTAAGTAAGGGTAAGAGGGGTCAGATCCCCCTGGACTCGGAATTATAGGTGGTTCTGACCTTCCTGACACGGGTGCTGGCAACTGAACTTGGGTACTTTGGAAGAGCAGAAAGTGCTCTTTTTTTTTTTTTTTTTTTTAATTGCTATTTTAGGTGTACGGGTGTATTACCTGCATGTGTGTCTATGTACTGATGCATGCCTGGTGCCCACAGAGGCCAGAAGAGGGCATTGGGTCCCCTGAAATTAGAGTTACAGATGGTTATGAGCCACTGTGTAGGTGCTAGGAATAAAACCCAGATCCTCTAAAAGAGTAGTCAGTGCTTCTAAGAACTAAACCTCTCTCCAGGCCTCTGGCCTGTAATTTTTAATATGCAGAAAATAATGCATTGTAAATTCATGTTCCTTCATGGATCTCTTGCTGGAGAGGGCGTTCTTTGATATGAACAATCTATGTTTCCTTCATCTTCCTCAACTACAGCTACTAGTTCACCATCTTGGTTACCCTTACCTCCTCCAGCTTGGGTCGAGCATTTCTACTTATGAATGTGCAGGGGAAGCCCCCACTGTTTAGATATTTGCACTCAGGAGGAGAGTTCCAGAGACCACGGTGGAAATGTCACGTTCTTGGGCACTTGCAGAGCGTTTGGAAGTTGAAGGGGGCATAATCACAAACACTGTCAGGAACAGCAGACAGGCAACACGTCAAATAGGTTTGCTCTGCAGACACACACACACACACACACACACACACACACAAGACTATAGGTTGTAATTCTGGACTCTCCATCTCTATTTAAGGAAACTAGTACACTAGCCCCTAACCCCTGCCACCAAAGATAAATATGTTCCCGCATCATCCGTATACAAACACATCTGTAGAGCTAATTCTAACTTTGGGAGTCCACAGTCAGATATTCTGAAATCTTCTCTTGGGCAGGTGCATGGACTTACTGAGGCTTTGGGTAAAGCCCTGCAGAAACACTGGGAGAGTTACAGTAGGAACAAGTCACTGTTCTGTTCCCAGAAGTGCTATGTAAGGCTCAGGTGTTCCAGTAGCAGTAGGGCACTAAAATTCCTTGGGCAGTGGGATGGAGGGAACCAATGAATTTACTGGACTTCCTTATCTATCTATCTATCTATCTATCTATCTATCTATCTATCTATCTATCTAGGGTTTTTTTTTTGTTTTTTTTGTTTTTTTTTTTTTTGGTTTTTCGAGACAGGGTTTCTCTGTGTAACCCTGGCTGTCCTGGAACTCACTCTGTAGACCAGGCTGGCCTGGAACTCGGAAATTCACCTGCCTCTGCTTCCCAAGTGCTGGGATTAAAGGCATGTGCCACCACGCCCGACTATTTAGGTTTTTAAAAAACTGAGTCTCACTATACAGCTCTGGCTGTCCTGGAAATCACCACATAGATCAGGGTGGCCTCGAACTCCCAGAAGTCTGCCTGCCCCTGCCCCCCCAAGTGTTGGCATTAAAGGCATGTGATGCCACTGCCTAGTTAGGAGGCTCTGTGTTGGCAAATAGGTACAGATGATGGCAGTATTTCACAGTGCCTTGCATACTACCAGGGCACAAGCTGTTCATCACTCCGCCTGACAACCCCCATGGTAACTTCAACCTGTGTCCACATAGTGACTCCCATGTCTCTATGGCACCACCACACCCAGTTTCTGAAATGCTAGGGCCTGAAGCCAGGGCCTCACGTATGCTTCACCTGCACTTTACCAAGCAGTTACAAGGGGCCTCCAGTTCCTTTTTCTTTTTTCTTTTTATTTTATTTTATTAATTTTTATTTATTTATTTTTGTTTTT
>NC_034609.1:12317389-12329552 GCF_900095145.1 Mus pahari
GCCTGCCTCTGCCTCCCAAGTGCTGGGATTAAAGGCGTGCGGCACCACACCCGGCTTAAAGGCATATGTTACTGTGACCAGTACTCTCTCTTTAAAGTGGTCAAGTCCGAGAGAGGGTCTGTCCTCCCTGGTCACCTTGCCTTGCCCACAACACCCTCCCCTTCAGCTTCCTCCAGCCCTCTGTTCTTCAGCCTTCCACCACGTTCTGGCCACATTTCAACTTGAATTCCACAGCCACAATGCTGTTGGCATCGTTTTAACACTCCCAGATATTTGCAGAGGAAAGATCCAAAGTTAAACAGCCCCAGGAGAGAGGCGGGACTGGCGAGGTTTAGGGGCTTCCATAAACCTTGGACGACAGAGATGGAGAAAGCTGTGGCATAGATTTGGAAAATAACCGTGTGCTCGGATCCAGGGGTCTCCTCCCTAACTCTTCACCCCTAAAACAAGCCTGGCCTCCCGGGTCTTTAAAGGAGTGAGGAAGCAGGTGAATGCTTCGCGACTCCCAGAACTGGGGGGAAATGCTTCTGGCATTAAACAAAGCCTTTTTATATTTAAACTGCCAGCCCAGGATTTTCAGGAAAGTTCCCCAAGCGTCGCTGCGTGTGTGCACAAAAAATTATGCCCCGGTGTATAAACACGGTTGGATGCAGAAACACCAATGTTCAGGGCCCAAGCTCCGCTCGACCCGCGAGCCCCGCGCTGCACGTCCCGCACACCCAGCCGCACCCAACGCACGGGAGGGGGTTCGCTCCACAGGGCCGGAGGAGTGGGCTCCACCAGGAATTCCAGAGCCACAGGGAGGGGGGAAAGGAAGCCGCCGCAGGGGTTCAGAAGGGAGGGAGCCCTTCCCCCATTGCTAAGCTGCCCAGATGGCAAGATGGGGGAGAACCGGGAAGAACATGGGGCGCACAGCCAGGAATCTGGGGGCAAGCGCGGGATCTTTGTTGAATGACCTGCAAGTGAAGTTCACCGGCGAGGAGTCCTGTCCCCAGGGGCTCCTCTGAAAGCACAGAACGTGGTTAGTGCACAAGAGTAGATCGAGATCCCCTCAGCAGGGTCCTGGAATTCTTTCTTGCTGGGGGTCAGAGAAAGCTCTGGACAGATTCAAAGGCGTTCCGAGGGGGAAACTAGGGCCCTAGACCTCCACTGGCCAATATCCTTGTGAATAACTTTTTTGTTTTGTTTTTAATGGAGTCCCGCTGATCACAGCTTGACTGAACTCCCAGCACACCTTGCTCAGCCCAGGAAGACATCCTACCCTAGGTCAAGAGGTCAAATATGCCTGAGTCCCGGGTTTCAAGACCGGATTTCCTCTTTAAAGCCAGCCTATCTCCCAGAGGGAGTCAAGCTACCGCGTTACTATCAGCGCAAAAAGCCAAACAAAGCTGTCTGGAGACCCCTAGGGCAGACAGCTTTAGTCTTGGCCTGCCCCTTCTCTGTCTAAGGCATTTCTGACACTCACTAGTGAAAAGCGAGCCCTGCCAGAACATGGTTACAACTGGCCAAGCTGAGCCCTTGAATAGTTTCCTCCAACTGTTGAACTCCACAGCTGGCCAGAGGCAGAAATGTGGCCCAAGTGGATGTCCTCAGAGCCCCCAGCAGTGGGGAACTTTATTATGTCTCAGTCTTGAAGCAAATGGACTTGTTTTCCAAGTACAGCTCAAGCTACTTCATCAAAAACAGCTACCAGTTGCTTCCTGTCATTGTTCACAGAGCACCTTTTCTGAGCCCGACCCACTGCCTGAAAGAAAGAATCCTTCCCAGACAGCCTGCGGTTCTCAGCAAGGGGATAGCACTAACTCCAGTCACCGGGAAAGTCCCTGCACAGCCAGGGTTTAAGTGCAGCTATTGCCTGTGTACAAGGAGATGTCCCCGCCAGGCAGTGGTGGCGCACACCTTTAATCCCAGCACTTGGGAGGCCGAGGCAGGCAGATTTCTGAGTTCGAGGCCAGCCTGGTCTACAAAGTAAGTTCCAGGACAGCCAGGGCTACACAGAGAAACCCTGTCTCGAAAAACCAAAAACCAAAAACAAAAACAAAAACAAAAAACAAACAAACAAAAAAACCAAGGAGATGTCCCCACCCCCGCCCCAAACTCAGGTACATCCTCAGGACAGAAGGTGACAGGGGTTTGTCTAGTGCACATCTGGCAAGCAGAACCCAGTCTGCTTCTCTGGCTTCTTTCCTTTATGTTATGTGAATTTTGAACACAAAATATAAGCAAGTAAAAAAAAAAAAGTCAATTTCCCACCAAAATCTTAATTTTTAAACGTTTTCCCTAACAGTTGGAGGATCAGACAACAGTGAGTCTTGATTTATGTGTCCTGTCATTCAGTGGATGGGACACTGAGGACAGAAAGAGAGAAAGAGACAAAGGCCCGTGCAAGGACCTATAGGTCAAATTAAGGAGAGAGCTGGTCTTGGCCTATAATCTCTGGAGGCAGAATGAGCAGGAGTTCAAAGCCAACCTAAGTAACAGAAAGAAGTCTGGACATATAACTTAGTGATTTAGAACTTGCCTGACACATATGGTTCCTAGCATCACATAAGAGGGGAAGGGAGAGGAGGCGAGGGAAGGGAGGGGGAGAAGAGAGGAGGGGAGGGGAGGGGAGGGGAGGGGATGAAGATAGGGTCCTGGCTCTCATAACTGCTCACTTTTGAGCCTTCCCAATTGCTACTGATGATGCTACCTAGTGGAGCAGGGATAGCCCCTGTTATGAGGAGGGGCCACTCAGGCACCTTTTGACTTCTGCAGTCCCTGTCCAGTTTCCTGCCCCCATAATGCAGCAGGAGGCCAGTGTGACAACCAGGAGGCCCTTGCTAGTGAGCCAACATTCACACAACACTCACAAGTGGGAGTCTCGTGAAAGCTATTGAGAACAGTGTGGCATAGGGACAGGGTGGACTGCAGGGGATCAGGACACAGGCACGGAGATGAGACAGCCATGGGACCATTCGAACTTTGCTTCCTCTCTAGAATGATGGGAAACAGCTGCAAGGGATTTTAGGACTAAGGGCCAACTAAGGAGCTGGCACTGAAGACAATGGCTAGAAAAAGAGTCCCAGCTGCCCGTCCACACAGGGTGGCTAGGTGGGTGTGGAAACCCTAGAGCAGGGCAGGTTCCAGGAAGGGGAACATGGGTGGTAAGCTGGGGTGCTGACTTCCTTCATGAGAGTTCAGTTCTGGGGATCAGCAGGGGGACCCTGAACCTCCACTGAACCACACCCCCTGCCCATCATTGTCTTCTAAGTTTCACAAGTCTGGCTGGGAGCTGCTAACTAACCCTTTCTTGTTCTGCAGTTCTCTTGAGAAAAACAAGTGCTGGCTGGGGGTGACTAAGAGGGTCCGAGAACTTGCTGTGCAAGCATGGAGCCCTGAGTTCACATGTGCTCAGAACTCCAGCATCACGGGGGATAACACACAGAGGTATCGCCGGGGCTTGCTGGCCAGCCAGCCTCCAAAAGACAGTAGGCTCCAGGTTCAGTGGGGTACACATACACACACACACACACACACACACACACACACACACACGCACGCGCGATCTAGGCCAGGCACGGTGGCACATGACAGATGCCAGTACTCAGGAGGCTGAGACAAGGGAATTGAAAGTTCAACGCCAACCTGGGCCATCTCAAGCAATAAGCCATCAACTCAGATGGCCAAAGTGGGAGATGTGTGAGTCTGCCGAAAGGGACCAGGTGTCCTCTCTCTCAGCTTAGCAAGGGTTCCAGAGAAAGCAGGCATTCTGGGCTTTTCTGACCTCCACCACGAACCACAACTGCTGTATGTTGGGGCCTGCAGAAGACTCAAAGAAGCATGGCTGGATTGCCCTTCCCTGGAGAAAAGGTCGTGTTGTGTGCGTTTCAGGATGAAACTCCACCCACAAGGTCTCCCAAGACAGCCTCTGTGACCCTCCTTGCTCTATGGACTCAGTGCCGAGACCTCTTTAAACAGGAGCCTAGCTGCCCTCACAAGAAAGGCAGTGCTGTGCCAGCCTCCTAGGGTGCCGGGGCGGGTCTCCTCCTCCCGCTGTCCAGTCAGGGCCAAGGGTATTGCTGACCAGGATGCCAGGCACAGTCTGCTTTCTCTTCTGGGGCTGCCTGTCACAGAGAGCTGAAGGGTAGGGCCCGGGTCATGGGACAGACAGGTTTTCTGGCTACTTTGCCTCCCTAGCTTTAGAACAGAGCCAGGCTTCATGTGACCCAGAAGGAAGACCCAGAGAGGGGACTATGGTGAATGAACTGAGTAGAAAGAATATCAAGGAAGTAGGACTAGGAAGGGGGCGCAGCATGGCAGAATCTATTTGGAAGAAGCCTGGTCTGGGTTCAAATTCTGCCCTTGCTGGAACTGTAGGGCCTCGACAATGTTCCTTAACCTCCTCCCTGCAGAATGGGAATAATCATGATAACAATAATAGCCTGTATTTAAGCAAGGCATGATGGCACTACCGGAGAAGGCTGAGGCAGGATGATGATGATGATGATGATGATGATGGTTTAGAGGTAGGGTCTCATTATATAGTTAGACCTTACAACAATCCTGCCTCACCTTCCCGAATGCTGAGAATCATCACCCCAAGATGAAGCCAAGTAATTTTGCCAGATCACAGCTGACCAAACAAGGTCCTTGATCCCTGTCTTCCAGATTAGTGAGAGTTACGAACAACAGCGTACGGATCCTTGTAGCATCCTTGTCTGCCTCGAACACACTCTGTGTGCTATTTCTGCTGTGGCTGCTGTGACAGTAGCTGTATGGCCAGCTACGACGGCTGGAACAAGGACTACAAACTGGGTGCATTAAACAACATGGACTGCGCTGGGAGAAGTCGAGCCCAGGCCTTGAACCCTGCTATTCAGGAAGCGGAGGCAGGAGGATCTCTACTAGTTCAAGGCCAGTCTGGTCTGCAGTGCAAGTTCCGGGACAGCCAGGGCTATAGAGAAAACTTGTCTTTGTTTGTTTGTTTGCTTGTTTGTTTTTGTTTTGTTTTTCGAGACAGGGTCTCTCTGTGTAGCCNTGGCTGTCCTGGAACTCACTTTGTAGACCAGGCTGGCCTNGAACTCAGAAATCNGCCTGCCTCTGCCTCCCGAGTGCTGGGATTAAAGGCGTGTGTCACCACTGCCCGGCGAGAAAACTTGTCTAGAAAAACTGAACTGCTGCTGCTGCTAATGATGATGATGATGATGATGATGACGACAACGACGATGATGATGACAAAAAACAGCATAGCCTAATTTTTCTCACAGTGGTAGCAGCTGGAAGTCTAAGATGGCAGCTGGGCAAAGTTGGTTTCCTTGGAGGCTTCCCTAGCCTGGAGAAGACCAATTTCTTCCTGTGTCTTCCTGGTCTTCTTTTTGCTGCTGCCCTTTCCTAGGTTTTGAACCCAGGGCCTTGTCATTCCAGATAAGTGTCCTACCACAGAGATACACTCCTAGTGCATGCTACTTTGAGGCAGGCAGAATCTTAAAATGTAGCCCAAACTGGTCTTGAGGTCATGAGCCTCCAGCCTCAGTCTCTCAAATAGCATAAGCGACAGGTGCCCACCAGCACGCCTGGTGTAAGCTCCTCTATGACAGCAACCGTACAGGGTAGCCTTGGCCTTCGGTCTGGGAGCTGTTGGTCAGCCCTAGAGCCCCAGCAATCGCAATGCTACCCCTCAAAACATCCCAGGAGGCAAATCCCGAGGCCATCATAGCGAGTCTGGGTCCATCCCGCAACGAGCTGGCCCTTTACTCTCAAAGATGTCCCCATACTCTTAACTTTTTTGTTTGTTTGGTTTGGTTTTGGTTTTTTTCCAGACAGGGTTTCTCTGTGTAGCCCTGGCTGTCCTGGAACTCACTTTGTAGACCAGGCTGGGCTTGAACTCACAGAGATCTGCCCTGCCTCTGCCTCCCAGGTGCTGGGATTAAAGGTGCATGCCACTGTAGCCTGGCTACTCTTAACTTTTGACAATTGCAGTTTTGCCTGTCCTGACCCATTCCTCTCCAGGGACCTTGTCACACATAAATCTGACCACATCACCTTTCTTTTTTTTATTTTTCAGTGCTGAAGATGGAACCCAGACACTTCCACAGCATGTCAAGCAGGTGCTGTACCCACAGGCAGCATGCCCAGCCCTTGTTATTTTGAGACAGTATCTCATGGCATAGCCCAAGCATGATAATCAAGCCCTCTTCTTTTTTCCCTGTATCACCTTGGCGTTTTGTTTTGTTTTGTTTTGTTTTTCACCTTAGCTGGTACAGTGGTCATAGGCTGTTCCTCGGTGAGATATGATGACTGGCTCTGAGCTTCAGGTCAGAATTTCAAAGGGCCTTGTTGGGCAGGCTGGCCCTGTGCCAACAAGCAAGTAGGGTGGATGCTGAACGCAGCTGTGCTGCCTGTGGTACAGAGAGCCAGCTAATTCTGATCCTGCCTGAGCAGGAGCCATAGGGACAACGGCCTCCTAAGGTGGCATCACTGCCTACAGCCTGGTCTGGAATAGGGCCGAGCTCCGCGTCTCTTCCTAAGGAAGAAACATTTGGGCATAGATGAGAAGGAGGAACAGTTATCAGAGGGTACACAGATGCATACATGGGCCATGTAATGAGGAAAGCTGTACACCTGGAGACCCAGAGAGATATACAGTGTGAAAGGGGACATTCCCTCGGGTTAGTCACCCTAGATACCAGAGCGGCCTCCTCCTGGGGCAATTTCAAATGATATGATGAGCAACTAGATTAGTTGCCAATGACTGATGAGTTACTAGTAATGCCAGTGTCTTCTGAGTTGTGTATTTCTTAGCTGTAAGGAATCTGAAGATGAAGACATGGACGGTGATGTGAGTTATAGCAAGAGGCACTGAGCTGCCAGGCAGTGGTGGTGCATGCCTTTAATCCCAGCACTTGGGAGGAAGAGGCAGGCAGATTTCTGAGTTCCAGGCCAGCCTCGTCTACAGAGTGAGTTCCAGGACAACCAGGACTACACAGAGAAACCCTGTCTTGAAAAACCAAAGAAGAATCACTGAGCCAGGCAGGGCAACATGCACCTGTAGTCCTAATATCCTGGAGGCTGAGGCAGGAAGATTGTGAATTCAAGGCAGCTATATGAAATGTTTAAGGCCAGCCAGGTAGTAGTGGCGTATGTGTTTAATCCCAGCATTTGGGAGGCATACACAGGTGAATCTCTGAGTTCAAAACCAGCCTGGTCTCCAGGAGGGGTTCCAGGATAGCTAAGACTGTTTAGAGAAACTGTGTCTCAAAATAAACAAACAAAAAACAAAAACAAAAAAAGTTTAAGGCCAGTTTGTCTTATTCAAGATCTTGCTTTGAAAACAATAAATAAGGGCTGGAGAGATGGCTCAGCGATTAAGAGCACTGACTGTTCTTCCAGAGGTCCTGAGTTCAATTCCCAGCACCCACATGGTGGCTCACTGCCATCTGTAATGGGATTCGATATCCTCTTCTGGTGTGTCTGAAGACAGTGACAGTGAACTCCTATACATAAAATAAATAAGTCTTTAAAACAAATAAATAAGAAAACACATATATGTGTATATGTGCATATATATAGTTTGTAGATATAAATAAAATTTCTAGATAGATGAAATGTTGTCTTTTGCTCTTCTTGGCACAGTGTTCACAATCTCTCAGAATTTTCTGACTAGTGGTATCTTTTATCCTAATGGGCTCTCGAGTAGAAACTGGGTCACCTGAAATCTTCTGCCCCTAGCCTCACCCTACTCTAGCCTTTGCATAAGGAGAGAGGGTCTGGATCGTAGATCAAGCTATCTGAGATCCAGCCAGGTTAGCTACCCATCTGAGGGGGGAGTTCTGTCCCAGGGGCACTCGCTGTTCAAAGACAAGGAAGATGAAGGTGGGGAGAAATTCAACTGAGTTATCCAAGCGTACCAGGTAGCTCTCCCCCAGGAAGGTTGGAAAGTGTGGGAGCAGAGAGGGAGGAAGGGGAAGAGGGGTGGTTTAGGCAGGAGGAAAGAACACAGGGAACACAGGAGTCTTTACTGAAAGGTGCCAGGAAAATCAGGTACCTACGTGTAGAGGAACAGGGACTGTGTCTTGGGTAATGACTTTGTGGACAGGACCTGGTCACACAGGAAGCAGGACCAATAATCAATAATCATAAAATTAAAACAACAACAACAACAACAACAAAAACCCCTCAGGGCTACAAAGAAAATGATTTATCAACTGAAGAGGTACCTACAGAGGAGAGACCTTGCCAGCTAGCCAGCTGATAAAGAATTAGTGAGTGTGTGTGTGTGTGTGTGTGTGTGTGTGTGCGCGCGCGCAGAGAGGGGGTGGGTTGTATGGGGGAGAGCTAGAGAGATGGCTCAGAGGTTAAGCCATCTTCCAAAGGTCCTGAGTTCAATTCCCAGCAACCACATAGTGACTTATAAGCATCCATAATGAGACCTGATGCCCTCTTCTGGCCTGCAGGCATACATGCAGGGAGAACACTGTATACTAAATAAATAAATAAATAAATCCTTAAAAAAAAAAAAAAAAAAGAATTAGTGAGTGGAATATAGAAAGAACTCAGAAAAGTAAACACCAAGGAAATAACCGACCCAGTTAAAAATAGACCATAGAGCTGAACAAAGCCCTCAGAAGAAAAGCAAACGACTAAGAAATATTTTAACATGGTAGCCATCCTTAGCCACCAGGGAATCGCAAGTTAAAATGATTTCATCCCACTCCAGTCAGAATGGCTAAGATTGGGAAAGGAAAAGGCATTGAACGCAGGCAAGGCGTGGGAAATGGGTCCTTCCTTCACGCACCCCTGGTGGGAATGCAGACTGGTGCAGCCACATGTGATGCTTCCAAGAAATAGATCTACCATGTGACCTAGCGATGCCCCTCCAGAACACATATTCAAAGGACTCTAATTCCCACTAGAGGACACCGGCTCATCCATCCATGTGCCTTTCCGCTCTGCTCACGGTAGCTAGGGCGTGGAAGCAGCCTAGTTGTCCATCAACTGGGGAATGGGCAATGAAAATGTGGTACCCAATCACAATGGAATTTTGTTCAGCCAAAAGGAAAAATAAAGTGTGCACATAAATAGACTGGACTGTAAAACATTATAATGAGCGAGGTAGCTCAGGCCCAGAATGAGAGATGACGTGCTTTCTCACTCACACGTGAACCCTGCTGTTAGATCTTTAGATTTCCTAGTACAGCTTCCAGACCTCAGCAGAGAAGTTCATTTGTACAAAGGACGACTGTTCAGGAAGAAACTTACAAATGCCAAAGTGCAGAGAAGAGGGGTCCACTGAGACTCAGCCACAAAACGGTTCAACTCTCTTCTCCTAAGGCTCAGGGAGCATCCTGGAAGGGGAGGCAGAAAGACTTTTTGTAAAAGCCAGAGGTTAGGCAGGACCAGGGTGAGATACTGTATCTTCTGGACATGGGAGACCACTGGATTCACCACAGCTGTGTTTGCCTGCACAAGACCTGAGCAAGATTGAGCAAGTCAACATTCCAGCCTGGAGGTGGGAAGGGCTCGTGAGCCCCACCCCTAACTGAGGAGCTACTGAGAGTTGATGGGATAGAGAGGTTTTGTTTAAGGCCCCTGAGAAGTCAATCACAATCCCATGGATGGCTCCACAGCCATGAGTATATACATGTTCAGCACAGTTGGAATTAGTGGGCTAGAGAAGAAAGAGGAGGAGGAGGGAGGGGAGGAGAAGGAAGAGGTGGAGGGAGAAGGGGAAAAGGAGGGGGAGGGGAGAGGGGGAAAGAGAAAGAGAAGGAGAGGAAGGGGGAAGAAGGGGATAGATAGATAGATAGATAGATAGATAGATAGATAGATAGATAGATAGACAATAGATAGATAGATAGATAGATAGATAGATAGATAGATAGATAGATAGATAGTCCAAGGCTAAATTTGGGCCACAGTGCAAGTTCTAGACCAGACTGGACTACTAAGGGAGATGGTTAAGAACACTGGCTGCTCTTCCAGAGGACCCAGGTTCAATTCCCAGCACCCACATGGTGGCTCAGAAGCATCTGTATTCCCTCTTTTGGTGTGCATAAAGATAGAGCAGACATATACATAAAAATAAATGAACTAATCTTTTTTTTTTTTTAAATCATACCTACATGAATCATACCAGGGTGGTGTGATCTGCAAAGATCTTCCAGGAAGCTGACCACATGTGATGTGATGGTGGGCGACCTCAAGGTGATAATCCCAAAGACATGAGGACAGAAACTCCTATATTTAAGAGACTGTTAAGTTACATCTTTTCCTTTCTTTCTTTCTTTCTTTCTTTCTTTCTTTCTTTCTTTCTTTCTTTCTTTCTTTCTTTCTTTCTTTCTTTTAATTTCTTGTCTTGTGACACAGGGTCTCACCATGTAGCCTTGTCTGGTCTGGAGCTTGCTATGTAAACCAGGCTGGCCTCAAATTCACAGAGATCCACCTGGCTATGCCTCCTAAGTGCTGGGTTTAAAGGCCTGTCTTGTTTTGTTTTGTTTTTGTTTTTGTTTTTTGTTTTTTTCGAGACAGGGTTTCTCTGTGTAGCCCTGGCTGTCCTGGAACTCACTCTGTAGACTAGGCTGGCCTTGAACTCAGAAATCCACCTGCCTCTGCATCCCAAGTGCTGGGATTAAAGGTGAGCACCACCACTGCCCGGCTAAAGGCCCGTCTTACCCCACCCAGCTCTCCCCCCCCCCAAAAAAAAAAACCCTGAGCCTTAACCTCTTTAAATAGAAAGAAGAAAAAAAAAATTGAGTAGCGAGCCAACAATGTGGGTCCCTAGGGTTGTAGGCTTTCTTCTCGGAAAGCTGCTACAGCCTGCAGGCTCAAAGCCATGAGCTGTGTAAGCTTTGCACGTGGTGAGGTTCACCCAGGGAACAGTGCTGCTCAGCAGCTCACCATCAGCTGCTGATACTAGCTGGGGTAAGCCTCACATGGCCACTCCCCTTCCCCTTTACTATAGATCCCCGAGGCAGGAGTGTTGGTTGCATCTTCTCTGAAAGGTCCCAGGCAGAGAATCATCATAGTCAGGCTGAATTGTTGATACTCTTGGTGATATCTACGGAAGCCATCTCGGTCAATTATTTCCTCTGTTCCTTTAAAGGTGGACCATTCTCCGAGAAAGAGTTGCCCTTCGTTTCCCGGAGATGCTCACGCATCTCGGTGTAAGCATCTAGCTATTTTTGATGGACTCTGCAAACCCAGATACAGTACTTTGGCCTCACCACGGGTTGGTGGTCCTCTTCAAGTGACCGGAACCAGCCTTCCTGCCTTTGGGGGGCTCCAGCCTTCCCTCTGAGGAGGAGGAGCTTCACAGGCCCCTTCTTGGGGCTCACTTTGGAAGGTGTTTTTCCTCTCTAGAGCTCTCTGCTGCCTGAGCCACCTCCCTCTCCGTGTTGCTCCCAACATTGATGCTGCCCAGGGTACCTGTAACCTCTCTCAGAAGTGCCTTGAGCAGCCGCTCCCTCCCTCCTTCCATCTGCCCCACCCTCTCTGCTCCTACTCTACCTTTCCCACCCATAGGCTGTTCCCATTCTTGCTCTTTCTCTGCCCGGCAACTGTTCACTTTCCTCATCGTTGTCCCCTTGCTGCCTCTGTCTCTTCTACTCCAGTCACCAAGCCCTTCTGTTAGCTTCCCATCCCCACATTCCTGCTTCCAGCTCCTCCCCTCCCAAGTGAACTCTGCCCTCCATAGTTCCTGGCTCGGGGGCTCTTGCTCACCGGTTCCTTCTTGTCTAGGATCTTCTCTCTGCTCTCCTCCCGTTTCTGGTGATTTTTTTTTAGCTCCTGTCTCCCCTTCCTGCCCTGATCCACTGTCACTACCTTCACTGCTGTCCTCTGGTCAGGTTCTTCCTTGCATTTTCCTCTTCTTCCTCAGTGGTAGCATCTTACTGCTGAGGCCTTCCCAGGGGTCTGCTGGTTGTCATCCGGTCTTCCCACCCCACCCCCACTGTCTACCCCCACTATCATCCTAGTCCTTCCCTTTTCTTTCCCCCTTCTTATTCCTCACTTGATCTGACAGAAACTCCCCTTCCTCCTCCCTGGTCCCCTCTAAACCCATCTTTGCCCCAGGTCTCATTACTATTCTTTTCTGATGCTTTTGATTGTTGCATTCATTCATTCATTCATTCATACATTCTTTCTTTCTTTTCTTTTCTTTTTCTTTTTTTTTTTTTTTTTTTTT
>NC_034609.1:12329627-12331159 GCF_900095145.1 Mus pahari
TTTCGAGACAGGGTTTCTCTGTATAGCCCTGGCTGTCCTGGAACTCACTTGGTAGACCAGGCTGGCCTCAAACTCAGAAATCCGCCTGCCCCTGCCTCCCGAGTGCTGGGATTAAAGGCCTGTGCCACCAGGCCCAGCTACATTCTTTCTTTCTTTATCCCTTTGGGTTTTTAAGACAGAGTTTCTCTATGTAGCTCTGGCTGCCCTAGAATTCCCTCTGTGTATCAGAATAGCCCCAAACCCAGAAATCCACCCGCCTCTGCCTCCCAAGAGCTGAGATTAAAAGCATGATCAACCACAGCAAGCCGTTTTTATTATTTATTTTATTTGATGGGAGTTTTGCTTCTATGTTTGCCTGTGCATCACATGTGTGCCTGGTACCCAAATGAAGCCAGATGAGGGCATCAGATCCCCCTTGGATAGAAATTACAGATGGTTGTGAGTGTCCTGTAGGTGCTAAGATTGAACCTAGCTCTTTTGGAAGAACAGCAAGTATTCTTAACTGCTGAGCCATCTCTCCAGCCCCTAAACTATGGGTTAGGAAACAACCCACATCTGGACCACAGTGGAGGAAGCTGATTCCCTGTCATACAAGCACTGATGAGTTCCATGGAACCTCATCCCGGCCATGTTTCATCTTCAGTTTTCTCAGCCCACACTGCGTGGCTGACCCTGGGCCACCATGCCCAAGTTCCCAGCAGCCTGTGCAGCCAGGCCTGGCTCTGTCAGTGCCTCTGGTGGAGAGCCTCTTGGTTTTCACCCACAAACGCAGAGACCTGCTGCCTGCTGGTTTGCTCAGCTACATCTGACTTCAAGCTTCCCTCTCCTGACTGTCCTGCCTCAAGGGATATCACAGAGCCCGAGCCCACTGCAGTGCAGGAGGGTAGGATGTGAGCCACTTCCTCTGACGGGCTGTGTGCCGGATGTTCCTTGGAGACCCTCTGCCCTGAGCTGTCCTCCTGGGTGCAGATGCATGTTCTAGGACAGCCTGGCCAGTGACACTGTATTTATTTTCTCTAGCTGTAGAGATAAGCTTCCAAAAACAGCACAAACGTATGCTCCATCATGGAGGTCAGATGTATGAAGCGGGCCTTTGCTAAGCTTTGCCAAGTCTCCATTCATGGGAAATCCATTCCTCTGCCTTCTCCAAATTCAAAAGACCACTTCCATCTTTTGCTTTGTGGCCCTTTCCTCCTCCTTCAAAGCCAGAATCTTCAAATCTCTCACTCCAACCCCTGCTTCTGCTTCAAAGGACCCTGGTGACTACACTGAGCCCACCCAGTGTAAGACTCCAAGGGTGTCTTTTTATCTTAAGGCTGTCTCATAGCAACCTTGATTTTAGCTGCAGTCTCTGTCCCCTGCCACCTTTCATAGGACACTCACGGACTTCAGGAATTAGGACATAGACACCTGCAGGGCTGTTATTCTGCTTTAGACAGTGAAGGGCAGCATGCCCTAGCACTGTGGAAAGAAGGGAGGAAGGAAGGAAGGAAGGAAGGAAGGAAGGAAGGAAGGAAGGAAGGAAGGAAGGA
>NC_034609.1:12331508-12337010 GCF_900095145.1 Mus pahari
AGGAAGGAAGGAAGGAAGGAGGGAGGGAGGGAGGGAGGGAGGGAGGGAGGGAGAGAAGGAAGGAAGGAAGGAAGGAAGGAAGGAGATCCTGGGAAAAGGTAAGGTTCAAGGCTGCAGTGGAGGGAGCTGGTGCAATCTCCTGGGTTCTAGTGTATTAGCCAAAACTAGCATAGCATAGCTTTCTCTTCTCTAAACTCCAGTCTCATTTTATTTGGTTTGGTTTGGTTGGTTTCTAGAAGGTAGCTCAGGCTGGTCTTGAACTCACAACAGTTTTCCTGCTTCAGCCTCTACAGCATGGGACTTGATGGATACTGGTACAATGAGGACGTGTCCTATAAAATCACTCAAGGAGCTTACATCTTTTTTCAGCTACAACCCCTACCTCAGCTCAGCTGCATCAAACTCTGTGCAGGGGGGAGCCAGGCACTGACACTGTGAAGACACTGCCAGGGATTATAAGCATAAGACGCCGCGTGTAGCTCAGTCTCCTCATTTGAATACTAGACGATAGTGTGATATACCTGTACGCTGGAATACTATTCAGCTACAAAAAATTAGTGGACTGGGTAAATATCACACCAGTGTGGGCAAACTCAAAATTATTTTATTGAGTGAAACCAGACCAGGAAAATGTACTTGCTGCAGGATTCTGTTTTTATATTCTTCTAGAAGTGCAAACTGGTGCATAGTCATAGTAAGTCAGTGGTTACACGTGGCCAGAGGGCACAGAGAAGCTTCGGAGGGTGGTGGAGATGCTGTGCTATGATTTTGAGCTCGTGGATATATAAATTCATCTGTGCTAGGACGCGGTCCCTTTTATGTGCGTATTTGTGGCATGCTTATCCATAAGTGGACATCTATACACATTCCCTTTCTCTAAGGTTCAGGGCACATCATGGTAGACAAGGGCAAAAAGACTGTAAGGACCAGAGACTGGCTGGGCAGAAGTGACACATGCCTTTAAGTCCAGCACTTGGAAGGCAAAGTTAAGTAGGTCTCTGAGTTCGAGGCCAGCCTGGTCTGCAGAGAGTGTTTCAGGACAGTCAGGGCTACACGGAGAAACCCTGTCTCGGAAAACAAAAAGGTAAACAAACAAATAATTAAATGCAAACACGCTTACATACATAAGAGGACTGGGGAACCAATGTCTTCTAGACAGGTCAGGACCATGTTCATGAAGTTACAGTGACTGTGCCGCCTGCATAGGATCAAGTCAGTCAACGCCCCGGTATAGAAAAGGAATGTTGACCCTAAGAAGCTATTGACAGCTAGCAGCTGCTGGGAAGGGACAATCAGTTTTCTTTAAGGGTGTGGTCACTGGTATGTTGACCTCACTCCAGTGTAGCATGACCCCCATACCCATGACTATATGGGCAGCATAAATTGGACTTAGGCTGCAAATAAATAAATAAATAAATAAATAAATAAATAAATAAAATAAGAGGTTGTAAGGGGTCTGGGGGTGAATCTGAGGCATTAAGGGAGGAAACAGGGTGAATATGATCAAAATATATTGAATACATGCATGAAATTCTCAGTTAATAAAACCATTTATTAAAATAATCTACATCCTTGACATAGCACATCTCATTGTGTGTCCCGCAAGTGTGTGCTGATCCCTATAAACTGTTCATGTCTTAGTAAAACTGTTACAATCTGAGATGATTATAGTTTCTTCCTCATTGGGTAAGGGTATAACTGGAAAACTTCACAACAAGGTCTGGCACATAGTCACTGAAGAGGCATTAGACAGAGCCAGGTGCGATGTCACAGGCCTGTAATCCCAGCACTCAGGGGGTTGAGACAGGAGGATTTCGAGTTCAAAGGCAGCTTGGGTTCCAGGGTGAGTCCTTCTCTCAAAAAAAAAAAGAAAAAGAGGGAGAAGAGAAGCGGGGGGGGGAGGGAGAGGGGGGGGGGAGGAAATTGTGGGGGAGGAAATTTGGGACAGTGTTATTAGTGATGCTGTCCCTGGATTGGAGAGCCCTGGTCCCTCCCTGCCTCACACTGCAGTCCTCAAGCAAAAGTCCTCAAAGCATTGGTGACCTGTCCCCTCTCCCCTCCAACACACACACACACACACACACACACACGGTCTGAGGCAGTTGTGCTAGAGTAGGGGTGTAGCTGGCAGATTTTAAAGCTCTTGAGTGATTGAATGGATTTGACCAAGCCAGGACTCTTCCTCACCGTGTCAATAGCTGTCAGGTCCCTAATGTGGAAACTATGCTAGTGTATTACAGAGCGCTCTGTCACCCAGGCCAGAGCTCATCCGTTCATTCCCACGTATGATCCACTTCATCATGCATGCAGACCTGACCAGATGCTGGGACCCAGGACAGATCCAGGTTTGTGCCTCCTAGAAGCTAATCTGTGAGGGAAGAGATGGGAAAACAACTAGACCTGCTGTAAGGCAAGGCCAGGAGAGACCCACACCCAAGAAGCTCCCAGCTCAGGAGGAATCAGGAGGCATGTCACAGGAGGTGGAGATACCGTTCCAGGGTCTTCCTGAGGAATGTATAGGTGTTTGTCGTGTAAGGAAAGGCAACGCTATATAACAAGCCATTTCAAACTGGCATCTTAAGGGGATATCTCACCATGCTCATAGAGTCTGCAGGTCAGGAGTGTGATGGGCAGGATGGAAGCAGCCAGTCTCTCTCCTAGTGTTTGTATCTCTGCTGGGGTCTCATTTCATGGACCAGTGTGACTTACCTACCAGTGAGAATGGATCGTCTGCTGGAGTGGTGGGCTTCCTCAGGGCTTTGGGTAAGGCAGGAGTGAGTGAGATCATGCAATTTCCTATAGCATCACGTTGACTGAGGCGGTCTAAAGCCCGCCCTTCTACAATGCCCGTAATGGATAATTGAAAAATGGATACTGTCAACTGGACGAGATCTAGAAGTCACCTATGAAAGAGAACTCTGGTCATGTCTGTAAGGGAGTTTCTAGATTTGGTTAACTGAAGTGGAAAACGCACCTTAAATATTGATGGGGCCATCCTATGGACCAGAGTCCTGGATTGAATAAAAAGGAAAAGGTATACTGAACACCAGCACTTGTCAATCTGCTACCTGACCATAGGTGCAGCGTGAGTGGCCATCTCACACTCCTGCTTCCTCGCCTTTCCTACCACGGTGGACTGTACCCTCAAACCATGGGCCAAAACAAGCCCCTCCTTCCTAAAGTTGCTTTAGTCAGGTATATTGCCATAGCAACAAGGCAAGTAATAGAGCATCCTCTTGGCTGAAGAGGCCAGAATCATGCCCACTGAGTTGGATGTACCGGGTATCTTGGTGGGAGTGCTGGTGTATTCAGGGGGCAATAGTAATTGTGATGGTATCAGATATGTACTGGGCACTCCTATGCCAGATGCCATGCTAAGCTCTCCTGTGTATCAACCGATTCACTGAGTCTGTTAGTGCAATCAGGGTCTGGACTGGCTGTTTCCAGATTCTCAACATCTTGTTCAAGAAAGAAATAAAAGTGCACACGGGTTGCAAAGCAGCTCAAAGACTTTATTCAAAATAAAGCAATTAGAACAGATGAGATCGTTGGGGTGACACGGGGGGGGGGTGATACCCAACAGCCCTGATGAGTGTTTGGGGCTTCCTTTGATGGGGCTCAATGGAAGGAGAAGTTTGGTTGCTAAGGGGCGGAGCTCGGGTAGTACTTTGCTTTGATTGACAGATTTGTAACCATTTACCGACGGCAGTGTCACTTCCCACAATGCATCGGGTTTTAGTCATATCATGCTTTTTTACGTACAGGCATAAAATGGTAAATAGGGAACTCTCCTGACAAGTTCACTTAGGAACAGTTTGTACCTTGAAACAGTCTAGCCAGATTGGCCCTCCTTTCTTCATAATAGAGACACCAAGACTATTTGAATAAAATGTGTCCACGTTGGATGTTTGCTGAGGAAAGGCAACCTTTATTCCATTGTTCTGAGTAGAGTGTCCAGCTTGACGCAGGTAGGGGGGCCCACAGGTCACTAACGGTTGCTAGGTACAGTTTAGAGGGGGGTGCAAGTAAGAGTATCGAGTGCCAGCCTGGGGGCGCACGCCTTTAATCCCAGCACTCGGGAGGCAGAGGCAGGCGGATTTCTGAGTTCGAGGCCAGCCTGGTCTACAGAGTGAGTTCCAGGACAGCTAGGGCTACACAGAGAAACCCTGTCTCGAAAAACCAAAAAAAAAAAAAAAAAAAAAAAAAAAAAAGAGCACGGAGTGCCAAGCGCACCATTAGAAGAGGGGTCTGTAATGGCTCAAGCTAAGTAAACTTAAGCTGCTAAGCGATTGCCTCTGCTTATCTGCTTCAAATCCTAATCATCGCAAGGAATGGAGGGGACTTGTAAAAAGCTGGGGGAGCTGGCAAATAGGAGAAATGAGGTCTGAGTCCACCTCGCCTGGCTTCCCAGCCCTGGCACCAGCCGCTGCTCCACAAGGGCCTTTTCAGGGGAGGCGAGTGTCGCTAGCCATGCAGTACCTGTGGAGAGGGCACAGGCAAGAACCTGGAGGCCTTGAGGAAAGGGGAAGAGTCCGGAGCTCCTGTCAAGTACGGTAGGGGTTTGTGGAGAGGTCTCTAGCCAGAAAGTAGCGTGGTCAAACTGCCTCGGCGGATCCTGCCAAAGACAGGGAATTTACTGAAGGAGGTAGTACTTCTTCCAAGCTAGGCAAGGGCTGGGGAGCCCTGCTGCTCAGAGGAAAGGCAGGGAGCAATAGCTGCCATTGCAAAGCTCTTCGCCCATGAGATACTTTGATTTTGAAGAAAGCTCCTGCAATATATATATAAAATTTAAAAGTTTTAGGTAGTATGTCATAGTAACAAGTCAAATATAAAGTAGAATATGCAAACATGTATACATTATGCATCTTACAATGGGATAATATAATTATAGTATAAATATGTGAATGATGTATAGTACTTAATACTATAAACATATAATATAAATATAAGTTTGTATATTGCTGGCGCTTTGCCACTGGACAGATAGCTTAGTCCCATGGGTAGAGACAATGATAGGGATGAAGCTCTGGATTCCAAGATTGATGTTAGATTAGATGACATTGAAGACCTGAATCTGCCACTGGGGAAGAGGGTGGTACCCACATGGGGGCTGTGGACAGGGGAGCATGCTGCAGGAGGCCCAGGTACACTGAGGCTAAAGGTTTGGGAGTAGGAAAATAAAGACTGACTCTTGTGGTGGTTTGAAAGGAATGACCCCCATAAACACGCGTTTGAATGTTTGGCACACTATTAGGAGGTGTGGCTTTGTTGGAGTAGGTCTGATCTTGTTGGAGGAAGCGTGTCACTGTGGGGGTGGGCTTTGAAGTCTCCATATGCTCAAGCTAGGCCAAGTGTGACACACAGTCCCCTTCTGTGGATCAAGATGTAGAACTTTCAGCTCCTTTTCCAGCACCACGTCTGCCTGGGTAAAGCCATGCTTCCCATCATAATGCGAATGGACAGAACCCCTGAAACTGTAAGCCAGACCCAATTAAGTGTTTT
>NC_034609.1:12337103-12343829 GCF_900095145.1 Mus pahari
CCGAGTGCTGGGATTAAAGGCCTGCGCCACCAGGCCCGGCACAAGTGTTTTCATTTTAAAAGTTGCCTTGGTCATGATGTCATGACAACTCTCTAAGACAACTCTCTAGGAGGAATGAAGGTGCTTCCTTCGTGCAGTCCTTAGTGTCCGAGAGGGTCAGGCTCCATCTGCCCAGAGATACCATATCCCGAGACACTCAAGTCCCTTCACCAAATTGTGTGTGTACCTGCAAGATAAGCACATGCTCCCATTTACTATAACACATCTAGAGATGTCTTATACCCATCTAGAATATTCACGATACCCAATGCAATATAAATGTTATCACTATACATTATACATGCGTTATCATGATACTTTAATATCACTGTGATAAGAATACCTGGAAGAAAATGACTAAGGAAGGGAAGGGTTAACTTGGTTGCCAGTTTCAATCCATATCATGGGGGACAGAGGGGTCAGCTAAGCCGCTCAGTCCAGAGCAGCAGGAGCATAGTGGTGGGCCAGGCTATGGGACCTGTGACCCAAATTAGGAACTGGGCTATAACTTCAAAGACCCTTGCCTACTGACCCACTTCTACCCACTAGAGCGAAACCCCTAAAGGGCCCACAACCTCCCAAAACAGCACCAATATCCAGAGAACAAGCATGCAGAATACGTGCCTATGGAGAACTGATGTTGCAAATCCATACCATAAAAGTTATTTGCATCATATTTTATTGTTGCATTCACATTTTTCATTTTTAATATTTATTTATTTATTTATTTATTTATAGATTGGGACTCACTATTTAGCCCTTGGTTGGCCTGGAAATCATTGTGTAGACCAAGCTGGCCTCAAACACCTGCCTCTGCCTCCAGAATGCTGGGATTAAAGGTGTGTATTACCACACCCAGCCCTATGCTTAATGTTAGTTTGCTTGCTTGCTTGTTTGTTTGTTTGTTTGTTGAGAAAGGGTTTCTTTGTGTAGCCTTAGCTGTCCTGAAACTCACCCTGTAGACCAGGCTGGCCTCAAACTCAGAGGCCAGCCTCTGCTTCCCAAGTGCTGGGATTATTTTTATATTTTTAAAATATTTTCAATTTATGGTGCTTGAATCTGTAGGTGGAAAGTGCAAATACAGAGGGCTGACTGTCTGTCCTTCTGTGGACCAGGAAGAGTGCCATCTCTCCCTAGGCCAAGATTGTTCATGGCCCTTCTCCAGACTTGGGGACACCATGGCCCAGCGCTGGCGGGAGAGGCTCCTTGACCTTATTCTGCCTGGAGAAGGTTCCTTTCAAGAGCTTTCTTAATTTTATCTTCTCTTTCCATGCTACCGTGGAGAAATGGAATACACAGAAGCCCACCTCTACACGCACACTCAACAGAAACACTCACCAAACCCACATTCGCAGGCTGGGGCCTCCTCTTAGGACCAACTCTCTTCCTGAGTGGTTTCAATGATGGTGACTTCAAGGGGAGGCAAGACTCCTTAAAACCCCCACATAGCATCCATGTGGGACCAAGTCTGCTTCCCTGGGTTCTCAAAGCCCAATTTAATCCAAGCTTATTAACACATAACATTTTAATTTGCCTTTCAATATGTTCCACACTGTATAAGCGTAACAAATTTAATAATATCAGAAGTAAGGATTTCATATGTTAATTACAATATTCTATTTCTTTGAGAAGCTCAAGCCAGTTGAGGTAACCCCTGTGGGAAAGAGACTGGTGGAAAGAGAATTTCTGGTGTCCCCACACACCCTGATACCTCCAAAATGCTGTTTTGAAAGCAATTGAGAGGGGGGGGAAATAGGTTTCTCGGGTGTAGAAAATGAACTGAAGTCCTAATGCTCTCTGGTATCTTCCTTTGGGGTACTTGATCAGAGGTCCCATGCTAAGTTGTCTACTTGATTCCAGCATGAACCAGGAAGGGAAGGGAGGAAGACGCCAGGAGACAGGCAGGGAAGGCAGCCAGTTAAAGCTGTGCCTTGGAGATTGTCACTAAGGGATGCTGGGGAGCTTGGGAGTCAAGGAAGAGCATGCCCACTTCATAGGTGCCACCCTAGAAAGGAGGAATTTGAATGTTTATCTCTACCCTCTATAATCACCCACCGAAAGCTGTTTCAAGAGCATGCCCAATGTGCCATGCGGGTGGCAAAATGGACCCAGTGCCAGAGGGAAGCCCATACCTAAGCCAGGGAAGAGAAGCTGCCAGCTAGAAGTCAGATAGTACATCGTGCTAAGTCCAGCCGAGGAACGGGGAAACTCAGGGTGGTGCAGCGGCCCAGATTTAAGTAAAGACCCCCGAAGCACAGGCAGTTCCCTAGCATAAGGCTGGGATGAACCAGCTGCTCTATTGACCGGACTTCTCCTGACTGAAGACTCTGAGCCTTCGCCTAAGTTGTCCAGCAAATGGTCTAAGTACTTATAATGTACCAGCCCTGGTTAGGTCTGGACACTTAGCTGGACATAAGGCTCAGGTTTTGTTTCATTTTGTTTTGTTTTGTTTTTTCTCCAGACAGGATTTCTCTGTGTAGCCCTGGTTGTCCTGGAACTCACTCTGTTCACCAGACTGGCCTCAAATTCAGAGAACTGCCGGCCTCTGCCTTCCAAGCGCTGGGGTTAAAGGCGTGTGCCACCACCAGCTGGCTCAAGGCTCAGTTTGTCTGTACTTGTGTATAACATGCTGGTTCAGTGTCCCCAGAGATGGCACATGAACTAATATTGGTCATCTCCGTGGTCCCAGACACACTTTCATTTTTTCTGTTTTAGTTTGTTATTTATATGGGGTTTTAAAGATATTTTATTTTATTTTATTTTATTTTCAAGACAAGGTTTCCCTGCATAGCTCTGGCTGTCATGAAACTGTGTCTATAGACCAGGCTGGCCTTGAACTTAGAAATCTACCTGTCGGGGCTGGAGAGATGGCTCAGCATTTAAGAGCACTGACTGCTCTTCCAAAGGACCCGAGTTCAAATCCCACCAACCACATGGTGGCTCACAACCATCCGTAATGAGATCTGATGCCCTCTTCTGGAGTGTCTGAAGACAGCTACAGTGTACTTAAATATAATAAATAAATAAATCAAAAAAAAAAAAAGAAATCTAAATGTCGCTGCCTCCCAAGTGCTGGTGTGTGCCATGTCTACCTTGTACTTATATGATATAGTTATCTCAACTTTTCATTTATTTCTGTGTGAATATGCATATGTGAGTGTGAGTATGTGTATGTGTGTATCTGGATGTATGTGAGTGTGTGTCTGTGAATGTCTGTGTATGTGTATGTGTGTGTATGTGTGTGTGTATGTGAATGTGAGTGTATATGTATGTTTGTTTGTGTGTGTGTGTGTGTGTGTGTGTGTGTGTGTAAAATATATATACATCTGTGGGTGGTGCTGGAGAGGTGGCCCATCAGTTAAAAGCCCTTGCTCTTCTTGCAGAGCACCTGAGTTTGGTTGTGAGTGCCAATGCTGAATGGTTCATAAGCATCTGTAACCCCAGCTTCAGGGTGATTCAAGACCTCTGACCGCTGAGGGCACCTGCACTCGTGTGTGCATACTCATACACAGACACAGATATGCATAGCTAAAAATAGCAAGAATGCACATTTTTTAAATGGATAAGGATATATCCTGGGCCTGGCATGCATGCCTGTAATGCCAATCCTTGGAAAGTGAGGGAGGACAAGAAGATCTAACCCTCGGCTATAGAGTAAGGCTAGCCTAGGCTACATAAGACAAAAGGGGTTTTTGTTGTTGTTTTTTTTTGTTGTTTTTTTGTTGTTTTGTTTTTTGTTTTTAATGTTAGAACTGGAGGAATAGCTCAGTGACCTTGGCTTGCACAGTATAAGGCCCTGGTATCTACCCTAGCACCCAAAGATCAATACACATTAATATGTTTATTGTCATGTTCATTTTAGCACAATGGAAGCATAAGCAAATGAAAATATTGATTTACATAAAAAATGCCAAACAAGTAATTATACACCTGTGACACATGCCTATGACAAAGGGTGTCTGAGAAACTGTCAGACAAGGGTAGTGAAAAGTGACAGGTGGTTGGCAAGCTGTTAGGGAGGCTTGGAAGCAGGTGTAGGAGGTTGCCTAGAGGAGGAGGTAGAAGGCCTCCACACTCCGGAAGGCATGGATGGCCTGGGAGCACTGAACATAGACCGGGGTGCCAACTTGTAGCAGAGGAACATCTTTGAGCACAAAGGCCTCACCATGTCCCAGATGACTCGTATAGACCAAGCAGAATTCAGGGGCTAGAGAAAAAAAAATCTCGGAAAAATCAAGCACTGGGAGCCAGGAGCCAATAGATGGGGCACACTTTGGTGGTGTGGGCCAAGGGGCCAAAGGCAGGCAGTGTCAGTGACAGCAGCACAAGTTCAACTCCGTGTATATCCTAGGCCATCTCTTCCTCATGTGGAGGGCAGACAAAGGAGGGGGCAGCCCCCTATCCCTCCACCTCTCACTGGCTTCAGTCCGCAGCATGGCCGCCTTTCTGCATGGGGACATTCTGGTCTCTAGGGTGTTCAGTTTTCCTCCATAAGAGCCTTTCCTCCACACAAACCCAACCCATGCCTGCCCCCTCCTCACAGCAATATGCTGCATGCATAGGTTTCATGGGAGACACCGTAGCTGCAGGAGACCTCCCCGACATAATATAACGGCTGCCTCAACCCACCCTGCCTTCTTATGACTGTCACAGGAGTCCTTACCTGCTTGCTGGCTCCTCAGGACATGCAGCCACACATGGTAAGACTCCAACCATTCCTGCTGATCACTGAACACCTGCTGCACTCAGAAAGCTCGTGGGAGACACCCTCAAAGACATGGACGGTGCCTGCTCTGAAATACACACACTTTAGGGCCTGTCACCCTATCTATGAGATGGGTTGTCTTTCTCCCTCCTTCCTTCTTTCTTTGGCCCCCATTTTTCTTTGCCTTTGGGCTCCTGGACTTAGAGATCTTCTTTCATTCCCTTCCGGAGCAGCTGGGGCTGCAGCTGTGGGCCGCCCCTTAATTTTCTCTCATCTTTAAAACAGGGCTGCTCTTGAGTCTGGTAAGGTGGCTCAGTGGTTAAGAGTACTGACTGCTCTCCCAGAGGACCCAGGTTCAGCTCCCAGCACACACCTGGTGGCTCACAACCATTTTTAACACCTGCTCCAGGACACTGGACACCATCCTCTGGCTTCTGTGCAGACAAACTGCCCATACACATAAAATAAAAATAATAAAAATTTGTGTATATGCACAATACATACATTTTTAAACCTCCAGAAAAGGCCGCTTTTGTTGGTCAATTTAACAGATAGGCCCAGGTCTAGGCTTGCTGTAGCAGGCACTGAGGAAATCCTCCTGTGTCCCCCGACCCAGCTCTATTCATTGCCTGCAGGACAGACATCCAAGAGCCATCTTCTCCACCTCTGTGTCTGAGGACTTTCTCTGGTCACCCAAGCTGACTGCTCACATGTATGGTGGGCCTGGGTGCTATGAAGTCATCGCCCTATGAACAGCCCTCAACCAGTGGTGATAAGACCCCCAACTCCCTGCTCCTTGTGGACACATGACTCCTCAGAGTCCCCAGTGGAGAGACTTCCAGGTACCTAGAGTAGCTTTGCTCTGTATTGGCTCTTCCACCCCTGACGTCATCCCAGCCCATCTGCATTTCTCTGCTGGAGCAGCTCTATGGAATCTGAGTGCACATCAACACTCCTGTCCCAGTATCCACATTCTCCCTCAGTAATCCTGGGGCCATTAAATGACCCTCAAGCCAGGCTCAGTTTTCAGCCTTGGAAGGCCAGCACTTGGGGTAAAACTGGTGACCAAGCACAAGGGACTTTTTTGTTTGTTTTTGATTTTTTGTTTTTCAACACAGAGTTTCCTAGAACTCTCTCTGTAGACCAGGCTGGCCTCAGACTCACAGAGATCCACCCGTCTCTGCCTCCCCCAAGTGCTGGGATTAAAGATGTGCTCCACCACTACCACCACCAGGTCGCAAGGGACTTTCAAAAAAATCATTTTATGTGTGTGACTGTCTTGTCTGTATATATGTGCACCATATATGTGTTCTTGGTGCCCCAAAGAGTCAGAAGACCAGAAAAGGGTGTTCTATCCCCTGGAGAGAGAGAGGGGGGGATAGATATAGATAGATAGATAGATAGATAGATAGATAGATAGATAGATAGATAGATAGATAGATGAGAGAGAGAGAGAGAGAGAGAGGATAGGCAGACAGCAGAGTTATGAATGGTTGTAAGCACCCATGAGGATGCTGGGAATTGAGCACAGATCCTGATAGTGCAGTCAGTGGTCTGGCAGCTCTAGCCATCTCTTCAATCCTCACAAGAGACTCTGCAGCCTCATCTGAGGCAAAGCAGAGGTTCAGGGCCCCTCCACTTCCCTGACTCTGCTGGGCAGAGGAACACCGTCAGACCTAAGCAGATCAGCGCTTTGAAGCTCACAGCTATTTACTTCTTAGCTCCTAGGGATGACAGACGGGACCATCCTGATAATGACCAGAGCTCATTCCTTGGAGGCAGAAGCAGGCAGATCTCTGAGTTCGAGGACAGCCTGGTCTAGAGAATGAGTTCCAGAACAGCCAAGGCTACATGGAGAAACCTTGTCCTGAAACACCAAGTAGATAGGCAGGCAGGCAGGCAGGCAGGCAGGCAGGCAGGCAGGCAGGCAGGCAGGCAGGCAGGCAGGCAGACAGACAGACAGACAGACAGACAGACAGACA
>NC_034609.1:12343869-12348545 GCF_900095145.1 Mus pahari
GGCAGACAGACAGACAGACAGACAGACAGACAGACAGACAAGAAGTACAACAACTGCCTTTGCCGCTCTTGGCCCTCTGGTGCTTGCAAGTGGACAGTTGAAATGCCAGTGAACTCTTTCGTGGACATTTTCCAACAGCTGTTCCTTGAAGATGGTCATGGAATCCTAAACCTGCCCCTAGTTCTGAAAGGGACACAGGGTCCCAAGGAACTCCTGATTTGCCTTCTACCCAGCTCCACTAGCCCATTTTTCTCCGAACACAGGGCTCATCACTTCAGTCCCCTGCTGAAGACCTTCCCATAGCTTCTCTGACAATCAGAATTCAGGTCAGCATGTGTCCATTGCACAACGGGGCCTTCTGACCTTGCCTCTCAAATCCTCCCTGATCAATCTGCACCCTGACACCAGCCTCCTTTCTCTTCTGGAGATTCACCTGCAGCTCCTGCATGATCTGGATGTTTGTAGCAGACACCCAGGGCAAGCCCCTCCTCCACAAGGCCCTTCCTGATCTCCTGTTCCCCAGGGTCACCTCCCTTCTTCTGCCAGCTCATGCTGGTCTTCTAGCCATAGCCATCTCCTCATGAAAGATAGTGTCCTTCTTGTTAGCTATCTCCTCCTTGGGACTAGGAACTTCTCTTTGTTCACTCCTATTTCCAGAACCTAGCACAGAGTTGGTGCTCAAGAACTAAGCACAGAAAGAGGAATGAGTGACTGCTTCTATTTGAGTCCTGTCCAGGAGGGTGGATCAGACAGAAAGCCCAGAGAGGCTCCTCTGGCCCGGTGTTCCCCAGGAGGAGTATCCCTTTTGCCAGAAATCGGATCACTAAGTATACTTAGAAGCCACCTGCTTACTGCTCACTGGTCCTGTTCCAGTTCAACCACTCAAATACTTCATTTTCCACCCAGGCCTCTCAAGGCCCAGGGGGAGTCCTCAGAACCTTGGGGAGTGCATCTCTGATCTCCAGGGATGGGGGGCCTGGCAACCAGGCTTTGAGCACCCTGATCTTCAGGGATTTCTTAAGGCTTTTCTTGGTTTCCTGAGTCTTGGTGGCCTCTGCTCAGCAACCCAGGCCCCAAGTGAAGGAGCAGGTCCCTGTGGGAAGAGACTGGAAAGTGAGACTCTGGGGTGGGGGACCTCCTGGGAAGAAGCCTTGAAGGTGGAGAGGTCCATGGGGAGTCACCCAGCTCCAATCACTCACAGACCCCTCCCATGGGGATGCCTCCATGGGAGCCCAGTCCAGGGACATAGCGGGCCACGTCCTTGGAGAATGCCTCAGGCCACTGGCAAATAGCTTGGAAAAGTCTGACAGCACTCTGTGTCTCCCTGGGGTGCTCCTGGGCTCCAGCTGCTCTGAGGAGAACATGGATCCCAAGAAGCTGAGTCCCAAGCTCTCCTCATTCTTTCCAATATGGGGCTCAGGGGCCAGGCAGTCCCAAGGCATCTAAGGCTAAGCATACAAAATCTATAACCTCCTCAGGTCAACCACCATACTCTACCTGTCACAGCAGTGTCCTGTCAGCTATCAAGCCTGGCTTGGCAGGTTCCAGGTGCTCCGGGTCCTTTCATCCTCAGACAACCATGGGTCTGACTTCCATAATAGACTATACAGGCGCCCAGTTAGAGCATATGTTTGCAACATGCTTTTAATCGCCCTGTTCTTTCAGACAAGCTCCCACATAAATAGAGAGACAGAGGCAAGTGTAGTTTATGCATCTGCATTTACTTTATTTTTTAAATACTGTCTTAAACTTATTCTTTGTAAATTTTATACATTATACAATGTAATTGAATCATAGTCACCCCCACAATCTCTCTCTAATGACCTTCAGATTCTCCAATGCATCTTCCTTATGACTTTATATTATTATTATTATTATTATTATTATTATTATTATTATTATTGTTCCTGAATCCACCCATGCATGGGTATGTGGCCATCTACTGGGTCATGAGCGGCCGTATACTCAAAGAAAAGATGCATCTATATTTATAACGAGACATGAAGCTGGGCAGTGGTGGTGCACGCCTTTAGTTCCAGCACTCAGGAGGCAGAAAAAGGCGAGTCTCTGTGAGTTCAAGGTCAGCCTGGTCTACAAAGTGAGTTCCAGGACAGCCAAGGCTATGCAGAGAAACCCTGTCTTAAAAACAAAACGACAACCCCCTCCCCCCAAAACATTATAATGAACCACGAGGAAGACCTTTTTGGAAGTGAACATTCAAACAGAACTATCCTAGACATGAGCATTCCCAAGGGGCCCTCCTGCTTCCTGTGGAAGCCATACCTGGACTATCAGAGGTGCTCCAGCTGGCAGAGGGCAGCTGAGATTTCGAATAGGAAGAGTGACTGAGATCACAGGCTTAACCCACTGTAGCATGTGACACTCAGGAGCTGGAGCTATGGGGTCAGGTCCTCATGACCACAGCCTACTCAAATCTACAGTGTCACAATGGAGGGTCAAATGAGCCAGCACACACTAAGAGTTCAGGAGATGTACACACACACACACACACACACACACACNCNCACNCNCNCNCACACACACACACACACACACACACACACACACAATGTTTCAGGGGTCAAATATTTGCTGAAGTTCTATGGTGTTTCAGGCCCTAGAACTATGGTTCTCAACCTGTGGGAAGTGACCCCGTTTGGGGTCACATATCAGATATTTACATTACATTTCATAGAAGCACTAGAATTACAGTTGCAAATTAACAATGAAATAATGTTATGATTGGGGGTCACTACAACACAAAGAATGGTATTAAAGGGTCACAGCATTAGGAAGGTTAAGAACCACTGTCTGGAAGGAGGTAGATTGTAAACAAGGTACCAGTATCTTCCAGAAGTTGGCATTCTGTCAGGGCATCATAACACAGAACTAACCAGATATGCAAGAAGGCTGCCAACCGTGGCACGTGAGAGCAAGGACCGACATAGAAAATAATTTAGGGTTTCTTCTATCAGGAGGCCCAGTGCCAGGACCAGAACTGCATGGAGGTGAGGTGGTTTGAGTGGGGTTGGCCTCCACAGATTCACATTTGAATGCTTGGCCATAGGTAGGGGGTTTTGCTGTTTTTAGTCTCTGCTGTGGTGTGACCAAGAGAGCCTCTACTTCCTTTACCACCTGCTATCTTCCAGTCTGGCCCGGGGCAGAGCCCTCCACCATTGACCCAGGATGCACCAGGTGTGGACCTTGTAGGCAAATGCTGGGATTCACAGGTCGTGTTGAGGGAGCAGAGTGCAAGAAGGGTATGGAGGGACCACCCGTGAGCCCATGGGTGGAGTCATGTATATCCCATATCTGTCCGCCCTGGTCATCCACAATAGCCTCCCTCTGGCTTCTCCCTTGTTCCCCCCACCCCTATCTCTTCTCCACACAGCAACAGAAGAGCCTTTTTTTTTTTTTTTTAGATTTATTTATTTATTTAGTATATGTAAGTACACTGTAGCTGTCTTCAGACACTCCAGAAGAGGGCGTCAGATCTTGTTACAGGTGGTTGTGAGCCACCATGTGGTTGCTGGGATTTGAACTCCAGACCTTCAGAAGAGCAGTCGGGTGCTCTTACCCACTGAGCCATCTCACCAGCCCCAGAAGAGCTTTTTAAACTGCAACTCAGGTCCCACTGTAACCAGGCTGAAATTTCTAAGATGCCTTCCTTCCCCAGCTTCCTAACACAGGCTGAGCACCATCTTGGGCTAAAAGGCAACTTCTTGCAACCTCTGCCTTTCCAAGTCCCTCCAGGCCTACCTCCTGTGCCGCACAGGTTAGAGTGTTGCGGGTTCCAGGGTCAGGGTTTACACAGCTCCCTAACCCAGACCTCCATTCACTGTCTTAGGTGTGCTTTGAGGAGGGCCTGGGGCCTCCTTTCTCTCTGGCACAGGGCAAACATAGACAATGTTCTGACCACAAAAAACTCTAATGCACTCTCAACATCTTGGCATTTAGACTACTGGAAGATGCTTCTTATATTAGAACAGAGCAATGGGATTGCAGATGTACCTCAGCTCCCTGCTCACAGCCCTGTGTTTGTGGTAATGGTCAGACCCACGAACAGAGCACAGGTTAGCCCAGGCCTTCCTTATACCTGATTGTCCAGATTCTACTGCTCTTGGCTTTTGTTTTACAGCTAAGAATGTGTGTGTGTGTGGGGGGGGGGGGAGGATGGTTTGGTGTGTCCAAACTCTTGTCTGTGAGATCCACCTACACTGCCCCTAAACAGACACACAGCTCACAGCTTTCCTCTGGCCTCAGAGGGGCACAGGCAGGACTCTGACTCCACCTCCCATCCCCACCCCACCATGGTAGGACGCTCACTCCACACACACCACTGCTGTCTATCTGCCACCAACTTCCCAGCACACCTTAGCTTCAGATTCCTCTCTCCACTTCTGCCCTATGTCAGTGCCATTGCCTGACTTCCCCAGGATCCCCTGACGGTCCCTACTGCCCTCCACCTGTGCTGTTCAGTAATTGTGGGCTGAGCTATGACCCTAGCCTGCTACATCTATTTTGTTTTCTTCTGTTTGTTTGTTTATCTTTGGTTTTCTGAGACATGTAGTCCAGGCTAGCCTCAAACACCTGATCCTCGAGTCTCCAACTCTCAAGTGCCAAAATGAAGGTTATGTTCAGTTTTAGTTAATTAACTATTTATTTAAAAAAAAAAA
>NC_034609.1:12349300-12351768 GCF_900095145.1 Mus pahari
CACTTGGTAGACCAGGCTGGCCTCGAACTCAGAAATCCGCCTGCCTCTGCCTCCCGAGTGCTGGGATTAAAGGCGTGCGCCACCACGCCCGGCTTGTTGGCCATTTATACTGATAACAAAGACCCCCCAAAACTGTCCCATGTACAGTGGCCTTAAAGCAGTGGGTCTGTGTGGCCGTGGTAACAGGTGCAGTTATTATAATATCCAGGTAATCGAAAGCCATTACAAATGCCGTGTTGGGATGAAAAGCCAAGGGTACAACCCCATGACAACGAACTATGCCTTGTTTCCGAGCCATGAGACATCAGACGTGATTCAGATCCCTTACTCAATCTGCATGGGCCCAAGGGCATCCTGCAAAAAAGTGTGTATCAAGAACTACAAAGTTAGAGGCTGGCTCAACCGTTAAGAGTACTTGTTGCTCATGCAAAGGACCTGGGTTAAATTCCCAGCACCTGCATGGCAGCTCAGGACTGTAACTCCAGTCTCAGAGACTCCAAAGCCCTCTTCTGACTCAAAGGCACACATGTAGTGTACATACATACATATGTACATACATACATATGTACATACATATGTACATACATACACACATATGTACATACATACACATGTACATACATACATGTGTGCATACATACATATGTACATACATACATATACATGTACATACATACATGTGTACATACATACATACACAACTACACACATGCAGGCAAAATATCCATACACATAAAACTATAAAAATAAATCAATCTTTAAAACATTTTAAAAAACATATGGGGTTAGAGAAACGAAGTTTGACATGATGCCTTCATGTCAAACTTTTTGTTTGTTTGTTTTTGGTTTTTGAGACAGGGTTTCTCTGTGAGCCCCTGACTGTCCCGGGACTCGCTCTGCAAAAGAGACTGGCCTCAAGCTCAGAGATCCACCCGCCTCTGCCTCCCATGTGCTAAGATTAAAGGTGTGCACTGCTGCCACCGCCAGGCTAGAAGATCGTATTAAATGTCCATTCTGATCAAACCCTTTGTGTACACATTTAGTTTTGCTATAATAAAGCAAGTTGAACATTTTTAAAAGGTAAAACTGTTATCTTTCCTTCCTAGCCGGAAAAAAATGTAAATATAAGCATGATTTTATCTTATGCTCTCCGAGTGCATATGAGCATGTGTGTGGTGCACTCAGAAGACCCTCTGGAGCTGGACTTACCAGTGGTGGCATGGGTGCTGGGAGCTGAATGTAGGTTCTCTGGAAGAGCAGCCAACCCTCCTAATGCTGAGCCATCTCTCTAGCACAAGTTCTTGTCCATTTGTTTTATAATTGAATCTGTTTATCTAATAAACACATAGAGGTCGGAGAACAGTTTGTGAGAGCTGGTGGTCTTCTTCCACCTTGTGGGTCCTGGGGATCGAACTCACACCGTCAGTCTTGGCAGCAAGTGCCTTTACCCACTGAGCCGTCTCACTGGTCCTAGAATGAAGTTGAAAAGAAAAGAAATTGCATGTTTGTATGCTTGGGTGTGGGAGGGGGGGATGTCCGTACTTAAGTGCGGGGGCAACAACCTTAGGTGTTGGTCTCCAGGTACCGTTTACTCCTTTCCTTTAAGATAGAGTCTCGCGCTGTCTTGGAACTCATCAATAGACTACTATGGCTGGCCAGTGAGCCCCATGGCCCCACCTATCTCAGCCATCCCAGTCCTGGGAGAACAAGCACTTGCTACTTTGTGAGTTCTCAGAATTGAACCTGGGTCATGGTACACGCAGGTCAAGCACTGAGTGAGCTTTCTCCCTAACACTAAAATGAACTTTTAGTTGACAGTTAAAAAAAAAAAAAAAAAGTGCCGGGCAGTGGTGGCGCACGCCTATAATCCCAGCACTTGGGAGGCAGAGGCAGGCAGATTTCTGAGTTCGAGGCCAGCCTGGTCTACAGAGTGAGTTCCAGGACAGCCAGGCTACACAGAGAAAACCTGTCTCAGAAAACAAACAAACAAAAAAAAAAAATGTACATTTGAAAGCTTTAGTGTAACTCAGCCACAGGGTATGTTCCCTGAGAGGCAAGGCCTTGGGTTAGATCCCCTAGTACTGTAAAAGCACAATGTATCTTGTAGGGTACCACGGCTGTCTACACCTGTCCAGAGTGTGAAGCTCAAATCAGGGCAGTTAGTGTACTCATTGCTGAAGGTCATTCCTTTGGGGTGAGACCATTCATCCTTCGATTGTTTGGAAGCACGCTGAGTGTTATTATTGACCACAGTCACCCCAGAGCTCATCCACCCTATCTGGGCAACTCTGGGCAACATCCGGTCTCTCTCCAGCCCTGCTTCCTCTCTACCTTTCCACCGTTCTACTTCCTACTTCTGAAATCAACTCTTTTAAAACTCTTGGCCGGGCCTGGTGGCGCAGGCCTTTAATCCCAGCACTCGGGAGGCAGAGGCAGGCGGATTTCTGAGTTCGAGGCCAGCCTGGTCT
>NC_034609.1:12351797-12362708 GCF_900095145.1 Mus pahari
AAAAAAAAAAAAAAAAAAAAAAAAAAAAAAAAAAACTCTTGGCTTTTAAAACAATAAAGAGAAGTCGGTGAAATTAATTTTAATACCATACCTTAAACTCACTCTCTCCGAAGCATCATCATGCCCATGTGTAATCAGCAGTTAAGGTTTCTGTAGATGACGCCGCCTGTCCTCTTTTTCATGCTCAGTCCTTGGCATCGGGCTGTACGGACACACACAGCACGTCCGATTCAGATGAGCCATGTTTCAAACCCTCAGAATCTACGGGTGGCCAGTGGCTTCAACAGTGAGCAGGCAGCTCTGCTCTCAACCCAGCAGCTGGAATGGGCCTTTACAAAGTAGGCCGGAGCGTGTCATGTCTCTGCTGGGGGCAGTGCAGTGGCTCTAGTTTCTGAGTCAAAGTCCTTACAAGGTGAACCGTCTTTGTCCAGCTGCCTGTCCGCTGCTCCCCGCTGGGCCTTGGCCTCTGTCCTTCCTGGGGTGCTCTCCTCCCATCCACAGCACCCTGGCCTGCTTCCTGGCTCTCTTCAAGCTCTTATTCCAGAAGCACATTCTTAGGACAGCCTGACTGACTGCTTTACTTCCCCTATAGCCCCACCCTCGGTTTCTCTCTCTTTATTCCAGACCCCACTTTTAATTAATTTCCTTTCCAAGCACTTATTCCAAGTTCTTATACTTGTGATCGGCTATATAATGGTCCTATTTAATGTCTTTGCTATCTTTGTTAAAAATGTTAGCGTCAGCAGAGGAAGGACTTTTGTTTGTTTTATGCATTCTCCTATGCCAAGAGTTTGGCACATTAGCAGATATTAACAAATGTTGTTTGTTGGGGTGTGGAGGATGAATTGATGAATGGATGGATGATGGATGGATGGATGGATGGATAAATGGATAGAGAGTGGTTGTTTGAATGAGAATGGTCCCCATAGGCTTATGTATTTAAATGCTTTGTTCCTAGTTAGTGGAACTGTTAGGGAAGTATTAGGAGGTGTGGCGTTGTTGGAGTACATGTGGTATTGTTGGAGAAGGTGTGGCACTGGGGGCGGGCTTTGAGGTTTCAAAAACCCATGCCAGGTCCTCTCTTTCTCTCTGCGTGTCTCTTTGAGTCTCTGTCTCTTTGCCTCTGTCTCTGTCTCTCTGCCTGCTGCCTGTGCATCAGGATGCAAAGCTCTCAGCTACTGCTTCACTGCTGTACTTTTCTCTGTTTCCCCACGATAAGGATCATGGACTAACCCTCTAAAACTGTAAGCAGGCCTGCAATTAAATGTTTTCTTTTTTAAGAGTTACCTTGGTCACAGTGTCTCTTCACAGCTATAGAACTAAGATGGATGGATGGATGGATGGATGGATGGATGGATGGATGGATGATTCATGGATGGCTGTGTGAATGGATAGGTGATAGATGCAAATGTGGAGGAGTGGATGGATGGGTTGATTGATGTGTGGATGTTTGAACAGATGGAAGTATATATAGTTAGATGGATGAATGTGTGGAGGATGGGTGGAGCCATGTGTAAATGTTTAGGTATTTGGATGTTTGGATGGAAGTTGTACAGATGGATGAATAGATAGAGACCTATTATGTGTCAAGGTGGGGCCAGCGAAAAGGCCATTATTGAAACCATACACACAGGCATGAAGGGAGGCCTGGGGAGGCTGGGATCTCAACAGTGGTTTCTAGCTCCACTGCTTGCTCGCAGTGACCTGCTTTCCTGAAGAATCCACTATGCCACATCAGGAGCTGCAGGGAACACAGCTGTCAAGGACACCCCTGGAAGCTCATTTTCTCAGGCCAGCTTCTTATGTGGCCTGAGAAGGATTTAAAAGATCTGTGATTTGAAGGCAAAATCCTCCCCCCCCCCAGTCTGTCCAATTAATGTTCACAGTTCATTGTGTGTAATTGCACATAAAATTAAATAATGAGACATTATATGAATTCTCTTTGAAGACTCGCCACAAGGAATGGATCTAAGAAGAAAAGTCCCAAGGCTGGAGAGATGACTCAGAAGTTAAGAGCACTTGTGGTTTTTGCGAAGAGCCCAGGTTCGAATCTCAGCACTCACATGGCAGCCCACAACCTTCTGAAAGTTCAGTTTTAAGGTATCAGATATCTCTCTCTCTCTCTCTCTCTCTCTCTCTCTCTCTGTTTTTATAGATGGTCGTGGGCCACCATGTAGTTGCTGGGAACTGAACTTAGGACCTCTGGAAGAGCAGTCACTGCTCCTAACCACTAAGCCGTGTCACCATCTCCCTGATGCCTCTTTCTTACCTCCATGAGCACCAAGTACAAACATAGTAAACATGCAAGAATGCAGACAAAACACTCATGAAGAATGACTAAATAAATAAGTCCCATTTCTGCTTTCCAAGGATGGGTCGGTCCTCTTAGCAAAGTGTTCTGGACCCATCCTAAGAAACAACGGTGGAGATCCCAGGCAGAGCCCGAGCTTAGCTCCGTAGATGAACCTTGTCTCACCAAGCACCTTACACATCTAGCTTCAGGTCATTTCTGTAGACAGCAGAGGTGTACGCCACTTAATGGCTCCAGAAACTTGAGGCTTGGAGGGCTCCCCAAGTCAGATCCACACCTAGGACTAGCTGATCAGGTGTCTTGGAGACCATGGGTCCTTTGTCCCACCAGTCTATAAAGAGTCTCCTGGTGGGCCAACCAATGCCACAGAGACCATGAAGACCACGCCCCCTTTCCCCGTCACCCACTCAGGATACCCAGGTCAATGAAGTACAGAATCACATGTCACAGTATCTTTGAAGTATATTAAAGTGTTAGGTTTTTGATGTAAGAAATGAAGAGACTGCGATTTGGGGCATTTCTCTACTTATTTTCATCTCTCTGGACCCAAAGAGGCCCGACTGTAGACTCAAGCTTCATACAGATTCCTCCTGTGCCCGTGGACTTCCTGTGACTCAGGCCAGGACTTCCTATCTTGTGACCTCAGTTTCCTTTGTAGCCCTAACATTCCAGGACAATCTGATTTTGCTGCTCCTGCGGTGGAATGCCCTAAAAGGAATGAAGGGGCCCCCCAGCCCTTACCTCGAGCCCTTGGAGACGCCCCCTTGCTGACAGCCTCTCATCACAGCGTCCTTAGGTGCTGTTGCCCCTGCACTGGTCCTGTGCAACCTACTCCGAATATGGGTGCCTTGGGGGTGGCAACATACCCGATGCCACAGCAGGCAGCTACACCACTGTCCCTCCATACTTCCTGTTTCAGCATCATAGAGTCTCTTCCTAGCAACCCTCCTCTTCTCTGGATGGAAAACCTGGGCTTTCAACAATGGCTGAGCTTCTACTGCAAGCAGACCCTAGAGGCAAACAGGTACCGGCTATGTCCTCCTGAAGCTTGGGTCATAGGAATAACTAAGCCCTCAGTTTAACAAACAAACAAAAGAAACCAGAGGGTCCCAGACGGGCGTGATAGAGACAGTCCTGAGTGACCAGAGGGGCCACTTAGAGGATGGCCACACCCTGGATGCTAAGGAAATTGAATGGGGGAGGGAGAGGAGTTAGGAGAAGAAATACAAGGCCATCCCCAGGGGGAGGAAACCAAGTTTCCTCCCCAGTCTTTCAGGGACTCAAGCTAAAAGGCCCTGCTTTCTGTCAGGGACGAGGGTCAGACACGAGTGTCCGTGAGGGAAGTGGTGTAGATCAAGGCTGCCTCCACTGTGAAGTTTGTCATTTCAGCGTCAATACTGTCAACCTGGCTGACCAAGCAAACAAGAGGTAGCTGCAGAGAGCTGAAGGACACTGATGTGTCTGAGCTTTGGAGTCACTTAGACAGGAATCCAAATCCAGGCTTTTCCAGTCACCCGAGTCTCCCGAGTCACCAAGCTCTGTGCCTCAGCTTCCTCCTCTGCAAAGTGATGGAGGCTCTGTCCGAGGCCTAGGAAGGCAGCTCAACGGGAGAGTCCTTGCCTAGAAGTCGAAAGGCTCAGTTGCATTCCCAGCACCATAGGGGTGGGTGGGGGAGTAAAGGACCTGCCGTAGCTCAGAGTGTGCTCAGGAAACACCAGAGTAGCCCCTGCCAGCTTGGCTGTGTTGCTGCTTCATTGTCAGCTATAGAGAGCTTATTGTTTTGCTAGAAAAATTCTCCACCGCAAATCTATGCCCCAGTCCCAGACATTGCTTTCCTACAGTCCTGGAGAAGAGGAAGTCTGGAGAAGTGTGTGTGTGTGTGTGTGTGTGTGTGTGTGTGTGTGTGTGTGTACATTCAGCTGCTGGTGAGAGCCCTCTCCCTGGCTCTCAGCGCCTCCCTCTGGTGACAAGAGGAGGCTCTAGTGTCTCCCTCTGCCTGTGAGAGAATGCCCATGAAGGGCCTGGTCCTGGCATGAAGGTCTCACATTCTTCGTCTGCAAAAATCCCAGCACTTGGGAGGCAGTGGCAGGTGGTTCTCTCAGTTCAAGGCCAGCCTGGTCTACAGATGGTGTTCCAGGACAGCCAGAAACCCTATCTCAAAAACAAAACAAAACAAAACAAACAAACAAACAACAAAAAAAACCCCAACCCAAACCAAACCAATCACTCTCCAAAATACTATTTCTAGAACCAACCAGTCAAACCAGACACCGGATCCATTTAGTTCTTTGAGGGTAGTAGTGGCATTTCTTTATTTGCTTCCTTGTTTTTTGAGACAAGATTTTTCTGTGTGTCCCTGGATGTCCTGGAATTCACTCTGTAGACCAGACTGGCCTCTAACTCAGAGATCCACCTTGTCTCTGCCTCTCAAGTGCTGGGATTAAAGGCGTGTTCCACAACCACCGGGTCACATTCAGTTCTTAACTGTTCTCTGTAACAGCATGGCTCCAGAGAGGATGGCACAGGACCTAGAGATGCTCATACTCTCCCTCCAAGCTCCCCAGCACGTACTTCAGAAAGACAACATGGAGGAGGAGGGGTTAGAGAAAAGGCTGTATATCCCAGCTCACTCAGGGATTTTGACAGCACTCAGTGATGTGATGGAGTCCACTGCACTCAGTCCCAGCACAGCCATTGTCACATGACTAGCACAATGGTCATCGGTCACTCCCAACTAAAAGAAAAAGCACACCCGTAGTCATTCTTGAGATATGTATGTTCTCTCTCTCTCTCTCTCTCTCTCTCTCTTTCTCTGTCTCCCTCCCTCCCTCCCCTCCTCCCTCCCTTTCATCTAGTTAGAGCCACAGGACAAAGAGCAAAGAGAGTCCATTCCCATTAAGCCACTGTAAGAAGAGCGACTAGGCACACCTAATGACCAGTAGCCCACCAACCCTTTGCCTCCCAGTCAGTGACACGAGAGACTTATAGAATCTGTGATAAGATTGGCCGTTTTCCTTGATTTGCCAGTGGTTACTTTGGGGGCAGTTACTGAAAGCAAACAACTGATGTTTGGGTACCCACTGCACTAGTATTCAATAGGAGGCAAACCCCACTGTGCACGGAGATCCCCTGGTTTGCTTAATGCTGGTAACCAGTCCAGATAGCTTACAGCCATTGTCAGTCTAATGGTGGGTGATACTGGGCGCTAGGACCAGGGACAAGTATACACTTTCGGAGAACAGAACGGAAGGGTCTAATCACATGAAGTACTGAGCCGGACTCAGACCTGACCCAAGTTCAAGGGAGAACTAAGCTGGCCAGAACTAGGTGAGAGACAGCAGGACTGGATGAGCCAAGGCCCAGGGCCTGACCATTTCTGCTGTGGTCAGGGCTGACTAGCAGGGTTGCTGGAATAGAGTGGGTGAGCAGAACTAACCCTAAGGACCAGACTAGGAATCTAGAATCTTCTCTACTCTGGCTCTTGTCTTCCTCAGGAGGGCTTCTAAATCTTATGGTATTAAGGAGAAAGCGCCTGGTGGCCTTCGCTAAATCTTTGGCTGTGCCCCCCCTTTCTTCCACGGAACTCTAGCCTCCCTTCCCTCTGGTAATCTCTACAGCTCACTCATAAATTATGAGCGCATTCATTTGCATGTCAGAAGCTCGGCCAAGAAATTAGATAAAATTGATCCACCGCAATTTATTCTCTCTATTTTTCCAAGAAATGGCTTCCCTCCCATGTTTTATTCATGGAGACACCAGCTCTCTCTTTTATCTCCAACCCCAGTAACATTTTCAATTTACTCAATTTATAGCTGCAAGACGCCCTTGGGCTGGGCAGGAGGGAGGCCACCCAGGAAGGTCCGCTGCGCCCTGGGGCTCACCCAGCCTGAGTCGGTCTCAGCCAGGCGGAGCATGCGGGATACAAGCTGGTTCCAGCAAGAGCTCACAGGCCCTACCTCAGAAGCTTTCCTGGGGAGCCTGCAAAGATGGGACTGTGCACTGGGGAGAGCTGAGGGGGATGTCCTGTTTCTGCTGGATCTGGGAGCTCAAACAACTGCTCTCCTCTGGGCACCTTCAGACTGATACTGGGTCACTGACACCTGTCACTGGTGAGGGGTAGAGAAACACACGCTTGTCAGTCCTCAGGCCTATCATTCCACCTGGAGAAAGTTCTTTTCCACCTGCAGGTTGAGGACATTTCTTGTCTGGAAGGAGTAGGGGTATGATTTAATTGGTCTTTTTATACCTGGAGTCACCTGCCTTCCTTCCCTGAGAGATACAGTGTCTAGCAAGTTACAGCCACGCGGCTGCTGGTGGTGTCAGCTCGCTGTCCACATGGAGACGCCCGGCATGTGTCTGACAACCCACCATTGGGTTGCCTCCCAGCCTTTGAGTGGTAAATGCGTGGCTGTCCGAGCTGAAGGTTTGGCAACGTGAGGCACCAGCGCTTGGTGGGAACTGTGGCAAACAGAAGGACCCCTTTAGGAAAAGTGACCAAGAGAAACCATTGCAGGCCACATTGCCAGGACTTCTATAAATAAATAATAAATAAATAAATAAATGAATGAATAAATAAATAAATAAAAACCACTGAGAATAAAGCCCAACCACATTTCACTCTGGTCCATCATTCCCTTACCAAAGATATCTGCGAAGGAGAGGCTACATCTCAGCTCTCCGGTGACAAAAATCCAGCTTGGAGTATACTACAGGCTTATACTGGTATGGACCTTGAATAGCCTTGGCACCCATTTTATAAAGGCTTGGTCCGCAGCCCATAGAGCTACAGGGAAGCAGTGGATGCTTTAGGAGACTGGGCCTAGTTGTGAAAAGTTCCATAGCTGACCTTGAAGGAGCGGTGAGAACCCTGGCCCCTTCTTCTCCAGTGTTCCTTTCTGTCCACCATTAAGGAGCAGCCTCTCCTCTAACATGCTTCAGCTCTGACATGCTGCATGTCCGAAAGCCAGCAGGAACCAGGACTAAGCAGTTATGGAGCGACGCTGACGTGATGACAGAAAGCTAACAGTGTCCTTGTGTGTGCAGACGTGATTTCTCTGTGTAGCCCTGGCTGTCCTGGAACTCTGCTCATGGTGGCATGAGCTCTGGCAGCAATTTGAGAGCATGTAGAGATCTTGGGAATGAAAACCAATGTTGTGGTTGGTAGGGGAAAAAAAAAAAAAAAGAAGAAGGCTGGTAACGGGTGGTGGTAGAGTTATCTTCTAATGCCCAGCTGCCTGCATTGGAACTCTTTCTGGAAAAAAAAGATGTAAACTGTAGCCTCTTTAATACAGGTTTTGTACATCTTTGGTCCCAGTGCTATGGAGGCAGGGACAGGTGGATCTCAGTGAGTTTGAGGCCAGCCTGGTCTATAGAGTTCCAGGACATCCAGGACTACACAGAGAAACTATGTCCAAAAAAAAAAAAAAAAAGGGCAGTTTTTGAGTTTTCTGTTATATGCTGTTGCAGAGATAAACCTAGCACAGAATGTGACTGCTCACCACTACCACCGCCTCCATCTTTTTTTTTTTTCTTTTTTTAAAGATTTACTTATTTATTTATTTATTTATTATATGTAAGTACACTGTAGCTGTCTTCAGACACTCCAGAAGAGGGCGTCAGATCTTGTTACGGATGGTTGTGAGCCACCATGTGGTTGCTGGGATTTGAACTCCGGACCTTTGGAAGAGCAGTCGGGTGCTCTTACCTACTGAGCCATCTCACCAGCCCCCACCTCCATCTTTTAAATGTGGGAAAAATCCATTTCACATAAGCTATTCTTTAGATGTCCTGGGATCTTCTGGGTTCTCAGTTCACAAAGGGTTGAAGGAAGCCATTGGCCTCTGTGAGGTGTTATCAGCCTAGTGTGGTAGAGGTATCTACATGGAGGCAGGAGAATGCACCAAGTGGTTCTGGGTGGTTCTGGTGCTGTAAAAATGTTGAGCCCGTCTTTCCATGCCGTGGTCCCAAAGCCTAGGACAAAGGCATTGAGTAAACCCTAGCCACGTAGAGCCATCAATCTCGCAGCTCTCGAGTCTGCATATCACCAGAGCACACTAGGGCCGAGCCCTGTTTCAGAACCCCCTTGGAGCATACCAGAGCCCCCACCCCCACCTGACTCCTAAAGGCCCCGTGATGGCAAAGTTTCCTCAGGTCTAGGGTGGGAGAGGTAGAGGTTTATCACATCGCTCTCAGAAACGCGGTGGAGGGCCCAGGCATGCAGGAAGAGAAAGTGGCTCAGACGCAGAGTGTCAGAGGGTCCTGCCACATCTCACCATCCACTTCCCAGCTGGGGGCCTGAGGAATGAATGGCCCAGTTCTTTTATTATCTTTCTATCTGTCTGTCTGTCTGTCTGTCTATCGATCTATCTGTCTGTCTGTCTGTCTGTCTATCTATCGATCTATCTGTCTGTCTGTCTGTCTCTGAGACATTGTTTATCTGTGTAGCTCTGGCTGTCCTGGAACTCGCTCTGGAGACCAGGCTGGCTTTGAACTCAGAGATCCACCTGCCTCTGCCTCCCTCTGGAGTGCTGGGATTAAAGATGTGCACCCTACTGCCTGGCAAGACCCAGTTCTTAAAAAAACTTAGAGAAGCTCTCTGTTTCTTTCTGAGCAACCGAAGGCATCAAAGTAGGACAGCCCTGTGCTAGGTGAGGTCAATGACTCCCTCATACACTCGAGGAGCAGATTCTTTCTTAAAACATTATTTTTTCTTTTTATGTATATGTATATGTGGTTGTCGTTATGTAAGTATATATGCTCTATATGCATGAAGGACCATGGGTCAGAAAAGGGCACCAGATCCTCTAGGACTGGAGTTACAAATAGTCATGAGCTACCATGTGGATGCTTGGGAACCAAACCTGGGTTCTCTGGAAGAACAGTCAGTATTCTTAACCCCTGAGCCATCTTTCCAGTCTCAAGGAGCAGACTCTTCAATCCTCTCACCTACTCTGTAGTAGACTGGACTAGTGGCTCCCATTCCTCACCGCGGCCCTCCAGCTCATGCCGGTGCTGGTGAGGCACCGACACTGGTCCCAGCTACAAACCTTGCTCAGGAACATGGATGTAGGCAGAGGCTAGCCCCAGATAGGCACATCTGGGTTTGACCTTGGTGCCTCCGCCATCATTCCCAGAACCTGAAGTAGGAGAAGAAATACCCAGAACAAGGCAGAGCCAATATAGATCAGCTGACTCCAAGCACATGAGCCATTCCTCTGAATCTTCCTTCTTATGTATATAATATTCGCATCAATTCTGAGACTTTCAAGCATACATACACACATACACACAATATATTTTGATCATATTCACTCGCATTCTTCCCCTTAACGCCAACAATAACCACACCCACCCTTCCTAATATTTCTCTAACAACTCGTGCCACCCATATAATCATGGCTATGGAGTAATCCTTGGATTGTGGTTGACCTACCTACCAGAGACCACACCCTTAGAGAAAATTGATTCTCTCTTCCTTGGTAGCCATAAGTTGGGAATATCTCCTCAGCTAGGGGCGGGGGCTCAGGAGCCTTTTCCCCCACGATAGAATGTCAACTTGATCTTGTGCTGACCACCACAGCTACTATGAGTTTATAGTGCAGTGGTCCTGTCATGTCCAAGAGACTATTTCACCTTGCCCTTCTCGCCTCTGGGCCTTACAGTCTTCCCGCCCCACCCACCCACCCACCCATCTTTTGCCATGATCCGTGACATTTCTAACTAAATGCCGTAGGTTACACAGTGCTACTGTGGCCTTACACAACCAATACACATCCCCAGCAAACACAGCTAGCTGTCCTCATGGGTCTAAGCAACCACACGGAGCCCTGACTGAGGCACAAAGCACAAAGCACAAGGCAGCATTTCTAATGTGGGCCTTCTTATCAGCACACAGGAAAGGCTCCATCCTTCTTTTGAGGGCAGACTCTTCAGCCAGCACCTGGTCTCACACCAATGCTTAGTAGCCCTTGGCAACAGGGGGAGCCAGCGTGATTCAAGCATCAAAAACCTAACCTCTTCAAGGAAAAGCAGCAGTGAGAGGAAAGACTCCTCTTGGGGGAGGGCAAATAGGTTGGGGTGAGGCCTAACGAAGGGCAGTGTTTATGTGGGGGGTAGATGACTGTGGAATAGACAGTTAGCAACATGAGCCCCACGTGGTACTCGGGCAGCCAGTTCTTTCTGTCAGGTAGAAGGACATATGCTCTGCCGTCTTCCCAGGTCAAAATAAAAAACAGATGCCAAACAGCTGAAGTTCATCAAATTCTAGTTTTACTCTGAAGTAGCTCCATTATTTCCTCCCTTTGTGGTTTGTTTTGGGTTTTCTTGCCTGTGCTGGAGTTAAACCCAGGGCATTGTGTGAGTTCTCAACCTGGAGCTACCAACCCAACCCTCTCAGCTGTTTTTGTTTGTTTAATTTATTTTGTGAGTGTTTGTGTGTGCATGTGTGTAGGTGTGGTCCCAGAGATTACACTCAGGTGTTTGTAACACATACATTCACCCCCTGAGCCATCTACCAATCCCCAACTCCGCTAGTTTTTTTTTTTTTTTTTTTTTTTTTTTTTTTTTTGAGACAGGGTTTCTCTGTATAGCCCGGGCTGTCC
>NC_034609.1:12362743-12370402 GCF_900095145.1 Mus pahari
GGTTTCTCTGTATAGCCTTGGCTGTCCTGGAACTCATTTTGTAGACCAGGCTGGCCTCGAACTCAGAAATCCGCCTGCCTCTGCCTCCCGAGTGTTGGGATTAAAGGTGCGCGCCACCACACCCGGCCTCCGCTAGTTCTTAATGGGCACTAGAAATCTCATCAACGCAGCCTCCCCATTGTCTCCCAGTCCTCAAAGAAGAGGGCTTTTTGGTCCTATGGTCTCACTGAGTTGGATTCTGTGTGACTTTTATCATTTTCAGGCAGGTGGGTTTCTGTCTGAATGGTGAGTTCTAGGCCACTCAGGAGTTACAACTGGAGTGATAGACCGCTGTGAGCTCCCAGCCGGGGGCTGGGAACTGAGTCCAGGTCCTCTGCAAGAGCAACAAGTGCTCTTAACCACTGAGCCATCTCTCCAGCCCCACCCCCACCCGACCCCCGGGCCACAGAACTGTTTCATGCCATAATGATACCCTGTTTATATAAAATGAAATTTAAAGCCGGGTGGTGGTGGTGTACGCTTTCAATCCTAGCACTCAGGAGGCAGAGGCAGGCAGATCTCTGTGAGTTTGGGGCCAGTCTAGTCTAGAAAGTTCCAGGACAGCCAGGGCTACACAGAGAAATGCTATCTAGAAAAACCAATGACGATGATGGTGATGAAAATGCTGAAACTTAAAGTTGATTTTGGCCCACCATGTCAGAAGGATTGAAGTCTACCATAGCGCAGAAGGCACGACAAAGCTCGTGGTGGCAGAAGTGTGTGGGGTGGCTTCTCGCACAGTGGTCAACCAAGTCTGGAGATCACAGACCAGAGCTGTAAAACTTTCAGATTCCTAACCCTAGCGACCTCCGCCAGTCAGTTCCCACTTCCTGGAGTTTCCACGGCTGTAAAAACTTGCACCACTAACCGGAGAGCAAACTTTCAAAGCACAGAGGCTATGGGAGACACCGCAGAATCAAAACAGGGCATATTCTGCTGTAGTTGGTTCAACAGGGTCCATGAGACCAGGCTACCCCACTATCTATGGTACAGATGAATAGATGAACCTTCTGTGTCAATCATCTGCAGAAGCTGTGGGGACCAGGATGGAGTCAGGACCTGGCCAGCTCTGGCTGATGGCATAGATCTACAGCTGCGAGAGGGGCAGCACCTGCTCAAAAGGAAAGACAAGTCCCTGGGAGTGTGGGCACGCTGGCAGCCACCTCAGTAACTATGGCATCAAGCAGTTCTGTGGCCAGGGGAGGGCTGGAGAGATGGTTCAGTGGTTAAGAGCACTTGTTGCTCTTGCAGAGGACTTGGATTCGGTTCCCAGTACCCACGGGTAGCTCACAACTGTCCGCAACTCCAGTTTCAGAGGATCTGGTGCCCTCTTCTGGCATTTCAAGAGCACTGCATATACGGGGTCTTTAAGACTCAGCCGCACCCACCTACAGTGCCGAAAATTCAGAAGACACAAGTTTCTTCACAGCAATGTCAGCAGAGATGTTCTCCTAGGGTAAGGGTAATGTGACACACATCTGCCGTCTCAGCACTCAGGAGGCTGAGGCAGGAGGATTAACAGTTCTAGACCAGCCTCAATTACATGGTCTTGTCTAAAATAAATAAATAAAGCTGGGCAGTGGTATTGCACACCTTTAATCCGGGCACTCAGGAGGCAGAGGCAGGCAGATCTCTGAGTCTGAGGCCAGCCTGGTCTACAGAGTGAGTTCCAGGACAGCCAGGGCTATGCAGAAAAACCCTGTCTCAACCACCCCCCATAATTAAATAAATAAATAAATAAATAAATAAATGTAACTAAATAAATACAATTAAATAATAGTCCTATTATTTTTTTTACTCCTTCCCCATTTGGCTATCTGTGTGGGCAAGCCCCATTTCAAAGATAAAAGGCCTGAATCCTGGAGAAGCACACGGCCACAGGCCCCCAGGAAGATCCCAGGGACCTGAGAACTGGCTTCCTCACTCGCAATGCACAAGAGATGGCAGCCCTTGAGCCACTAACCTCTAGGCCAAGACCCTCTCTGGCCAGTCTCCCAGCTGCCATCAGCCTGGCTCAAGGCGCCCTTGAGTCTGGGCATCTGAGGCTCTGTGATGCTGCTGTAGGCAGTGGAGCCAACACTAAGAGGATCTAGGCCAAAGCTCTCTGACATGGCTCAGACGAGAGGTCTCCCTCCAGCCAAGACGATTCCCATCATACCGTGCTGCTTGTAAAATACATCCTTAAAGCGCCTGTCATATTTTATCTGATGTTTACAATTGATTTTCTTTTCGGGTGACAGGGAGTATGAGCCGGCTGCCTAATGATCACAGATTCCAGCATCCTTCCATTGCACTCTGACGAGGCCTCAGACTGACTCAGAAGAGGCGGTCCTCAGCGCCGGACTTGATGAGCTGCCGGGCTGCTGAGATCAGCTCCCAGGTGATAACCAGAGATCCTTGTGCACCGCAGAGGCCATTGAAATGTCCCCACTGGAATATTTGCATGAGGGCAAAGACATCAGCTGCAGACGGTGCAGCTCTGTGGGAGTCATCTCACTGAACAATGGCCAGTGGGGTTGGGCTTCCACTTGTTTCTATAGGGTCTCTGTAGGGTCTATAGGGTCTAGGACAGCCATGGGGAAGGGCTGTGGGACGACAAACAGATTCTCAAGTACTTTCCATATATGTCTGGTGAAGATCTGAGAGGTTTGAACACCTTTCTAGACATGACACATGCGACGTAAAACAAATGGAGAAGGAATCTACCCTGTTCATTTTATTTGATTCCAATTTGAGTTTTTTTTTTTTTTTTTTTTTTTTTCCTGAGGTGCTGGAGATGGAACCCAGAGCTTCATGCATCCTTAAGCACCAGAGGCAGTACTGAGCCACACCCCCAGCTCTCCAGGCCTTACACAGGGGTAGCCAGGGGACCCCTCAGCAAGGCGGTGTAAGCACAAATCTCATGGGCTGAAGGAGCCCAGCTCAGAGGTCTTTGGATTAAGATTGGGAGTGAAAAGGCCTAAGGCATATACATCATCTTCAGCCACCCCAGTGCCCACCCTGGTCCAGTCAGCTGTGGCTGGTCATCCCAGGAGAATAGAATCTGACCCCTTAGAAAGGGCCGTGTGCCTTCCAATCCAGGAGGCAGTTCCTTGACTTTCCAGGGCCCCTATCAAATACTTACTGTTCACCAGATGAGACCATTTTATTTGCCTTGTTAGCTTGGTTGGGTTTTGTTTGTTTTAGTAACTGAGCAAACACATATTCTCATATTTATATTTATTTTTACTTATTCAGTTTGTTTGTTGACAAAGGGTTGCCTGTAGCTAGGCTGGCAGGAACTTACCATCCTCCTCCATCTGCCTCCCAGGTGTGGGAATTAGGGGCCCTGGACATCACCCCAGGCATAGCCTACATTTAAAACCCTACATTTAAAATTTAAAACCTGAGGTAATAACCTAGATCTTATTTTCCCCTTGCAAACAACCATCCAATCTGTCATCTCTCTGTCTCTGTCTGTCTGCTTTTCTCTGTCTCTTTGTCTCTCTCTCTCTTTTAAAGATTTATGGATTTATTTTATGTATGTGAGAACACTGTAGCTGTCTTCAGACACACCAGAAGAGGGCATCAGATTCTGTTATAGATGATGCAAGCCACTCTGTGATTGCTGGGAATTGAACTCAGGACCTCTGAAAGAGCAGTCAGTGCTCTTAACCCCTGAGCCATCATCTCTCCAGCCCCTTCTCCCTCTCCCTCTCCTCAGTCTCTCTACACCCATCTCCCTCTCTCCTCATCTCCCTACTCCAACATCTCCCTCTCCCTCTTTCTTTCTCTTTCCCAGACTGGGTTTCTCTATGTAGCCCTGGCTGTCCTAGAACTCACTCACTCTGTAGACCAGGTTGGCCTCAAACTTACAAAGATTCACCAGCCTCTGCCTCCCTGGTGTCAGGACCAAAGGTGTGTGCCACCACTGCCAGCTTTTTCTATCAGGTCCCACTAGCTGCAATACCCAACTGGTGGGACAAAGGTTCTCCCTTCAAGACACATGGGACTGTCCTAGTCCCTGAGGCCATATGACTTGCTGCTTTGACTTAATGATTGGTTGGTATCCTAGAGGAGTGGGCAGGAGCTGGGACAGGGCCTTCTACCTTCTGGGGAACCTGGAACAACTCCCGCATGACTCCTGAAGCTGCTCATGGGGTACCTGCCCCCGTGCTGCCATCAAAGGCGCTCTCTGAGTTAGACAGAGGGCAGAGTTCCGAGCGGGCTCCTCTATTCACATCTGCCCACTGTACATCATTCTTCCTGACTGGCAGCTCTTTGCCTCTTCCTGTGAGCCGCCAAATGTACTGAAAAGTCCACCCTGAGAAGAACGAGAAATCCTGGGATGGCTCCAGGACTGAGGACATCGGCTCTGCATTTATGGCTCTTTCAAGATTTACTTTGGCCGTGCATATAGGTTTGAGAGTGTATGCATAGGCGTGGTACCTGCAGAGCCCAGCCCTGTTCATGACCTTCGGTAGCCTCTAATTTTGAGCAGTTTATGGTTTTCAGAGGTATTAACTGACACATTAGCCTTGGTTTTGGAGACAGGCCCCATACTCAGTGATGTCTTTACCCAAGGAAGCAGACCCCTCAAGGCTCGCTGTGTCCCCCATCCCTCCCTCCCTCTCCAAATTCAGGAGGCACTGGCTCATTGAGTACCTACCATGTGCTTTGTGCTTCGTGCCTGAGGCTGCTCTGTGTGACTGAGGGAAAGGAAGTTTATAACAAAGAATTGGATGTATGACCACACAAACTGAGAGGGCGGGCAGGTCAGAAGCAGGAGGAGAGGCAGTCCTGGTAGGGAGAAGGGAGGTATTTTTAAACTGAAGCTTGAATGTAGAGGAGTGGGCAGGACAGAATTGATAGGAAGGTGAGCCAAGGACCCAGGGTTGTCTTGCAGCACAGGGTGGGGGTGGGGGTTGGGGAGGGCTGGAGTCGGGTGGTGGTGTTTGTGGATGGGAAGTACAAACCCTCACAGCTGGAGAGGTGGGCAGGGCTCATGGGGCTTGGGTCGGGTCTGTACTGTGTCCTGAGGCTGCAGTTGAAAGGGTGCAAACAGGAGGCAGACACAGCGGGACCCTGGTGGAAGAGGTTAAGCAGTGTCAGGGCGCTAGCATCAGGCACTGATTCAGGGACTCTGGTGTTGGGACAGTGGGCTAAGGCAATGCGTACAGTACACTGGGGATGAGAACCAATTGCCTGCCCAGAAACCTCCCCTGAAGCCTCAAAGGACTGGTGAGGCCTGCCTAGCCTTTGAGTGAGGGCATGGCGAGGCTCTTCTTAATTCCATTGTGGAAATCCATCCTCGCCCTGGGAAATCAAGGGACCTTCAAAGCCCCATGCTGGAGCTTGCCTTAATCTGGGCAGACACCCTCTCGTGGCAGCGTGTCCTGCTTGTCGTGTCTTTTAAAAATTCTCTTTGTTCGAGCCATGCCAGGGCTGCGCCGTTTCATGGCTTAGAAAACTGACAGAAAAGGCAGTTCCAGCAGGGATCTACCCCACGGGGACCCACTGCTGAAAGGTGGTCCCCAAAGAAGGCCTCAGGCCTAGAGCCCCCGGTGTGCCGCAATGCCCGTGTTGTAGCTGTGGTGGTGAGGAACGGAACTGGACTGTCCACCTACCATCAGGACAGCAAAGAACAGTTTGGAGATCTGCATCTTTGTCTTTCTTCAAGGAGACAACGTGCTAGGTCCAGGGTTTTCTGAAGCCTGAAGGATTTCCTCAGCATTGGCCAAGCCACACCCACAGAGTAACTCACCCCAAAGCCCCACTAGGCCTGCCCCCTATATATTTATACATACAACCCCAGAAGACCTGTTCTGCTTTAAGACATGCTCAGGCCGGCATTCAGCCTAAAGGAACGTACACACAGCTGGGCGACCCGTGGCTGGCTTGAGACCCTCTGAGCTGGGCCTAGCTCCTGCTGAGGTACCTACCCTTGGTCTGGGGGCCAGGTCCGGCCAGCCTGTCTCCTCGTAGCCTCATCGTGTCCGGGCTTTAGAAGTTAAAGCCTGCCCCCTTCTGGTGATTGTTAATTCTTAGGATAACACCATTTTTAGGGGTTGGCAAGGATACCAGTGCAGGGTGGGTAGAGGGCAGGTGAGTGTCAGATCTAACAGTGGCATGGTAGTGGGTCCTCCCCTTCCTAGCCACGGACCTTCCCTGCAGCTGCTATCCTGCACAAGCCAGAGGAGCTGGGCTGAAGGAAAAGCATTCCCTACCCTGAGCTCACATTCCCTGGCCAGACCAGGCTACCTCCAAAGGCCTGTAAATGATTATGTAAAAATAAATATGGTCGTGCATGCCTAGTATTGGGGAAGCTGAGGCAGAAGGATCGCTATAAATTTAAGGATAATCTGGGATGCATATAATAAGATTCTATCTTAAAAATAAAACTCTAAAAACATAAATAAGCTAGTTGTCCTGGCACAGTTAAATTGAATCATGTGTGCAAAGGATTCATGTGTCAAAAATATGCACACGAAGGGCAGTTCCTGATAAACATTTGTTTTTCTGCCTTTTCACTTTTTAGCATATGAGAAGCCTCAAAAAACTGGACTTGGCCCAACTGTGCACATTGCCCAGGCCTCAACCAAATGTGATACAGTAGAGTATAGTTGCCACCAGAGCCCAGGGTAGGTTCTAAGTCTGTTATGCTTGCTGCGGGCACAGCTTAACGCTATGAGCAAGGGCTCTGCAGCCAGCACATCCAGGTACTCGGAGCGCAGGCTCCATGATAGCTCCGTGGCGCTCAGCTCACGTTCCTTGCTGAGCTCCCGCTTTTACACTTGGTCACGATAGGCAGGGTCCAAAGAAACAGGAACGCGTGTAAACTACGGGACAGATGCTGGACTCTTGCCTCCTCACAAGCTGGCTGCGTCTGGTTTTTCGAGTGACTCCGTATCATGTTGGGTCAGGATCTGCGTGAGCTCCGGCTCCCAAGAACCGAAGCAATTGAGAACCAGCCTGGCTCCACCACAAGGCTGAGGGGGCTGGGCACAGAAGGCAAAGGCTGATCTTGGCTGTCAATCTGAACGAACGGAGACCACCTAGAAAACTAGCAAAGCACATCCCTGCATGTCTGGGAGAGCGTTTCCAGAGAAGACCAGGGTGTATGTTGGCAAGTTAAGTGAAATCCCATCCTGAATGTAAGCAGGACTGTCCCGCAAGCTGAAGACACAGACAGGAAGTGAAGGAAAGAGGTTTGTTCTGATCCTGCTTGAGCCTTCTTGATCAAGCACTGTGTTTTCTGCTGCTATGCCTACGTGAATCTTCAGGGTCTTCAAACACTTCAAACAGCTCGCGTGCGCTGCTGTCCAGGACAATGTTGGGCTGGGACTGACTCACTGCGCCTTCTGAGGCTTCTAGCTTCTAGGATGAGCAGCTACTCTCTAGTCTGTAGGAAGCCATCATGGGGCTACCCAGCCTCTGTGTGAGCTAATCTAATACATCTCCTGTAATTGGATGTCCACTCTAGAAGTCCTGATCTACTGGAGAGCCCTGATTTATGTGGAAGATTTGTGGGTCCACCTCAGCAGTGTGTGCTGGAGACTTAGGAGGGCGGTACTTAGGGTGAGGAGGGCGGTACTTAGGGTGAGGAGGGCGGTACTTAGGGTGAGGAGGGCGGTACTTAGG
>NC_034609.1:12370462-12397975 GCF_900095145.1 Mus pahari
AGGAGGGCGGTACTTAGGGTGAGGAGGGCGGTACTTAGGGTGAGGAGGGCGGTACTTAGGGTGAGGAGGGCGGTACTTAGGAGGGTGGTACTTAGGAGGGTTGTTATCCGGCCCTGGGAAGGAGAAAAAGGCAGATACATTGTTGAAATAGTTTGCTTTTCCAGAAAGTGTGTGCATAGCCCCCTCTGGGTGGTTCTTAGAGGTTGTCAGTTTAGGCCCATTTGCTTTTAAGTGGCAAGTACCAACTCAAGCTGGATTAACTATATAGAAGTGGGTTTACCAGCTTGTACAACTAAGTAGGTGGGAGCATGGCTATCTACTACAGGGGACCTAGGTCTCACATAGTCATAAACAGGGGTTGATTGTACTCCCTTGTGGAGGTTCCATTCTCGGTGGGGTTCATCTCCTTATCCTAGCTAAGGTGACATCCTAACAGTTTGACATGCCATCAGAAAGGGCATAGACCTTGAAAAGGGATCCTTGGACTAGTTTGGGCTGTGAGCCCACCCCTGATCACCCCTAGTCAAGACAAAGTCAATGACACGTGCTGGGCCAGGCCCAATTCACACCATCCTTAGGTGCTGGGTATGGGGTAGGGAGAACGTTTCTTTCATACTGTCACAGGAAAAGGATGCCACCACCAGCTTAGTGGCTTGACCCACGCCTCTGCTCTAGCAGCCCTTACTAATGTTGGAGCTCTCTCTAGCCTGGCCCTGGGTATAATATTGTAAATAAAGAATTGTTCTGGTTATTTGTAGACAATTCAAAAAAGTTGAGGAAAAAAAAAAAAACCAAACCAAACCAAACCAAACCAAACAAACAAACAAAAAACTGTCATGGTAAGGTTGAAAGATACAGTAACTATAAAATAATAATTTCCTATATGCCAGTGATAAAAAGCTAAATTAGGAATGTAAAACACAATAGTATTGATATAAACACCCTATAAATGAAATACTTTAGTACAAATCTAAGAAATTTGTACAAAATGTTTGATGAAGGCTAAAAATAACAAGGGAAATTCAAGTAAATGACTAAGTATTCCATGTGCTGCTTGTTTCTTTGTGAGCTTGTCACCTGCTAGAGTCATCTGGGAAAAGGGAATTTCAACAGAGAGAAATGCCTCCATCAGATTGGCCTGTAGCAAGCCTGTGGCCATTTTCTTGATTAATGTTTGATGTGGGAGGGTCTAGATCACTGTGGGTGGTGCCACCCCTGGGCAAGCGGTCCTAGTGTGTATAAAAGTGTAGGCTGAGGGCTGAAGAGATGGCTTAGCCGTTAAGAGCACAGTCTGCTCTTCCAGAGATCCTGAGTTCAATTCCCAGCAACCACATGGTGGCTCACAAGCATCTTTAATGGGATCGGATGTTCTCTTCTGGCACACAGGTGTAAACACAGATGGAGCACTCACATACATAAAATAAATGAATGTTTTAAAAAAAATGCAGGATGAAGCCAGGCAGTGGTGGTGCACGTCTTTAATCTCAGCAATTGGGAGACAGAGGCAGGAAAGATCTCTGAGTTTGAAGCCATCCTGGTCTACAGATCAAGTTCCAGGATAACCAGTGAGACACACAGAAACCCTGTGTCTTAGTCAGGGTTTCTATTCCTGCACAAACATCATGACCAAGAAGCAAATTGAGGAGGAAAGGGTTTATTTGGCTTACATTTCCATACTGCTTTTGATCACCAAAGGATGCAGGACTGGAACTCAAGCAGGTCAGAAAGCAGGAGCTAATGCAGAGGCCATGGAGGATTGTTCTTTACTGGCTTGCTTCCCCTGGCTTGCTCAGCCTGCTCTCTTATAGAACCCAAGACTACCAGCCCAGAGATGGCACCACCCACAAGGGGCCCTCCCCCTTGGTCACTAATTGAGAAAATGCCCTGCAACTGGATCTCATGGAGGCATTTCCCCAACTGAAGCTCCTTTCTCTGTGATAACTCCAGCTGTGTCAAGTTGACACAAAATTAGCCAGTACACCCTGTCTCAACAAAACAAAACAAACAAAACCCCCACACAAACAAAACAACAACTGCAACAACGACAACAAAAATCAGGCTGAGGGCTGGGGAGATGGCTCAGCGGTTAAGAGCATTGACTGCTCTTCGGAAGGTCCTGAGTTCAAATCTCAGCAACCACATGGTGGCTCCCAANCATCCATAATGAGATCTGATGCCTTCTTCTGGTGTGTCTGAAGACAGCTACAGTGTACTTATACATAATAAATAAATCTTTGGTCTGGAGCGAGCAGGATTGGAGTGAGCAGAGGTCCTGAATTCAATTTCCAGCAACCACAAGATGGCTCACAACCATCTGTACAGCTACAGTGTATATATATATATACATATATATAAAATAAATAGATAAAAATCTTTTTTAAAAAAATCAGGCTGAGCAAGCCCATAAGCACAGGGAGCGCTAATCCTCCATGGCTTCTGCTTCAGTTCCTGCCTTGAGTTCCTTCCCTAACTTTCCTCAGTGATGGAGAATGACCTGTGAGTCATGAGCTAAAACAAGCCTTCCCTTGCCACGTTGGTCATGATGTGTTATCACAGCAATAGAGACCCTAGGGGGCTGGAGGGAGGGCTCAGTGGGTTAGAGCATTTAGAGCACTTGTTGCTATTGCAGAGGACCTAGGTTTGATTCCCAGCACCCACCCAGAGCTCCGGTTTCAGCAGATCTGATGTCCTCTTCTGGCCTCTTTGGACACCAAGCACAGACACGGTACACATACATACATACATACATACATACATACATACACATATACATACTGTACTGGCTAGTTTTGTGTCAACTTGACACAGCTGGAGTTATCACAGAGAAAGGAGCTTCAGTTGGGGAAATGCCTCCACAAGATCCAGCTATAAGGCATTTTCTCAATTAGTGATCAAGGCGGGAGGTCCCCTTGTGGGTGGTGCCATTTCTGGGCTGGTAGTCTTGGTTCTATAAGAGAGCAAGCTGAGCAAGCCAGGGGAAGCAAGCCAGTAAAGAACATCCCTCCATGGCCTCTGCATCAGCTCCTGCTTTCTGACCTGCTTGAGTTCCAGTCCTGACTTCCTTGGTGATGAGCAGCAGTATGGAAGTGTAAGCCGAATAAACCCTTTCCTCCTCAATTTGCTTCTTGGTCATGATGTTTGTGAAGGAATAGAAATCCTGACTAAGACATATACATTCAGGAAAACACGCATACATATATAATTTAAAAAAAGAAAAAAGAAAAAAGAAAAAGATGTCCTAACTGAGACTGATAGGATAACTCAGACTGGTAAAGGTGTCAGTCCTTGGGCTTGGGATTTAGTTCAGCAATACAGGGCTTACCTAGTGTCCTTGGACTTGCTCTCTAGCACGAGAGAGAGAGAGAGAGAGAGAGAGAGAGAGAGAGAGAGAGAGCTCATTCTTCCAATTTTTTTTAGATTGAGCAGAATTCAAATCAAAGCTCCCCCGAGTTATTTTGAAGATATCAACAAAATGAGTAATATGCTCTAAGGTTTATATAGAGGAAACTCTACCTAAAGTGGGGTACATGTCTGAGAACTAGCTGTCTCAAAAACAAGTTAAAATAAAAAACAATAAAACCGAACTAGAAGATACTACCACACACTTCCTAGAAGGGGCCAGTTTCAGAATGCTGCCACCGCCACCAAATGCTGGGTGAGAGGAAAGGAGGGAAGCTCGGGGCTGTCAGGATGCAAGATGGCATAGCCCCTGCAGACAGCTCCCTGGTTCCCTCTGTACTACCCGCAGCTGCACTCCTTGGTTTGTACCAAAGCAGGTAGAGCCGTGTTCACACAGAACTGCACGTAGGTGCTTATAGCGTCTCTGCTTTTACACGCCCAAACCTGGAAGCAGTAAAGATGGTCTTCAGTAGGTGAGTGGTTCACCTGAGGTGTATCTAGAACATAGCACATTATTCAGCACTAAGAAATGAGCCATCAGGTCATGAAAAGGTGTGGGGGAACCAAGAGCAGTGATAAGAAAAAGAAGCCAGCCTAAAAAGCTACACACAGATCTGCAGCTCCACAGCATGGCAGTCTGGAAAAGGTAGAACAGGAAACTCATGGCATCAGAAGTTGTCAGCAACTGGAGGAGGGGCAAATAGAAATCCCCAGAAGGTTCTGGAAGCAGTGCAACTCTTCTGTGACTCCATGACAATGGGTTTGTCCAAATGTACCACTGAGTAAGCCCTAATGCAAGCTACAGACTGGGTGGCGGCTGTGTGTCTCATGGGTCCGCACAAGGAGGGGTGCTTGTCTGAGAGCTGGCGACCACACACATCCTGCTTGCTCTACTGTAGGATAGTTTGTCTACAAGTAGAAGTGTGATTGATTTGCTCCCGTACCGTGGGATAACCACTCACCCACAATTCAAAGGTTTAAGACAACAATGTGATTTGTCATCCAACTCTGTCTGCAGCTTGATGAAGCTCAGCTTTCCCTCGGGGCCTCATCTTGAAGGTTCCTCTTACAGATGCTCGATGTCATAGCTGCCAGGACCGCAGCAGGGACTGGCAGCCCACACGGCGTCCCCATGTAGCCTGGCTTCCTTGAAGCATGGTGGCTGGGTCCCCAGGGTGAGGTTCCTCAGAGATAGAACAAGGGGAGAGAAGCCATGCCCTACCCCTGCATGCCCAACAGGGAGGTCATGTGGGAAGAGGCCATGAGGAGTCTGGGGGTGCAGCTGTCGGTAGAGTTTTTGTCTAGTATGCAGGATGGCCTGGGCTTGGTTGTTAACACTGATGAAACAGGTGTGGTAATACATGGCCAAACTTCCAGCACTTGGGGGTGGAGACAGGAGATGGATCACAAGTCTCAGTTATATCGTGAGTTCCAGGCTACCCTGGGCTATGAGATCCTGTCTCCATTAAAAAGTGAAACCTGCAAACTATAGGATGGCAAAGCCTTTGTTTCCTGACCTCCTCTTGTGACCTGTGCACCCATCATCTGTCTGACTACAGCGGCCATGCCCCTGGTCCTTCCAGGACCCCAGAAGGGATGTTCTGTGGAACATCTCCTTGCTCCTATCCTGCTGTGCGCTGAGCCACCTATCTGCAGAATGAAGGTGTGCAGAACTAAATGAATGAATGGGGTCTTCTAGTTGAGCCTTGGTTCATCAGGGGAACTACAAATCTACCCAGACCAACCGCACCTCCCACTGTGTGCACCCAGTGGTGCCAAGGCCTGCTGGCAGTTAACTAAAAGGCTCAAGACTGTGTGCTTGGCCTCCCTCCTCCCTCCTCCCTCCTCCCTCCTCCCTCCTCCCTCCTCCCCCCTCCTCCTCCCTGACTATTGCACAGAAAAGCCAGGCACTGGAAATGGGGAAGCCATTTTGTAGCTCAGATTTGTAAAACTAATGCTTGTTTCTTAGCTGCATATGTAATTAGAGTATTCTAAAATGTAAAAGAAAACAATTACAGGAGACATTTACCCGTATTGCCATAATTACAATGAACATTTTGGAATACTTTCTGTATTTTTTGAAGCATAAATATACTTCGTACAGCTGAAATCATATAGCTTGTGTATTTGTAACCTATTTTCAACATAGTCTAGCATAAATCCTATCATTACATTTTCTCCATAAAGTTAATTCTAATGTATGTTTTAATACCGTATAATACTCCACATCAGGAGTAAGCCACAGTTGAAGCTGTTGCTTGGTGTCTCACATTTTCCTACCATATGGCAAGGAGTCATGAGCTCCTACATTTTGCCCATATATACCTGTCTAAGCATGAACACCCTCGTAACCTATAAGACCTATAGGTACTAACACTCCTGTTTTAGTTTTGGGTATATAGGAATAACCATCATTCCCCATTCCTGAACAGGACAGAGAACTGCAGCCTGACCAGTTAGCTGACTTCTGTCTCTCTGGTGGTTGGGTGAAGAGTGATCATGGGTCACAATTGGAGCTAGCACCTCTATTTTTTGGCCAGCTGCACAACACTGGACAAATGCGTGCCGCTGACCTTACCCTGGCACCTTTCGGGGCTTTCTAACACAGGGTCTCATTAAGCTGCTCATGCTGCCCTCAAATTTACAAAGCTCTTGCCTCCACTAAATAGCTGGGACTGTAGGCGTGAGCCAACAGGCTGGGTTCCATACGAAACTCTTCTGAGAAGCTAGCTGTCTCCTGGTCTCTGAGCTCCCCACATCTGGAGGGAAGCTAAGGTTTTCCTGGTAGCATCTGGTCGGCAGGAAGAGGCAGACAAGTATCAAGCCCTCTGTGCCCAAGGCTGGAAGCTCCTGAGTCATTGTTGTCAAGTGGACAGACAGATTCCCATGTTTCCTTCAGCCAGTTTGAGCTGGTTCCTGACTTTGTCCTGGAACAAACTTGCCTGACACATGTGTCCGCACTTCCAAACCTACACCTCTTTGGGAGACTGACCCAACCGTGGAGTCGATAGACAGAAGCAGAAGGTTTTGAACTTGGCACTGGCAGTCCTGCCAGTCAACCCTCCCTTGCAGAGGAGGGTAAGGCCTGTGCAGCCTGGTATAGGACTCCTGATGGTCGCCCAAAGGAGGAGAGGTGGAGTGGCCCAGACGCAGGCTTCTCCCCTAACTCCTCCTGCTTGACACGTGGGACTGAGTGACCCAGAACCCTTTCCTCCCTAGAATCAAGAATCTAAACAAATTCTTTCTTCATTTTCTTTAAAAAACAAAACAAAACAAAACATTTATTGTTTATCTCCATGTGCATGCGTGCATGCACGAGCACCTTTCACAGTGAATGTACAGTCAGGAGACATTTTCACGATTTTGTCATCATCTTCCATCATGTAGGTCCCACAGACAAGCTTAGTGGCAGGTCCTGCTGAGCCTTCTAGGCCTCCTCAAGACAAATTCTTTTTTCTTTTCTTTTCTTTTCTTTTCTTTTCTTTTCTTTTCTTTTCTTTTCTTTTCTTTTCTTTCTTTCTTTCTTTCTTTCTTTCTCTTTCTTTCTTTCTTTTTTTAAACGAAATAATTATTTATTTCATGTACCTGAGTACACCGTCGCTGTCTTCAGACACACCAGAAGAGGGCATCAAATCCCTATTACAGATGGTTGTGAGCCACCATGTGCTTGCTGGGAATTGAACTCAGGACTTCTGGAAGAGCAGTCAGTGCTCTTACCCGTTGAGCCATCTCCCCCGCCCCCTGAGACAAATTCCTGAAGGAATCAATAACTGGAAACACTGACATGTGACTCAGACACATCAAAACTGCCACAATTGGGAGGGGCGAGCCTGCCACGCTTGTCCCTGCTTTGAAAGCAGTCTCTAGAGGTAAGCAGCCTGGAGCCCAGTCCCACAGAAGGATCCTCAGGGTAGATGCCCTTCAGCAGGTACAAGTCAAAATGTGTTATAGCACCCTCCGCACCCCCCCACACACACACAGACGAGGCCACAACCCAGAAACTCCCGGTGACTAGGAACAAGCAGGCTGGAAGCTGCCCTGCCCTGTGGTGCACAGGGACTCCATGGGAGGGACAGAAGCTGACCCCTGTCCCAGGACACAGCTCTCATGACTCTGCCTTCCAACTCCAGCACTTGCTGAGCTACGGTCTCTCTCTCTCCCCTTCCTCTTCCAGGACTAGTGATATGAACAACTGTGTGCTGATCTCAGTTTCTAAGGATTCCCCGTCCTTCCTGGACTCTCATACGTTTATAATTGGGGCTTGGGATATAGCTCAATGTTAGAGTGCTTACCCAGTACGCCTAAGATCCTAGGCGGCATCCCCAGTCACCCCCATCCCAAATCGTCCTTTTATAGTCTCTTTATTAGACTCCTTGGTTGAAGTTTTAGAAGATGCCATGTACCTCCTGACATCAAAGAATTCTTTTTCTTTTTTCCAAGGGGAGCTGGGGGAGACTGGATCTCACTAAGCAGCCCTGGCAGGCCTGGACCTCGCTATGTAAAGCAGACTCTCCTCAAACTCACAACCATCCACCTGCACCTGGGTAGAGTCACGGGACTCGAGCATGCATAGCTGAATCTAGAGATGTTCCATATCCTCCCTCACGGTTGAACAGGGGAAAAAAGGACCTTCCCAGGCCATAGAATAGTTTCCTGACAGCAAACTCCGGGCCAAAGTCTCCCAGCTAAGTGTATGAAGGCCAAAAAGTAAGGTTTGTTACTGTACAGACCAGACCGGGCAGAGTTCTCCATATTGGGTGACCTTGTTCAAGTGATCCCCCTCTCTGAGATTATCCCATGAGTCAACTATCCCAGAGAGTAGTTATGGGGAGTCAATAAACGATGCTCACAAGTACCCAATAGTCTATAATCAACATGATATCACAGGAGAGGTTTTGTACTGAGGCCTATGTGTACCAGGGCCAGCACAGGCTCCCTCTTGGGGACGGAATGGGACATTTCCATGAAGTTGACACGCACTAGCGAGTCTTTTCCCTCATTCTGGCTCTCTTTAATATCTCACCCTGTCTCTTCATCTGCAGAGCCAGAATTTTCCAGAGAGGCTGGGCTCTACAGGGACAAGGGTCCCTGGTCAGGGTTTCCAGAAACCTTCCAATAAGCACAGAAACTCTGGTTTCTGGAGTGTGTGCTTTTTAATGCTGAAAGTAGACCTGTAAGCTGGTCTAGAGGTCCATCCAGATCTCTAACCTCAGCAACTCTGGGAATGAATGAGTAACAGCAAGGCCAGACCCTGCAACGTGGGGAAGGCCCATGGAAGAGATTGGGGAGTAGAAGGAAAAGAGAGGGAGAAGAAGAAAAAGAAGGAAGGAAGGAAGGAAGGAAGGAAGGAAGGAAGGAAGGAAGGAAGGAAGGAAAGAGCTCATCAATTCTAACTCCGGAAACATATCACAAAAGATGACTAGCAAGAGGCAGATGTCTGGTTTAAAAACAAAATAATGGGCTGGAGAGATGGCTCAGCGCCTCTCCCAGAAGACCCAGGTTCAAATCCCAGCACCTATAGGGCAGTTCAGAGCCATCTGTTAACTGCAGTTCCAGGGGATCTGATGCCCTCTTGTGACTGCTGCAGGCACTGCAGAGCATGGTACGCAGTCATGAATTCAGGCAAAACACCCAAAACGCCTACAATTTAAAAACAAATATTTTCTCTTTTTAAAAGTTTTTATTTACTTTTAGTGCATTGTTGCTCTGCCTGCATTTATGTCTACACAAGAGTGTTGGATTTTCTAGAATTGGAGTTAGAGAAAGCTGTGAACTGCCATGTGGGTGCTGGAAATTAAACCTCTGTCCTTTGGAAGAGCAGCCAGTGCTCTTAACCACTGAGCCATCCGTCTCTCCAGGCCCATAGTATTTTATTAAAAACAAACAAACAAAAAACCCACAAAAGCAAGTCCAAAGTTCAGGGAACCTGACACCAACCCACCCACAAAACTTTTGCCCCAAAACATGTCCTGCCTACAAGATAAAAATCAGGAACAGAGTGTGAAGGAGCAGCAGTAATGACCGGCCCAGTCTGAGACACATCAATGGGAGAGAGCCAATCCCGGACACTAGTAATGACACTCTGCTCTGCTTACAAACACAGCACAGCATAACTGTCTCCTGAGAGGCTTTGTCAAGCAGCAAATGGACCCAAATGCCGAGACCCACAGCCAAACATCAGGCAGAGCACGGTGTGGAAGGGCTGGCAACAGATGTGAGCAAGCCAGAGGGCTCAGGGACACCACAAGAAGACCTACCGAGTCAGCTAACCTGGGCCCAGATGGGGTCACAGAGACTGAACCACCAACCAAAGAGCGTGCAAGGCTGGACCTAGACCCCCCTACACATTTGGAGCAGATGTGCAGCTTAGTCTCCATGTGGGTCCCCTAACAGGTGGAGCAGGGGCCGACACTGACTCTGTCGCTTCCCTTCCAACCCTTTATCTCCTTGCCTTGTCTGGCCTCCCTGGGCGAGGAGGCACCTAGTCCTGCTGTGAGGCGACGTACCAGGGCGGGGTTGGTACCCAAGGGGGCCTTCCCTTCTCTCTCAGAGAAGTGGAGAGGAGGTTGTGGGGAGGATGCGTGAGGGTGGGACTGGGAGGGGAGTGGAGGAGAGGGCCATGATAGGGATGCAAAGTGAATAAATTAATAAGTTAATGAAAAAAGAACCCACAAAAACAAAATCCAAAGTTCAGGGAAGCCGCTGAGTGGTAGGCCTCCTGCCTAGCATGTGGCAGGTTCTAGGTTTAATGACCAGTGACAGTTTGGATGGGATCAAGATCTCCCTCGCCCCCTCCCCTTTTTTACAGGGTTCTAGGGATTGGACCAGGACCTTGTATAAGCTAGGTCTATTCTACCACAACTCAGTCTAAGGCTAAGGCGTTTGTTTGTTTGTTTGTTTGTTTGTTTGAGGGGTTTTGAGACAGGGTTTCTCTGTATAGACCAGGCTAGCCTTGAACTCAGAGATCTTCCTGCCTCTGCCTCCAGAATGCTGGCGTTAAAGGTGTGTGCCATCACTGTCTGTCTCCAAGGCTCATCTTAAAAGTGTATTTATGCCTAGTGATGGCAGCGCACACTTTTAATCTCACCACTCAGGAGGCAGAGGCAGGCAAATGTCTGTGATGAACAGGTTTGGCCCCCATAGAGTCATACGTTTAAATGCTTGGCTCACAGGGAATGACACTGTTAAGAGGCGCGTCCTTGTTGGAATAGGTGTGTCCTTGTTGGAGGATGTGTGTCACTGTCACTGTGGGGGTGGGGTTTGGAGTTCTATGTTCAAGCTCTGCCCAGTGCAGAAGAGACCTTCCTACTGGAAGTTTCCTTCCGCCTGCCTAGGGATCAAAAGGTAGGACTCCCAGCTCTTTCTCCAGTACCTTGTCTGCCTGCATGCTACCATGCTTCTCGCCATGGTAACCGACTAAACCTACCTAAATGTTTGCCTTTATAAGAGTTGCCTTGGTCATGGTGTCTCTTCGCAGTAACGAAACCCAAACTAAGACACGGGATAACAGCAAAGGCTAGGATGACACTTATTATAGGCCGCAGGCTAGTCTAAGTGCTTCACACATAGAAATTCACTTTGTTGCTTATTGTAAATCTATGAGATGAGTACTTTCCTCATCCCACTTGGTAGATGGGGACACTGGGGCTGAGAATATTGAAGTAGCCTGACAAGGTCATAGCAAGTGCTCAGAGTTTGTGTTCGGAACACTGGTCCCAGCATGCACAGGGCTCCATCCTGTGCTTCACCCACTCACTGTGTCCAGAGAGGAGAACTCTAGTTTGAGTTTTAATTCCATTTAACCAGCATCACAGACCTTTTCTTTTCTTTCTTTTCTTACTTTCTAGACCTTTGATTCGAGACTTCTGTTTCTCAGAATTCATCCTCAGGAAAATTATGAAAGAGATGCAAACAAAAATATTTGGATAAGGATGCTTATCACGGGAGAAGTACAATAAAGCTTTGGGATCATTTTAAATGCTCGTGCCGAGACTGGTTAGATAGATATGCTATTTGCACAGGTAAGATAACTGACACTGACCGGCAGGATGGTCAAGCTCTTTTAATGAGGAGCTAACAAACTGCATTTGAAAAAGCAAAGCCAGGTGTACACCCAGGAGACAGGAGAAAGAGGCACTAGCGCCCTCTCTAGGCACGCCCCTGCCGCTTGTGTTAGTTCTGCGCTGCCAGGTTTTCTGCCTGAGTGTATATTACTCCTGGAACAATAAAAGGAGCTGTTCATCCTCCAAGCAGCTGTCACCACACTCCTCAACCATGAGATGGTGGATGGCAGAGTCTTGAGGGCTCTATGCCATTCACCTGAATTCTCAGGAGACAACGAAGACACAGGACTCCACCAGCAGGAACCTAAGAACCCATCCCTTGCTACATTAATTTCCTCCTTCAAAGACATCTCCCAGGAGTACAAGGAAAGTGTCAGAAGGCAGGGCCACTCTGCAGCCTGGTCAGAAAGACTGAGCCCCTCCAGTCCATCGGTGCTGACAAGCACTAAAGGTTGATCAAATAATGATGCACAATTCAAACATTTACTTTGCAGACGCCTCTAGAAAGTTTATCATACACAAACAAGCACAGGAGAGATGAGAAGGGTTCAAGTTCAAGCCAATTTGTTTGCCCAGTGGCCCGAGAGATCAGAAGCATCACAGGAAGCTGGCCACAGGGTCCTGGGTTAGGAGTGGGGTGGCTCCCTTTGGCAATGGAGGAGAGTGGCTGGCAGCTGTAGAGTGGATTGGCTATACCTCACTGTTGGTAAGTGTGACCAGTCATCAGAAGGTCAGGACCTCGTGTGTGTCCGAAAGCAGCCTGCATGGGGAGGGGGATCAGGGGAGCTCAGTGTGTACAGCAGCCTTGGGCGCCTGTGTTTAGCATCCTGGCCAAACACAGCAGTTTAGGAAAACTTCAAAGAAAGTTTGGCAGCACTGATGCCTGCTGGGATTGGAACAACAGTCTAGACTTTAGTCTCTGTCTTTAAGTATTTGCCCACAGAGGGAGAAAAGAGGCTTCACATCTGACAGTCTTGAGCAGAGAAGTCAGGCAAAGACAACGAAGCTGGACAGTCACTCCTCCAAGCTGATCTATCTCCCTGCCCCTAGGACGCAGACCCAGGGTCCTATCCACATATCCTGGACCTAGACAAATCCTGTGACGGGCGTAAAAGGAGCCTGCTGGGTCTAGCACTCTGTTATGTGTTGGGCACACAAAGGAATCAAATACAGTCCTGCCACCTGGGCCCAGAATCTGCCGAGAGGACAGACAGACAGAGTCTTAATGACATTGAAATAAATGCCAGGATCTCGGAGCAAGTCTCAGAAGCTCTCAGAACTTGGAGTAGGAATGGCAGAAAGGATGACACAGAAGCACAGGAGGCAGGAAAACCGCAGTCTGGGATTTACACAGACTCGGATTTATATGGAATTTGCACGGGACTTGGATGCTAAAGAAGTCAACACAATCCTAGCCGGGCTCAGGGTGCGGCAGATTTGTCTGAGCCTAGGACCTGTTCAAAGCTGTGTGCAGGCACATGCACATGTGCACAGGCACACACATGTGCAAATGTGTGGACAGATAAAATCGGGGAAAAGTACCAGGTCTACAGATAAACTCTAACAGTTTCCCAGGGTGTAGTGCCACAAGTCTGCAATGGCAGCACTTGGGGAACAGAGGTAGTTGAGAATGCTATGCCAGCCCGGGGGCACCCTTATTACTTCCCTTTCTGCTATGACAGGATACCTGAAACAGCCAGCTAAGGTTCACAGGGTTCATCGTGGCTCAGTATAGTGACTCAGGGCTGCGGCTTAGTGCTGAGCTCAGGACAGTGGTTCAGTGCAGTGGATCAGTGCTGAGTTAGAGGCCAGCCTGGTCTACAGAGAGAGTTTCAGAACAGCCAAGGTTATACAGAGAAACTTTGTCTGGACAAAACAAAGACAGTTTAGGCTTTTGTGGCCACACGCTCCAGCGGCAATGTTCTGCATCACAAAGGTCCCAGAGACACAAGGCCAAGGGACCACGTACTGAGTGCTCTGAAACATCCTGGTGCCCTGACCTACCCCTTTCGTTTGTTTATTTCTGGTCTCTGAAGTAAGAAAAGTAATTAAAAACAAACAAACAACCTGGTACCAAAAAAGTGAAGTTGTTATCAAAATGGACGGTGTAGTTCCTAGACCTCAGATCCCATTTGTGGAATGAGCTTGGAACAGCTGTGAGCTGGAGAAGACCTAGGTCGATGTAAGCAGAGCTTAATGAGAGACTCAAAGGGGCTCTCACATCAGAATGCTGTGTGAGTGGAGTGATGGGTGGATGGTACTCTAATTACTGTCCTTTAAAAAAAAAGGCAGGTGTAGTGGTGCTTGCTTTGATCCCAGTGCTCTGGAGCAGAGGCAGGAGGATCTCTGTGAATGGTAAAAGGAAAGAAAGGGTTTAAAGTTGTCTCCTGACTCGATGTTGGCACCCACACTGCCTACCCATAGCTATATGCAAATAGATAAACACAATTTTAAAAAATGTTTTTCAAGAGGCAGGTGATGATGACATCCTTGGGAAGTAAAGGCAGGCAGATCTCTATGAATTTGAGACCAGCCTGGACTGTGGAATAGGAGGGTGAAAATTCATTTTTAAGAAAAGATTTATTGCCGGGTGTGGTGGCGCACGCCTTTAATCCCAGCACTTGGGAGGCAGAGGCAGGCGAATTTCCGAGCTCGAGCTCGAGGCCAGCCTGGTCTACAGAATTCCAGGACAGCCAAGGCTACACAGAGAAACCCTGTCTCGAGAAACCAAAAAAAAAAAAAAAAAAAAAAAAGATTTATTTTATGTACTTATTTTATGGTTGCTGGGAATTGAACTCAGGACTTCTGGAAGAGCAGTCAGTGTTCTTAATCGCTGAGCCATCCATCTCTCTAGCTCCCAAAATGCAATTTTAAAAGTGATAGTTTTCCTCTATACCAGCTATCTTCCAAATAGTGAAACATAGACTATAAGATTTCTTTGATAAGCATTATGGCACAGTAACTGGGCAGCTAATAATCTATTCTAATCCTCTAAACGGATCTGGCTATCTCTCAGTCCAAATCCCCAAGATCCTGGCATTTTAGTATTGGTCTGGCTCTCTGGGCTTCAGATGTTTTTCCACGTCTCTTCCAAACCCCTTCTTCATGACAAATCCCCTCTTCTTCCTCCCCCTGCCCCTCCTCTTCCCTCTCTCACCTGGCTGGGATCAGAAGTCCAGTCCTAATCTCTCTTCTGCCCAGCCATTAGCTGATCAGCTTTTGTCGACAAGTCCGAGAATAAACGGGGAACAATGCTCACACAGACATAAGACAGGAGATACTTGGAGTAAGCATTACAAAGCCATGTCTGGATTGCAGCAAGATATGGGGACAGAGAAATCAGCATTTGCATAATTCAAGGATAATCACTACACAGCGCACCAAAACATTAAGCCCATAGGAGGGCGTGTTCAAAGCATATTATATACTCATGAGAAGACAGCTTTATGGAATACTGTATAATAATTTTTTAAAAAATTACCTCTAGGGCTGGAGAGATGGCTCAGCGGTTAGGAGCACTGACTGCTGCTCTTCCAGAGGTCCTGAGTTCAGTTCCCAGCAACCACATGGTGGCTCACAACCATCTGTAATGGGGTCCGATGCCCTCTTCTGGTGTGTCTGAGGACAGCGGCAATGTACTCAGATACATAGAATTTTTTTTTTAATTACCTCTATTGCAGGTCTGACTTAACCAGGGATGCTGTCTAAAGGGCTCAGAAGCATCAGAGATTGCTGATGCTGCAGAAGAACAGAAGCAGTCATGTTAGGCAAGAGTGGGGAGGCCCAAGTAGCCCTGGGAGTAGAGGGAGCCTCCAGCCCTAGAAACAAGGAGCTCAAACACAACTAACTGCAAGGAAGTTAACTCTGGAGGTTAAAGGACAACTTGCAGGAGTCATTTGTTTTCCTCCCCACCATACTGGTCCTGTGCACTAAACTCAACTCATTCAGCTTGGTGGCAAGTAGCTTTACCCAGTGAGCCACCTTGCCAGCCCCCATTATTCCCAGACTTTCCCCTTATTTATATTTTATGTACATTGGCGTTTTGTCTACATATGTCTGGGTAAAGGTGTTGAATCCCCTGGAACAGGAGTTACAAACAGTTATGAGCTGCTGTGTAGGTACTGGGAATTGAACCTGGGTCCCCTGTAAGAGCAGCCAGTGCTCTTAACTGCTGAGCCATTTCTCCAGCCAATTCTCGAACTTTCTCATGCAATGCCAGAGTGCTTCCTCCCCTCTTTCCCAAAAGATAGCCTCACTTACCAATTCTGGCCCAAAGGTAAATACGAATATCTGTTCAGGTGGCAAAAACAGCTCACACACATACAAACTCTCTTTTGCTTAGGCAGGTGGAGGTTAGAAATGACCTGATCTGTATGTTAGTAAAGCCCCAATTTAAATGAAGGGACCTATGCTCTGGGGTGGTCTGCAAACATTCAAGAGGCAGCAATACACACAGATATTCAATATACACAGATAGTCATTACCGAGACACGCCAGGGAAGAGAAAGCTCTGTAGCATGTGTAGATGCTGACACTGTAGGGTGGAGCAAGGGAACCTGAGGGGACAGCTGTGCCTCAGTTCATCTTTTGCTCTGAACGTTTTTTTCCCTTTGTGTATCAGTAACTTTCCCGTTTTCAGTGCTGGAAATGGAACCCAGAGCCTCACACATGGGAGGCGAGTGCCCTGCCTCTGACAGACACAACCAGCCTTGGTTTTGAAATGTCTCCTCATCTTTTTAAGACTTGCCTTGTTTTAATTATATGCGCGTGTGCACGCATGTGCAGGTGTGTGTAGGGGCACTGACTGGATCCCCTACAGGTGGAGTTACAGGTGAATACAAGCACCCAGTACACAGCAAATTTGGATCGTCTGAAAGAGCAATACACATTCTGACCTCTGAGTCAGCTCTCCAGCCCCTGAATTTTTTTTTTTTTTAAAGAAAATGATGCTAACACCAGGAACATCTATGTTTTTCTTTAAAAAATACAAACGTCTTCACATTCTTAGCAAGCTACTATGTGAATCTCACTCTATTTAATTATTTAAAATCAAGGAATGTTTTCCCTATAGATAACAGTAATTTGCCAGCACTTCTGAATGCCTGCCGAAAGTTCTGTGTGGTTTTGATCCAGGGAGGATTCTGCAGGACAGAAGGCTTCCTTGACTCCTCTCAACTAACACAAGTCCAGAGTGTTCCAAAGCCTGGTTTGTTTTCCCTAATATACCACGGAACGGGTGTTCAACACCATTCCTCCTTAGCGAGATGCAAGTTCAAAGAAGAGCAGCGATGTCGCTGAGAGAGAGAGTGCTTGCTTAGCATGTCCAAGACTACGGCTTTGATCTTCACCACTGTAAATAATAATATAATAAAGATAACCTAAAAAGTCAAGATAGTGACCAACATTCATAGCCACTCAAAAGGTTAGAATCAAACCCAGACAACACGGTGAGCAGGGGAAGGCACAGAGCAACCAGAGCTCAGGCACTGTTGGGGACCACATAAAACAGTAGTCCCATTTTAGTAGATCTACTTGTGAATTGGTAAGCCTGTTCCTATGTATTTAATCAAGAGCAATAAACATTTACATTTATGAAAAGACATGAACAAGATTATGAAAGCAGGGACCAGAGACTTACTATGAAAGCATGAACAAGATTATGAAAGCAGGCTTAAAGACTACTAGCTATTTGTCTGAGGACCTGGGTTTGATCCCTAATACCCACGTCACAGGCTCCTAACTGCCTAGAACTGTAGTCTTACAAAGTCTGCGGCCCTTTTCTGGCTTCTGTGGGCACCAGGCATATACAAATAAACACACAGGCAAATCATTCACACACAATTAAAAAGATATGAAGACAATCCAAAATCCTATCAAGATGAAAATGAACAAAAAGATAGACCACAACCCATCCACCCGATGGCTTCCTATCCGCACAATGGCCTCCCAGTCAACAAAGAGAAGAGAGCACAGGCTCATAAACACAGGTCCTCAGAAACATCCAGTAAGCGAATCGGTCTCCACCAGGCACACCCAGCATGACGACAATCACACAAAGCACAGAAACAGACACAAGGGGCATGTCACAGTAATGACTTATTTCTCATAGAGGTTACACGGACAACCAAACTTACTAACATTTAAGATATAACTTAAGACGGAGGGAAGTCCACACAGAGTCCTCATGGAAACCATCAGTGGACACAGAAGTCAGTGGGGGAATGGGTCATTTGTATGATGCCAGCGGTATTTTATCTCTGTACTATGCAGTCACCGCTCTGTCCACATGGCCACACATTGGTGGGTTCCAGCAAATGGGGCTCTCTGGTGTGATGTGCTCTCCTCAAAATGATCTAGCTAAAAATCCTGTGGCATGAAAACCATCACACCACTAGGTCAAACTCTAGACACAGAAACTACGGAATGCCTAGATAGGTAAAGGGCGCCATGCCCACACAAGCAGAGTCGCGGTTTACATATTCTGTAAAATCATTGGCTGCAACTCACAATCAGTATGGAAAAAAAAAAAGGTAAGATTGATTTCTATAAAAAGGAAACCAAGTACAATGAGAAAACATTAATTTGGTCCCTGTTTAGGAAAAAGAAAATCAAAAAAGCAGTTCTTGGGACGACTGTAAAAATTCAGAATTTTAAACTAGGTAAGTAAATAAAAAAAAAATTTTTTTTTTTTCGAGACAGGGTTTCTCTGTGTAGCCCTGGCTGTCCTGGAACTCACTTTGTAGTCCAGGCTGGCCTTGAACTCAGAAATCCGCCTGCCTCTGCCTCCCATTATAGGCATGTGCCGCCATGCCCGGAGTAAATATTCTTGAATACGGTTTTTATTATTCATGGTGTGGGAGACTTTGAGATGGGTTTTACCCAACTGGAATGCCCAACACACGAGGCTTAGTTATAAAACTCTCAAGTAGGATAATAGTGTCACTGTGATGTAGGAAAATGTCCCTATTCTTGGGAGATGCACACGAAGTTATTTACAGGTGGCACAATGAACTCAGTAATTTACTTTCACAGCAAAGAAAAAGTATAAGGATGTTTACAATACTTTCTGTGGTTTTGAATAAAAACGATCCCCATTAGGCCCATAGGGAGTGTCTTAGGGTTTTACTGTTGTGAACAGACACCACGACCAAGGCAAGTCTTATAAAGACAACATTTACTTGGGGCTGGCTTACAGGTTCAGAGGTTCAGTCCATCATCATCAAGGCAGGAGCATGGCAGCACCCAGGCAGGCATGGTGCAGCAGGAGCTGAGAGTTCTACATCTTCATCTGAAGGCTGCTAGCAGAATACTGGCTTCCAGGTAGCTAGGATGAGGGTCTTAAAGCCCACACCCTCAGTGACACACCTACTCCAACATGGCCACACCTTCTAATAGTGTCACTCCCTGGGCTGAGCATATACAAACCATCACAGGGCATAACACTATTAGGTGTGGCACTGTTGGAGTGGGTGTGGCTTTGTTGGAAGAAGTGTGTCATTGGGGGTGGGCTTTGAGGACTCAAAAGCTTAAGCTTTCCTAAGATAGTTTCATGTCTCTGTCTGCAGATTCAGAATGTATCTCAGCTCCTTCTCCAGCACCATGTCTGCCTGCATGCTGCCATGCTTCCCATCATGATGATAATGAACTGAACCTTTGCAACTGTAAGCCAGCTCCAATTAAATATTTTCCTTTGTAAGAGTAGCTGTAGTCAAGCCGGGCGTGGTGATGCACGCCTTTAATCCCAGCACTCAGGAGGCAAGGGCAGGTGGATTTCTGAGTTTGAGGCCAGCCTGGTCTACAAAGTGAGTTCCAGGACAGCCAGGACTATATAGAAAAACCCTGTCTCGAAAAAAAAAAAAAAAATTTAAAAAGAGTTGCTGTAGTCATTGTCTCTTCACAGCAAGAAAATCCTAACCTTCTTTTACAAAACAGTCGTAGATTTATTTTGTGTATTAGTGTATAGCTTTAATATATGTATGTGTACCACGTGCATGCCTGATGCACGCAGAGGTCAGAAGAGTGTCAGATCTCCTGGATCTGGGGCCACCATGTGAGTTCTGGGAACCAAACCCAAGTCCTCTGAAAGAGCAACAAGTGCTCTTCAACGAATGGGCCATCTCTCCAGTCCTTGAAGGACTTCTTATGCAAATGTATTTATACTAAAAATGATTCCCAGTAGAAGAAATGAACATATTAAAGTGAAAAAGTACATGGATGTATTGTGGTCACCAGACTAGGTAGGGTTCTGGAACAGAAGAATGAGATCTGCAAGGAAACTAACCAACGCAAAACCCAAATAAAGCCTGTCGCTTGCTTAATGCTGCTATAGCGTGTGATGGCACTCAGCTATGTGGGGTGCGAACCACTGAGGAAGCGACATAAAGAAACCCTTTTGACCATCTTTGCAAATGTCCTGTATATCTAAAATTACACCAAATAAAGTTTTAACACGAAGGCAAGTACTATACAAAACCCAGGTATTTTATTGCACTTAACATAACTTCAGGGTTCAATGTAACAAAGACCTAGTACAACGATCTTTTTGACATGAGAACACTGTATAGGCGAGAAAGTCCCTGTGGGATGATGGTATGTCAGAGAAAACTGTAGTTGTGTTCAGGGCTTGCACAGCAGAGCTGCAGCAGACTGGGGCCTTGGTTCTTGAAAGACGTCAAGCTGCCATCTGAGCCACAGCCTCCTTGTTCTTTGGACTCCGCAGCACATCTCTTACTTCTCTTGAGACATGATTTGGAATGTCCACTTGGGTAGCACTGTCTTCAATGGAACTGCAAAAGGAGGCATAAAGCAGCATCATTTGCATCCTAGTAGCCAACTTGACCCAAGGCCCAGCTACATCAGGACCAAAGTTATCTGTGGAATTCTCCAACAGAGTTCTCATTACTCACTAGATCCTCGTGACAGCCTTCCTCTTACTGAAAGGTCACACAGAGCAGCATTCTCACCCCTGTCTCCAGGGAGTTACACATATGACCTATAGGTCCCTTCCTAAAAGATCAGAATGTCTGTCTCTGCCAGACTCCCAGCCACTGACCACCTCTTGGGTCCACCCAGATTTGTGCTACCCATGTTCATGCCTCCCCTCTGGCTCTCTGTAGCTCTCATAACTGTGGCTGACATGAGAGTCCTTTTGGCCTCTAAGGTAGGCTGTGGATGAAAGGATATAACTGAAATCCGGCGACACTCATGGCTTCCCCTGAAATCAACACCACTAACTAAGATGTATGTGTCACTTGGGTCACAAGGTGTGGGGTCACATGACCAGTGTGCAGTCTTGGCTCCACAGGCACTGAGTGTGCCTTCAGCAACTCATCTAGAAAGCGGAGGTGACCATAATGCCAAGGTCACAGAAATGTTGGAGAACTGAGAGCAGAGCTGGAGCAATGACTCAGCCATTAGTACTTCCTGCTTTTGCAGAGGAGCCAGGTTCAATCCCCAACACCCACATGGTGGCTCACAACCATCTATAACTCTACTTCCAGGGGATCCAATGTATTCTTCTGACTTCCTCGGGCACCAGGCATACATGTGGTGCACATACAGATAGAGAGGTAAAATACTAACACATAAAATTACATTTTAAATTTCAAAAATATTTTAAATTAAACACAAAACCTAGATGGTGTGTCCATGCTTGGTACCCACTGAGAGACTTGATAGACCCTATTGGTCTACTTTGTACTAACATGCTTCCTGCTTCCTGTGGCTGTGTGGGCAGCACCTCTTTGGTTCTTAGTAATCTACATTTTAGCTAGAAGCAAGCAAGCTTTAAGCTTAAACAAATGGAGGCAGGCAAGAACATTTAACAGGAACACAATAACACTGTCATGTGCGTATTTTGCCTATGGTTACCATCCATTTTATAGCAATTGATATGATATCCATTTACAAGAGAGACATTTCCAATGTATACATGCAACTTTAAAAGAAAAAGAGAGGGCTGGTGAGATGGCTCAGTGGGTAAGAGCACCAGACTGTTCTTCCGAAGGTCCAGAGTTCAAATCCCAGCAACCACATGGTGGCTCACAACCATCCGTAACAAGATCTGACGCCCTCTTCTGGAGTGTCTGAAGACAGCTACAGTGTACTTACATATAAAATAAATAAATCTTTAAAGAAAAAAAAACATTTAAAAAAAAGGCTGAATTTTCCTTTAAAAGAAAAAGAGAGTATGTAGAAAGGTTTATTCTTAGTGCATCAGGTTTATTCTTAGTGAAACCATAACACAGCTGTCTGAGACCCTCGCTGGCCCAGAGCTGGGCTGGTTTCTGTGGTCTCATGAAATGGAATGAAAAGTTTGCACAGTGATGCCGGGTGTGGTGGCACATACCTTCAGTCCCAGAACTTGGGAGGCAAGGCAGGTGAATCGTCCTGGTTTGCACCGTGAGTTCTAGGACAGCGAGGGCTACTTTAGGTTGACTCCATCTCAAAACACAAACAAAAATATATTTATATATTCAGTCACAGCAGCCACATTCACATATTCAGCAGCCACGTGTGGCAGATGCTGCATTCACAGTATGGCTGCAGAACTTGCCCATCATCCCAGACCATCTTACTTGGCAGCAACAATGACACTGACACAGATCACCTGCCACTCACCTGGCTTTGCAGCCAAAAGCCTATTTTCTCCCGAGGTAGCAGCCTTCTGACAGGCGTGGCAGAGGAGCACCCCAAGGAAGCAGGCCTCTTAGATAGGGATACCCGAACCAAGGGATTGTAAAATGTCCCTTTGGGGTTGCCAAGTCCTGTACAGAACAAAAGCCAAAGCACAAACAGGAGGAAATGTCCAGTCACTCTTCCTAAATGACTTTTCCTTAATCTTTAGAAAGAGCCCAAGATTGCAAGGAGCAATGTGAACTCACACCAGCTGGGCAAGGTGGTCCAAGTCTTCTCACACTGGGATAGTTCCTTAGTGGTCCAGTATAGGGCAAGATGAACTAGAGTCCAGGACCCAACCTGCTGTCTGGGGATAGCCTTCAGGTAAGAATGCCTCCCCTGACCCTTAACTTCTGACTTTTGTTTATTTTTGTGTTTTTGGAGACAAGATCTAGTTACATAGTCTAGGCTGGTCTTGGTGCCACTTGGCCCAGCAGTTTTAATATTTTAAACCATTATTCAAATAAATACACAATAACCTGAATTTTGCTTCTTACTCCCAAATCCTAAATACTTACTCCCTAACCTTCAAAACAGAAGTTTGAAAATTCTGGTCTAATCCTAGTTTATCTTAATTCTCTGGCACACTCAGCCTCCCCTTCTCACAAAATATGTATATATATATATACATATATATATATGTATATATATATACAGTCATGTATATATATATAGTATATACATATATATAGTCATGTACAAGCACCACCCAGGAGAATAAATAAATCTTGCATATATATCTTTAATCCCAGCACTCAGGAGGCAGAGGTGGGAGGATCTCTGTGAGTTCAAGGCCAACCTGGTCTACAAAGTGAATTCTAGGATAGCCAGGGCTACACAGAGAAACCCTGTCTGGAAAAGCCAAAAAAGAAAAGTTGCAGTTATTCTATGTGTAAGAGTCTTTTGCCTGCAAGTATGTGCTCACAACATGCATACCTAGTGTCTATGGATGTCAGAAGGGGGTGTCTGAAGTAGAAACGTAAGAATTCTTTGGAAAAGTCAGTTGTGTCGGAATGTGAAAGAGTTGTGTTGGAACATGAAAGAGTGTTTTCCTGAAATGGATACAGATGAAAGACTAAGGCAGACTTGTGAAGGGATGTTTCACTGAACCAGACACAGGAGGGAAGATGCTCTGCTAAAGCAAGCATGTGAAAGGACACGTGATGAAGGATTCTTCGCTAACAACATGCATGTACTGGTTTGCTTACATTGCATAGCTCAGCATTGTGGAATATCCTCTGCTCATCATAACCTGCATGGGATCCCTTTGTGACTCTTGCCAAGGATCCTGAAACAAGCACCTAGACATTTGGGGCAGGGCACTGGGGCTTCCTTCTAGTAATGACAAAAATAGGTCCTACATCAAGGAACCTCTCACACCACCTCCATTACCTCTGTTCACTTCATGCAGGAACAGACAGTAGCCACACATAGGGGTTGGTGCGGAAAGCCAGCCAGGATGACTTGATGCCTGAACATATGTGGTCAGTCTTCAGACAGGCCTCCTCCCAGAAGGAAAAGATGGGTCTGATCTGCAACAGGATGCAGTCAGACTGAGGTGTAGTCCCTGCCTCCGGTTTCCAGTCACGAGAGCTTTGAGTCTTTGTGTTAGACCGATCTGGAGCAGACCCTGTCATATCAGAAAAGGGGATGGCAGGGCTGGAGAGATGGCTCCATGCCTAAGAGGACCTGTTGTTGCTCTTATAATAGACCCAGAGGGGGTTCCCAGCATGCACCTGGTGTCTAACCACTGTCAGGAACTTCAGTTCGGGGGGGGGGGGGGATCGGATGTCTTCTTCTCACACCTCAGCGAACACCAGAAAACACATGGTGCACATAGATACATGTCTGCAAAACACTCGTGCACAAATAAAATTGATAAGGCCTCAAAAAAAAAAAAAAAAAAGCTGCAGTGATGTCACTGTGATGTCACTTTAGAAGACTGCCATCATTCAGAAATAACGGTCTTTAAAATGTTGAATTTAGGGTAGGGATTTTGAGAACCCAGTTTAAACAGCTCTAGCCAAGGCCACAAAGCTCAGTAGAGGGACTTCTTCAAGTTTCTGTATGTCACTGTGGAGGAAATCTAAAGCAGATCATCCGGTCCCCTGAGAGGAAGAGACACTGCTGGGAGAAGATCTGCTCTGCATCTCACGGACGAGCGCTGACCTGTTGCCGGGAGCCGGCCAACTTCCTGCCTGTGTCCTACAAGAAACTTGACAGACCTGAGAAGTGGCTGAGGGCCAGATGAGGGCATCAGGGGATGAGCTTGCTCGCTGTGGGCGTGACCTTCCCCCTGATATAAGGTAGGAATGCTGTTGGCTGATGAATCCCTGGTCTCACAGCCTGGAGAAGTAAAAAGAGTCAGTGGTTAGCAGAAACCTCTAGTCCAGGCCAGTGGGCCTGTCAGGCTATTCAAAAGAGAATGTCACTTCTGCTTATTCTCTCCTTTTACTGATTTTCAGATTCCAGCCTCCCTCTCCTTGTCAGGTGAATGAGTCATTAAAGCTTTCCTGCATCCTAGCAACTACTACGTCCATGAAGGGAATGTGGTGGTTATTATTGTCTCACCGACTCCACTCAAACCAAGCTAACAAGAAAATTACGATTGATTGATTGATAGGATTTTTGTTTGAGACAGTCTCTCTGTGTAGCCCTGGATGTCCTGGAATTCACTCTATTGACCAAGTTAGCCTTGAACTCAGGTCTGTCTGGTTTGCCTTCAGGTACTTTAAGGGGCAAGCTCATAAATGAAATTTTTAAGATCCTCAAGTTTAGGAACCACGTGCTTTGTTTGTTTGTTTGTTTTTTTGTTTTTGTTTTTTCGAGGCAGAGTTTCTCTGTGTAGCCCTGGCTGTTCTGGAACTCACTCTGTAGACCAGGCTAGCCTCGAACTTAGAAGTTCGACTGCCTCTGCCTCCCAAGTGCTGGAATTAAAGGTGTGCACCACCACACCGGCCTACCACATGCATTTTAATGCTTGCAACAAACACTTAAGATTCATTCTGTACATGTCATGTTGTGGAGAGCTCTTGGTGCCAACTTTTGGGAATTTGGCAGGCATTTGACATTGGGCTAGGACAAGGCAGTGGGCTCGAGATGTATAGAGATGAGGAATGTGTTCTTTGTGTCTTGATGGGACTTGTTAAGACCCCGAATACAGTAATCAAGGGAACTTTGTTTATGGTCAGTTTGTTCCTTAACTACTCTGTTTATGCCTTAGAAATGACCATATCCTTTGTATGTACATAGAATGATATAAAAGCAGACTGGAAAAAAATAAATCCACTTCAGCTTCAGCTTCAGAACAGGCTGGAGTCACATTATGGTGTTGTCTAATTGTCTTTTTCTTTTCGATCCTCACTCCTCCCTCAAGACTCTGTTTACTGACTGAGCTGGCTTGGTCACCATGTCAACTAAAAAAAAAAGTCCCAAGCCAGGGAGAGGGAATTCCGTGAGTGCTGACGTGCAGACGGGGTTGTTATACTTACTCAGGCTTTGTTTCAACATGTGGGATGGAAGGAGAGAAGGAGAATGCTAGGGACGGGAGGGTTTAGATGCAACGGAGGTGGCTGTTTTAGTGGCAGATGGGGTTACGTCATCACCTGTCTTACCCAGTTGTGGATCCTGCATACTGTAATACTGACCAGCCAGGCGCAGTGTGCTCATGATGGTATTATAATGGCTTAAACGTTATGTGGGTAGACAGGTCCTTATTACTGAATTCGAGACCTGTTCTACAAGAGGGAATTCATAACTGATACTGTATGACTGATCAAAAGCCCATGGTGTTGGCTGGAGGCTATAGGCCTTAGGATGAACTGCTGCTGTCTTGTTCAATGCACATGCTGTCAGATGCCTTCTAAATATTTACGTTCATACTCAGGGTCAGTGCTGCTCTCAGTCTTACAGAGATGCTTTAGCTAACCCTGAAACTTGAAACTGCTGAAGGTGCTCAGAGTAAGAGACTATGAGTGCTCAGCCTTCCACCACCCCTCAGGCTAAGGGAGAATGGTGGAAGAGGGGGTGGACAGTAAGAGCCAGAGGATGGGAAATGATGTGAAATGATGCTGTCTTCTGGACACTACGTGGCCTTTGCACTCCTGCATGCATAGTAGCCGTGGTTACCCAAACAAGACTGGTCCTACCATTGTTCTATCATGGATTGAGGAGGGATGGAGGGCTGCTGAGGGGGGGAGGGGTCATTTTACGTCAGGAGTGTAGCCACTCAAGCTCCAGGAAATAATCTCACATTTGTGCTTATGCAAGCAGCCCTAATTCAACTCAGCAGAGCACAACCAGTCCTGAAAGGATGGGGATGTGTTGTGAGACAGGAGTTCAGTAGGAGGGAGACAGGGTAGGAGTGGGGTGCATATGATCAAATCCATTATGCACATACATGGAAAAAATTAACAAGTAGACTTTAGGACCAGCGGTAGCTCGGCCGGTAAAGATGTCTGCTGTTAAACCTGACAACTTGAGTTTAATCACTTACATCTACATGGTGGAAAAACCAAAAAACAATCCCCACAAGCTGACTTCTAACTCATGCCTGTCCACACACACAGTAGTAATAAACGTAAAGAAATTTACCTTAAACGCACTTTTTAAACATCTGATTCAAAACCTATAAAGGTTACATATGTAAGAGTGTCTCTGTCTGAAATCTATGCAGACCAGTTATTTCTGTATCACACACACACAGCAATATATTCCCTCTCTGGATGAACAGCACAGTTTTCTTGGACACATGGGTTTATAGGAAAAGGATGCTCCTTGAGTTCAGAACACAGAAGGGACGGGACAATGCCCAGGACCTTGCAGTCACTCTTTCCTGACTGTTAGGTAGTCCATGGGCTGGTCCAGCTCACCATGGTACAAACGCTGTCCCTCACTCAACAGGAGAAGAAGATGCTAAACGCTAGATGGAACAGAGAACTGGCCGGGGGCTTGCGAGCCAGGAAGTCATCTGCCAGCTCAGTAGCCTTCTGAGAAAGACTAGCACTGTTTTCAGTCATAAAATCTCTTCAATTCTTTGGCCACCAGCAGCAGAGCATCCTCTAGCAGCCTATGAAAGACAAGAATATGCTGCTTTATCATACAGGTCCCTCTCCACAGTCCCCAGTCCCCAAAGGGAGATTATTTCTTTTTTAAAATATTTTTTTCTTGATTCTTTGTGAATTTCACATCATCCCAATCCCACTAATATCCCTGTCCCTTGGTATCGACCCCCACACCCTTGCAACCTCCCTCCACAAAAATAAATTATAGAATTAAAAAACAAAAACAAGGGCTGGGTGTGGTGGCACACGCCTTTAATCCCAGCACTCGGGAGGCAGAGGCAGGCAGATTTCTGAGTTCGAGGCCAGCCTGG
>NC_034609.1:12398000-12403112 GCF_900095145.1 Mus pahari
AAACAAAAAAAAAAACAAAACAAAAACAAAAACACAAACACCTTGTCCTGAAACCTGTCACAGTGTATCACCAAGTATACCCTTTTGCCCCACACATCTTTATTTGCAAATGTTCATTGCAATGAGTCATTGGTTTGTTTCAAGTCCTCTGGCTTCTGCTACACTATCAATACTGGATCTTCATGAGGATTCCTATTGAATATCCTCTTGTTGCCCTGTGTCATGAAGGGCCTGCAGGTTTGGATCTGCAAGATCAGCCCTTTCACTGGCTCCAGCAGATCCCAAATGATGTTGGGATGGGCCAACTCAAAGCCCTAGGTCTGGACCTGGGAAACAGGTGAGAGGGAACAGCACTGCCCAGGCTAGGTTACCCAATGCGGAAACTGGCAAAGGGTAGACATTATTTCCCATTTAACAATTACACAAAGGCTAGGCATGGTGGAAAATGCCTTTAATTCCAACATTTGGGAGACAGAGGAGCTCTGTGAGTTCAAGGCCAGCCTAGACTACATAGTGAGTTCCAGGACAGCCAGAGCTACATAGAATAGTGGTTTTCAGCCTTCATACTAATGTGAACCCTTAATAAATGTTGTATTAACATGTGATCCCTCATGTTGTGGTGAACCACAATCACAAAATTATTTTTGTTGTTACCTCATAACTAATTTTGCTACCGTTGTGAATCATAATGTAAACATCTGTGCTTTAAATATCTTAGGCAACCCTGTGGAAGGGAAATTTGACTCCCAAAGGGGTTTCAGCCACAGGTTGGGAACCACTGACATAGACTCTATCTAAAAAAAAAAAATTGTTTTAAGGAAATAAATTATACCAAGCAACAGCTGTAGGAAAACATGGAATAAGTGTCAATAAAACTAATTCTAATTATTTACTTTGTGTATATGTGTGTGCCACAAGTGAGTTAGAAAGAGAGCAAGAGCCAGCAATGGTGCAGCTCTCCTTTAGTCCCAGCACTCGGGAGGCAGAGGCAGGCAGGTCTGTGAGTTCAAGGCCAGCCTGGTCTACAGAGTGGGTTCTAGGACAATCAAAGCAGAGAAACGTTGTCTCAAAAAACCAAAGAGGAAGGAGAGAGAGAGAGAGAGAGAGAGAGAGAGAGAGAGAGAGAGAGAGAGAGAGAGAACAAATACACAGGCAAGACATACATATAACAAACAGTCAGGAGGTCCAGTGACACCTTCTTCTTTGTTTTGAAGAGGGCATCAGATCCCATTACAGATGGTTGTGAGCCACCATGTGGTTGCTGGGAATTGAACTCAGGACCTCGGGAAGAGCAGTCAGTGCTTTTAACCACTGAGCCATCTCTTTACTTATGATCTGAATCTGGTAATTTATGAATGATAAATAATGTCCATATTTATCACTATCCTTATCATAAAAAATAATACATTATCTCCCAACTTCACAACATATTGAAAACAGATTAAATGTTTTTTTGAAGTAATAGTGATTCTTTAAAAAAAATTGCTACTGAACAAATATTCCACCTACTTCATGATGATTTCCTAAATGATAGTGCATGATGTCAACACTTAAGGAACTAAACATAATTAGTTCCTTTCACAACTGGTTCAAATTAAACTTTTCCCAGGAGACTGAGATTTGTAATTAATAAAAGAATGCTCTTTTACATTTTGAGAGTCCATGTGTAAGGTACCTATAGTTGTTGCCTTCTACACCACTCAGTACAGCATAACCATAATTTCACACTCTCTGATTGTGATGCTGAACAAAAGCTGGCCGGCAGGGAAAAGATCCACCGGACCTTGATAAAAGATGCTCAACCTTCCCAAGACGACAGAGCAAGAGCTCATCATTTTTCTCCCTCCAGACCCACTGTGACAGATGAATTTAGAACACTACCCCTATATGCACTGCTCTGCTAACTCTTGAAGCTAAGGGGATGAACTAATTTTAGCTACTAGTGTTCCATGGCTCCATTCTGCAGAAAGATCTTCTGACTTAGCACTGCACACCTGATACTACCGGGACAGGTGACTGCGAGTGTGCAGGAAAAGCCTACTCAACTGCTGCTAACCAGGGCAGACATGAAGCCGGCTATACAGAGCCTAGGATACAGGAGACATGCAATACATCTGGACTGAATGGCACAGCACAGGAGCTTTTGGGAAAATAAAAGGGCCAGAGAACTCACTCGTGTAGGACAAAGAGAGAGCAGGATGGGGGTGGGCTGGGGAGGGGCAGGACATAAAGGAAGCAGCTGTTAGGCATTCCTCTTGCCTCCAGGAGGGAAAATGCCATTTTCAACCCCTGACTACAGAGGCCAGAGTCAGGACAGGAACAGGAACAGCAGACCTGACCACAAGTGGGAAAGAGGAAGGGCTCACTTGTACATCAGGGAGCAGAAAGGGGCTCATTTTCATTGGGTGTGGTGGCTCATGACTTTAATCCCAGTACTGGGAAGGCAGAGACATTCCGATCTAGGAGTTCAAGGCTAGCCTGATGTACAAAGTTAAGTTCCGGGCTATCCACTCAGGACTACACAGTAAGACCCTTGTCCCAAGAACAAGCAACCAAAGTAGGGTTAATTTTAATGCACTGTCATCAATGCTAGAACAAAGAAATGGATGAGATAGCCAGCTATTGGATGGAACACAGGGTCCCCAATGGAGGAGCTAGAGAAAGTACCCAAGGACCTGAAGGGGGCTGCAACCCTGTAGGTGGAACAATATGAACTAACCAGTACCCCCTGAGCTCGTGTCTCTAGCTGCATATGTAGCAGAAGATGGCCTAATCAGCCATCACTGGGAATAGAGGCCCCTTGGTCTTGCAATCTTTATATGACCCAGCACAAGGGAAGGCCTGGGCCAAGTAGTGGGAGTGGGTGGGTAGGGGAGCAGAGGTGGGGGGGAGGGGCATAGGAAACTTTCGGGATAGCATTTGAAATGTAAATAAAGAAAATAATAATAAAAAAAAGTGAAAAAAAATAAAAATAAAGATGACCCCAACAACAACAACAACAAAAGAAATGGACGAGAATGCATAGAAAACGCATACTTTATAAAAATAAGAGTTTGGGTAGTGCCCCTATGGTCTGCAGCCATTGTGTTACAGAGGCAAGGTCTGGAGAAGAATGCTAGGATATGGGCTCTAGTCCTTGTCTTTCACTTTCTCATGTCACAGGTAAGTGGCTTCCTCTGATACCACTGCTATGAGGTAGGACCTCAGCACAGAGGACTCAGCACAGGCCCAGCACAGGCCCAGCACAGGCCCAGCACAGGCCCAGCACAGGCCCAGCACAGGCCCAGCACAGGCCCAGCACAGACCCAGCACAGGCCCAGCACAGACCCAGCACAGACCCAGCACAGACCTAGCACAAACCCAGCACAGACCCAGCACAGGCCCAGCACAGACCTAGCACAAACCCAGCACAGGCCCAGCACAGGCCCAGCACAGGCCCAGCACAGACCCAGCACAGGCCCAGCACAGACCCAGCACAGACCCAGCACAGACCCAGCACAGACCCAGCACAGGCCTAGCACAGACCCAGCACAGGCCCAGCACAGGCCCAGCACAGGCCTAGCACCACGGATCTAGATGAACACAAACGGAAAACTAAGAACCTGGGGCCCAAACCTCACCTCTTTTTAGGCTGATCATCTTTTTTTCACACTGAGGGAAAGCTGATTAATACAAAGCTAAAGAGAACCCTTAGAGAAAGTGCAGTCTGTGACACTTAGCCATCACGAAGACAAAAGCTAGTACTAAAATTTGGCCCAAAACTCTACAAATAGTAATCCATCATATAACAGAGTGGTGGGATATTTTAGGCTCATTTTTATTTGAGACAGGGCCTACACAGCCCAGACTCCGGGGCTGAGATGCCACATCCTCTGCCTCTGCCTCTCTGATGTAGGAACCATATATGGGAGCCATCATGCCTGGCTGTGTGATTCTTCCCCTGATATAGTAAAGTTGTTTTCAGGGATACATAGAAAAAGTACTTTGTGGTAACTACAAGCCTTTCTTCCTCAACTAAAAGCAGTTAGTTCAGCTACACATACTAACCTTCAAAGTATGCCACATGCAAAGAAAAAGTGCCTCTTGTTTAAAGCAGGGTTTGTCTCTAGAGACACTTTTAGAATTGACACTTACTTTTGATGGATTCAGGAGGCATGGTTACAGTACAGGAGGAATATTCCACATTAGACAGCTCCACCAGAATACAAAAGAGGGAACCATCATCTTTAACATCCTGAGGTATGTGAGTGAGGTCCGATTCTGAGGCAAGGAGAATTGTTTCCACTACAAGACCATGATCTTGCAAGGGGTGACCTATGGTTGTAGCATAATCCCTACACACACACACACACACACACACACACACACACACACACACTAAAAATATAGGTTAGTTTTCAATTTAATGACAGAAAAAAATTCATATCACCACTACACATTTAAGAAAGCAAGGAGTAAGACAATGTTCTTGTTCTATTTATGTTAGTGAAGTATAATCTTCACTGAAATTATAAAATCCTTCATAAGATTGACTATGTATATAGTTTAGTAAGGAAAGCATACCAGGCCTGGTGGCACACACCTTTAATCCCAACACTTGAGAGGCAGGAGTAGGAGGGTCTCTGAGTTAAAGACCAGGCTGGTCTACAAAGCGAGCTCTGTAGGGCAGCCAGGGCTACACAGAGAAACCCTGTCTCAGATACAGAACAGGAAAGACAGCAGAGGGTGCGCTTGTTTGGTGTACTGGTTCGTGGGCTGAGTAGGTAGCCTTTTTCAAGATGGATGATGTTATTTGATGATGTCATGTCAACTGAGAGACCATAAAAGAAGCTTAAGGCTGTTTTAAAGAACAGGTAAGAAGACTACCCAGGAAAAGGAGACAGAATTCACCTCAGTTGGCTAAGAGAGACCCTCAGCCCTCACTGTGTCATTCCCTGTGGAAAGGAAGAGTGGCCTGGAGTCACCAGCATTCACCACTCATGACGAGCCTTGCATCAGAATCAAGTGATGTCATCAGAACCCCAAGTGACATCATGTCCTGCTTCCTCAGCCTCTGTAGTGGCTATTCCTGATTGTCAACTTGACTATATTTGAAATGAACTACAATCCAGA
>NC_034609.1:12403442-12405822 GCF_900095145.1 Mus pahari
TGTTGGGATTTGGACTGCAGACTGTAAGTCATCAATAAATTCCTTTACTATATAGAGACTATCCGTAAGTTCTGTGACTCTAGAGAACCCTGACTAATACATCCTCAGTCAACCTTCCCGCGCCTCTCAGAGTTGGTGTCATTTCAGCCAAGTACTTGCTTGGAAACCTGCAACCTAAATTCTGTAGTATTCTCAGTCCTACCTAGCAAGACATATGGTGGAAAAAACAAAGACAAAGTTAACCAACAAAAGGCATCAACTTAACCCACGGAAACAGGCTCCATCCACACTAAGCTTCAAACATCCCATTCTCTTGCCAAGCTAACTCACCACTCCTGGACGGTTGACTCTCCCCTTTTCTTCTCTCTCCCTCTGCCTTCTGCTTGTGATCCACTTACTAATCCTCAGCCGGGAGGCTCGAAACACACGGCCTTATGCTCTACTGTCCCTTTAACTCATCTCCAAACTACGTTAATCCACTGTTACTCATAAGAACATTTGGCTTCTGGTGGGACAAGCTCTTAGTACATTTGATACCTGTTTCTCTCTGAGTCTCTGTCTCTCTCTCTCTCTTTTTCTCTCTCAGACAATCTCATGTAGTACAGGCTGGCTTAGAACTCACTATGCAGTCAAGGATAACCTCAAGTTTCCGGACTTCCTGTCTCCAAGTACCAGGCTTACAAGAGGAAGCTGGGGTGAAGCCACTCTTCTGAAGTATAACCTCAGCACCACATCCACTCTCCTTGCTGTTATATGCATATTTTATCCCATTAAACACCACCTCTTACCAGCAGGAATTATTACTGAATTATACTTATGTTCCTTTGCATGGAACCTTACACACAATAAGTCAATCAAATGCATGTTTTACAAAACTAAAGATTATTAAGATGACAGGACAATTTTTTTTTTAAGATTTATTTATTATATGTAAGTACACTGTAGCTGTCTTCAGACACTCCAGAAGAGGGCGCCAGATCTATTTACAGATGTGAGCCACCATGTGGTTGCTGGGAATTGAACCCAGGACCTTCAGAAGAGCAGTCAGTGCTCTAAACCGCTGAGCCATCTCTCCAGCCCCCGGGACAATGTTTTTTTTTTTTGACAATTTAGCAAGATATGGGTGATTTCAGAAAATAAATTTCAGAACAAGAAATAGTTCATATAGCCCATGGTTCAAAGTTATCACTGAAATAATTCATAATAGATGACATGAACTGAAAATTAAGTGTTTTGCAGTGTAAAACAATGAATCAGCCACTAACGTCACTATGAACCTTCCTGACATTAAAGTGACAAACAGGGCAAGCAGCTTGCCCTGCTTAAGGGCACCAGCAGTGGCAGACACTGTGGCTAATATGATTCTTTGCTGCCTCCACTCCAGCGTCCTGATCCATGGCTAACTGCCAGGCCACAGAACACCAGGCAGGAGCGAGGGAACATATGAAGAGTGGTTTCTAAAGCCACTCCAGGTGGAAAGGAGAAGAAATGCAGTCTCAGACACTCTTCACTATAAGTCTGCCCCGATTAGTGCCAGCTGTCCAACTCTGAAGCTGGGAGATAGCCAGTGTCTGGACCAGGCCGGTCCAACGAGCAGCTGCAGTCAGCCACAGTTCTAAGTGAAATACACGATCTAAGTCGGATATATGATTCTTGCTACAAATGCTTATGGAACTACTCTAAGGGCTGGGTGTAACTCACACGGCATGCACAAAGCCCTGGCTTCAGTCTCCACTGCCACAGAAACTGGCAATTCACAGCACATGTCTATAACCCCACTTGGGAGGCAGAGGTAGGATCATACAGTCAAGGTCATCTTCACCTACACTGCAAGGCCGAGGGCAGTATGAGCAATATAGGGTCACGTCAAAAGGAAGAGAGAGAAAGAAAAGAAGAAAAAAGGGGGAAAAAAAAGAAAGTCAAGCTTGCTGATCCAACCTATGGCTTGAACATCATGGCTGAAACTTGAGACCAGCACTTAGGAGACTGAGGCAGGAGAGTTGCCGAAAGTTCACAGCGGGCTTGGGCTATACACTGAGACCTTCCCTACAAAAGATGAGGTGGGTGGCAGTGTGTGTGTGTGTGTGTGTGTGTGTGTGCAGTGTGTGTGTGTGTGTGTGTGTGTGTGCAGTGTGTGTGTGTGTGTGCAGTGTGTGTGTGTGCAGTGTGTGTGTGTGCAATGTGTGTGCAGTGTGTGCAGTGTGTGTGTGTGTAGTGTGTGTGTGTGTGCAGTGTGTGCAGTGTGTGTGTGCAGTGTGTGTGTGCAGTGTGTGTGTGTGCAGTGTGTGTGTGTGTGTGCAGTGTGTGTGCAGTGTGTGTGCAGTGTGTGTGTATGCAGTGTGTGTGTGTGCAGTGTGTGTGCAGTGTGTGTGTGTGCAGT
>NC_034609.1:12405917-12423954 GCF_900095145.1 Mus pahari
TGTGTGTGTGTGCAGTGTGTGTGTGTGTGTGTGTGTGTGTGTGTGTGTGTGTGTGTTAAATCTAAGCCAAAGCAGAGTCTTGTGGGAAAATTGATAAACAAGGAGGCTTGAAAACCTCCTATGCACAATAAGTCTTTTCTGTCTCTAGGTTCAAAATCGGTTTAAATTACTACATGATCAAATTAAAGCAGGGCATGTCTGGACATCTTTCAATTAAAGAGAAATCCCATCATCAACTGTGAAAGGAATGTCCCTCTCCACGCTGTGACTGACCTCATTTCTTCTAGCACACTGTCTCTCAAGGTCCAACACAAATGCCCTACAAATGAGGCGGAGCTATAATTTTGCTTTTGAAAAATGAATAAAAATTCTGAGTTGCCTTAAGATTGCAGCATTGAAAAAGAAAATAAAGAAAGCACAGGGCGTGATGACGCATGACCCCAACTAACTGCTCCTACCCCCACAGGAAGCAGAGGCGGGCAGACCTCCGAACTGGAGGTTAGCATGGTCTACAGAGCAAGTTCCAGGACAGTGGACCTACATAGCCAGACTCAAAAAATACAGAAATGTGAGGCAGCCAACAGTGCTTTAATATAGTCATGTTTCACATAGCCTGGTACCTACAGCAAGATTCTGTCCATTGCACTGGGCTCTCAATATCACTTAATGAGTGAAGGCAACATGTGTACGGTTTTCAAGCCAACCATCTGTCTACCAGCCAGACTCTCAAACACTACAAAAACAGACACAAGCCACAGACACAGCTAGTACCACTGATGAAATCACTGTATTCAAGATATGGATAGAAGGAATTCTAAACACCATAGAAAAGGGCAATGTATGAGATGGACACAGCCTAAAAGGGGGAAATGCAAGCAAGGAAGAAAGCCTGGGTAAGACGGGACTCTGGAAAGGAAGCCAGTTAAGCTGACAGTGACATTAAAGTGATGGCCCTAGTGCTGACTCCCGCAAGTTGCATACACAAGGCTGACCACTTAAATCATAACGTGACACAGCCTCATTAGGAAAGCTAAAAACAAAGTAGAGCCACCTCTGGTTTTTGTTCATAGAGGTAACAATAGCGCAATCCACACATTTCTCTTTCCCGTGCTTTCTTTAGCGCTTGGTAGAACTACAGGCAGGGCTCCTCCCTCTGGGCATCCCTGCCACTGACAAGATCTGAAACACAGGTGCTCTGGGGTCTCCCTGCTAGCGCTTCTCCCTCATGGAGGCTCATCAGGGTGGTCTTTCAAAGGTAAGACACAGTTCTTCAACAACAGTCAGAAGCTGCAGACAGTCGTGAGAGAATTCTCTCACCTAGCTCAAAGCACTGACATTGCGTGCTTTCCTTTTTGAATCATCAACTGCATTTCCCCCATGATTATTCCATATTGCTGGAGTATGAAAACTTTGTTTCACATTGTACAGATATGTTTCCCCTCTGAACATGTCCCTACTCCATGAAAACTAAATACTGGATTACTCAATGCAAGCTGTAGACCTAAGACACAGGATGCTTAGCAACGGTACCCAGGAATCTGTTCTCGTTTCAGAGTATTATGTGAATCTAAACGTTTCTGTCATTTCTCATTCATTTCCTCTCATCCGCTACAATAAAAAATGCTAAATGAAGTCACTATCCTTGTTACATAAGATGCAAATCACAAGGCAAACAGATTGATTCATACTTGAAGTGTTGAGTCAGAAGGACAGAAATGTTTGTATAAAAATACTCATCTGTGAGGAAAGATGCTCAATTAGATACAGTTTTAAGGGGCTTTGTTAGATGCAGGGAAAACACAACTCCTTGAGCTCTGCTCCAATGCTTCTAAGCACTCTTCCGCTCCCTCAGGTATGTTATCTCCCCTTGTTAAAAGCATACAAAGGTGTGCACAGATGTGGGGTAATCTGTTGGCCATCCAAAGTGCTCCTCATTGCTGTGATTTACAGAGGAAAAGGGGAATTAGATGCACTGTGTGCTGTGGAAATATCCAACCCCAATAAGCCTATATATATATATATATAAAATCACATAATCCAGGCTACAGTGATGCCTCAAAGGTTAAGAGTGCTGACTGCTCTTCCAAAGGTCCTGAGTTCAATTCTCAGCAACCACAAGGTGGCTCACAGTCTTCTATAATGAGGTTTGGTGCCCTCTTCTGGCATGCAGGCATATATGTAGGTAGAACATCATGGATATAGTAATAATCTTTAAAAACAAAACAGAACACATAACTTAGTTATTATAATCATAAGCTATAAGCCTAGCCTGGGCAGATCTAACACTATATTAACATGTCTCATCACTATGAGACCACTTGCTACATGTGGTTTCTCCTGGCCACGTGGTTCTGCTCCAGCATAGCCTCCTCTTCAGTCCTCTCTCTTTCCCCTCTCCTTCTCTTCTCCTCTCTCCCTGCCCCCACTCTGCAACCTCCAGTCCCACCTTTCTCCTCCACTGCCCAGTCACAGGCTCTAGCCTTTATTGATCAGTTAAAATGAAGAAAAGGTTCACATGAGATCACCTGAATATGTGATGGACTGCATGCGAGCGACAACCTCTTTGAGGAAGCAAAATTAACATCAGAATTCAACACAATTATACTCTAAATCAGGCACTTTTATTGTGGCTCCCCAGTATCTAGATAGCAATGTTTATTATTATTATTATCATTTTACTTATTTATTTATTTAATGTATATGAGTACACCATTGCTCTCTTCAGACACACCAGAAGAGGGCATTGGATCCCACTGCAGATGGGTGTGAGCCACCATGTGGTTGCTGGGAATTGAACTCAGAACCTCTGGAAGAACAGTCGATACTCTTAACCGCTGAGCCATCTCTCCAGTCCCAGATAGCAATGTTTTTGTCCACAAGGTACATCCTGCCAGGGAGAGAAGCCTCAGCAGGCAGCAATTAACTGTGTTCCCACACGAAGTCTCACGCCCAAGGAAGCATATGGCAGAGCGGCCCAAGATACACTCCGTCAAACTGACTGTCAGGGTGCTGTTAACAAGTAACCTAACCATCCCTCTGCTTCTCCCCTGAGGTTTTGGGTACGGTTCTTCTCATCTAGACAGAACTATGGGAAGTGTTTGCCTGAATCTGAGACTCCCCCTACACCCTGGAGAGGCCTGCACCCCACCCAGTGTTCCCTCACCAGGTGGTAGCTGCAGTCTTGCTGTCTTTGATGGTCATAGGCCACCATCTTTTTCTAACCTCAGTTTACATTTGTTCTTGCTGACTTTCTCTCAGTCTGTATTTTTTCTCTCCTCTTTTTCTTTCCTCCCTCCATTTCTTCCTCCTTGGGAGAGGGAGGTAGTAAACAAGTACTCTACCACTGAGCTACACCCTTGGCCCTATATAATTTATAATGATGAAGCCGAAAGTGAATTCCCTTGGGATTGTGGGAAATTCCACCCCTGGGCAGTCCATCCTGTCTCAGATTCCTCACTTCTGTTTTCAGTTTGCTTTGAGGTAGGATCATGCTGGCCTCTAACTTGCTCTTCTCTAAGGATGACCTGAACTGACCTCTCTTCAGCACCCCACGGGCACCTACACACCCAGCTAAGTTCCTTCCTTCTAAAACGGAAACTATTAACAGAGACTGTCTGGGGACTCCAAGAGCTGATGCGGCAAAGCCCTGAGAATTGTGCCCAAGGCAGAGTAGGCTCTCAAGGGAAGCTGACCACACTTATCCACTTCTGTCTCTAGACTCCTTTCAGACCAGGGCCAGAAAATCTGTCCTTTAGAAGATTACCCAACAGGGAAGGCATTCCAGGTCTCTCTCAGGAAACATTACCTGAGAGAGACTCACCCCTACTAACTGCCACCCTGAATTCTGTATCTCCAAGCACGTCCGCAGTTGAGGAAGCATTTTTCGATTTTGAATTTTTTTTCGATTTTTTATTAGATATTTTCTTCATTTACATTTCAAATGCTATCTCGAAAGTCCCCTATACCCCCCCACCCTGCCCACCCACTCCCACTTCTTGGCCCTAGCATTCCCTGGTACTGGGGCATATAAAGTTTGCAAGACCAAGGAGCCTCTCTTCCCAATGATGGTCGATTTTGAATTATTAATTTAATGCCACGAAACCCATCTTTAGTGGGGGCAGAAAGGAAGCCTTGTCAAGGGTCATACACATAAAAATCAATTCAAATACACTTCAAGGAAGACTGATCTTATCAAAACGACCTAGAAAGATCCAAGGTGAGCAGTGCAAAACGCCTCTCTGGTTCACCTGTGTGGAGGCAGGGCACTGCAAAGCATCCCCGGGACTGAGGCCAGCTTGTTTCAGAACAATAGCCATGTGAGTCACTAAAGCCACCAAAGAAAACAAGAGGACTTCAAAGCCAACCTAGGAAATGAAGAAAAATGCTGTTTCAGGCCAGGCATGGTAGATGCGTGCCTTTAATACCAGCACTTGGAAGGCAGAGGTGGGTGAATCTCTGAATCTGAGGGCAGTCTGATCTACATAGTGGTTTCCAGGGCAGCCAGAACTATGTAGAGAAACACTGCTTCAAACAAACCAACCCCCCTTTTTGTCCAGACAAAAAGTTTTATTTTAATATTTTATGCTTTTATGTCTACTCATTCCTCAGGTTAAAACAAAACAAAACAATTTTTCTTACGTGTACAGGAGTTTTGCCTTTATGTACATCTATGTACCATGTGCATGTGTGATGCCCACAGAGGCCAGAAGAGAGTTGGAACTGGAGTTAAAGATAGTAGTAGCCATCACATAGGTACTGAGAATCAATCCTGGGTCCCCTCTGAAAGAGTGCCAGTGTTCGTAACTGCTGGCTGAGCCATCTCTTAGCCCCCTTTTTAAAGAAAACAACTGATATTTATATTTGGCTCTGAAGTACTAATTTGTCTCGAAGTAAAATCGCTTTTTTTTTTTTTTTGAGTATATAACAGTAATTAGACAGTAGCAGGAAGGTCTGTATAGAAGAGAGAGCTACAGGCCTGCTGGAGAAGTGAGAAATCAAAGAGATAACACAGAGATGCTGAGAAACACCACAAAGACCTGGTGGTGGAGGCCCTTCTGGCCATGAGTATACTTCAGTTAAGAGTCCAAATGACTATGGAAAGGTAAAAGTTAAAGTACAGTGGTTAATATGATCAACTTGACCCAAGGGCCTTCCCAAAAGCAAATATTAATAGCACCAATTTAAGCAAACACCTAGAGCTGCACAGTAAGAAGGCATTTGCATTACTACTAAAGCTTTTAGCAAACTGAGCCACAACAATAAACCCTGCCTTCACTTGTCTTCACACTCCTCTAAGTGGCCCTCTTGGGGAGAAAGAGAAGTTGGGAAAAAAGATTTCGATGGCTTATTGCTAAAAACAACAATGACAAATTACACTCAAGAAGAAATTATTTCCCATCATTCGTACATTAGTTTCCACCGTTCAGGTACACTCAAAGGTGATTAAGACTTCAGTAAAACTGGATTTCAAAACTCAAACAATGGCTTTTTTTTTTTTTTTTCAGGAAATCTCTTTGTCAGAAGCTCTACTTTATTCCTTAATACCTGCTTCTATTTTTTGCGTGGTGTGTTTATTCAACCGCTTCTGCAAAGTTGGCAACAAAATGTGTAGCTCTGACACAGAAAAGACCACTACAGCTTACCCACGGAAGAGGCTTCAGCCTAAGTCTGAACTGCCCCAGGGTTCAAATATACACGTCAGCACGCAACGCTAGAGGGTTCTGCATTATCAATTATAAAAACAAGAACCACTGGCCCTGTTTTAAGCTTCTTTTTGATGGATGCTCCATGCGTGCCATCAGATTCCCAAGGATTTGCTGCCACTTGGACCGACCCTGACAGCCACGTCTCGAAGCTCCTGGCTTATGTGCATCAACTCCAGGGTAAACCAGCCTCCACTGAAGCTATTACATTCACACTCCAAATACACTCTGACACACACAGCCCCCGTCTGCCTCATTTAAGAGATGTGTGATTCAGATAGATTGAGTCTAAGACAAAAAGAAAAGCCAAACCTTAGAGAAAATGCCTGCCGAAAGTTGCTAGCTGACAGAAACAAGGGCTTTGACAAGAAGCTACACATTTGCACTGAGAGGGTTAAAGAGGTAACAGAAAGCCTTCCAATTCCAAAAAGGATGAGCGCAGATGCTCCGCTAGATCCTCTTCTCAATGCTCCCAGCCAAGTTTGAAGGCCACGAAAAGGAATAAGCAGATGGTTCAATGTGAGCAAGTCAAAAGGAAGTTGCATTTGCCTTATTCGGCTTCCTAGCAACTAAACCAAACGATGCCAAGAAAGCCAGCCGGCTCTAAGGAGCAGCGCTGCAGGGAATTGGAAACCCAGCGGTCAGGCAGTGTTGCTAGAATTGCCAACCCCATTAAACCCATATAAAAAACCCACACAACCCGGTTATTATAATTGTAAGCTATATGCCCAGATTGGACAGATCTAAAACTATACTAACTTATTCCCCAGCTATACCTGGGCATGTGGTTCTAGTCCATCATGGCTTCCTTCTCCTCTTCTTCAGTCCTTTCTTCTTCCCCTCTCCTCCTTTCCCTCTCCTTCCATCTGTAAAACCTCCAGTTCCACCTTTCCCCTCCACTGCCTTTATTGACTGGTTTAAATGGGGAGAAGATTCCCATGAGATCACCCGAGTACGTGAGAGACAAGCCGTGATGATGGATGAACGGTGATAGATGTGATAGACTGCTCCTTTCAGGGAAGTGGGGGCAACTTCTTTTAAGGGAGCAGAATTAATATCAGAATACAAAGGACATCAGGACAACTTACAACAGGGCAGAGCAGGAAAAACCTTAAGACATCTCCACCTGGCAAAACAAATCCTTTGCTTACCAATACCCAACCTCCCCACTTTCCCATAGCTCCAGCTTCAGTCTACCTACCCATGCACTGAGGGTACCTTTCAAACTCCACTGACATCAATTGAGCAGACAGGCACAACTATCAAAAGATAGCTCCCCACTTCTGCATTGGAGGGAAGGGTTCACACTCTTAGCACACTACAGCCAGCTGGACAACGGATTCTGCAAGTCAAGAGGACAGCCTCATTGCCAGCCGTGGTCAAACACTGCTGAGAAACTCAGGCGGTATTCCCAAGCCATGATCCCCAAAGCCTGAAATCAGATCTAGTGGAGAAAGGGTGTATTCCTGAAAAACAGACTGAGTAGCCACTAACCAGACCAGAGACTTTCCTGAACAGGTTGCCTAATGGAATGCACTTGACAGGAACTCCCTCTATAAGAACACCTACACATACATGTTATATGCCCACTACAGTGCAAGTGATCAAACCACGTCTTGGATATTATTAAGCATTGCATGGTCACCCTGGCCTAGCAATGCAGTATAACCAGTGATAACCACTAAGACCTCATATATGAAATAAATAAATATTAAAAAAAAAAAGAGTACATACTGCTCTTGTAAAACAAGACCCATTTGGGTTACTAGAACCCACCTCAGGTGACCTACAAAAACCCCGAGGACCCAACACCCTCATGGGGACTCCATGAGTACCCGAACCCACAGATTCACATACTTCCACACACATACAAATATTTCCATTTAAAAAACAACCAGCTGATGAGGGCAACGTGTACCTGTTACTTCAGTGCTGAGGGAGCAGACCCACTAGGATCCCTCAGCTACTCTAGTCATTCAATTCAGCTGACGTGGCAAGTTCCATGTTAAATAAGACAACCTGTCTCAAAAAATAAGGTAGAGAATGACATCTAGTCTTTGTACATGGGTATGTACACACACACACACACACACACACACACACCCTACACCTCCCCACACACAAGTAAAACATAAACTCATCATATAAACAATCCACTCCTAGTTACTTACATTCTTACTATAATGAAATGGCCGTGGCTGTGTAACTTCATAAAGAAAAAGTATTTCCTTTATAGTTATAAAGGCTTAAAATCCAAACTGCTAGTTCACTGTAGGGCCCCTGTAGTAAAAAATAGGAACGAGGGATCACAGGGCCAAACAGGAACCCAGAGAGACTTGGGGTTCCAACACAGGCTTATATCAAATCTCAGCCAAGCCAGATCCTCTCGAGCTCAGAGCTCTTCTGGAGGCGGTGTCCTCCCACTAGTCATAGTCTCCCAGGGGGCTCCTTTCCAACACTACCATTAGGAATCAAGCTTTATTATTATTATTATTATTATTATTATTATTATTATTATTATTATTATTATTATTATTTGGTTTTAGTTTTGTTTTGTTTTTTTTTGAGACAGGGTTTCTCTGTATAGCCCTGGCTGTCCTGGAGCTCACTCTGTAGACCAGGCTGACCTCGAACTCAGAAATCTGCCTGCCTCTGCCTCCCGAGTGCTGGGATTAAAGGCATGAGCCACCACGCCCGGCTAAGAATCAAGCTTTTAACACTTGAGCACACACATTAACAGCATAGCAGACGTACCTACCCAGACTCTCCATGCACTGTACTGTTCCTAGAGGCTTCGTGTGAAGAGCAACTAGAAACCAACAACAGATGACCGTATAGTCTGCCTTCACTGAACTGCCACGACAAAGCACCAGAAACCACGTGGCTTCAAAAACAGAATTTTATTTCTCAGGGTTCTGGTGGGAGGCCCGAGGTCAGAATGGTCCATTGCGGGTCCTCTCCCTGGGTTAGAGACAACAGTCTTCTAGAAATCTCGTTCTTCTTACACAAAGCAACCAACCAATCCAGCTGTATCAGGGCTTGCACCTCTGGTATTGTTCAACTTTAATTACCTACTTATGCTCTGTCTCAAATACAGTGGCATTGGGGATTTCAAGAGTTTGCCAGCCTGGCTGGGCAGCCATGTCTGGGGCCCACATTACCACCAAGAGCCATGCAGATGTCTGGCGTCTGTGATACAGCCTGAAACATGTTGATGTCTGTCGAACTTGCTACCACCATGGGCCATATTGATGTGAGTGACCAGGGCTGCCACCTGACACCACAATGATGTCTGGGTCCATGCTGCCACTGGACCCATGGTCTTACCAAAGCCAGGGTCTGTGTTGATATTCGTTGCCCATGTTCCTATCAAAAGCCATGGGGTAGTCCCCGGTCTGTGCTGTGGCCCGAGGCCTTGTTGGTGTCCAAGGCCCGTGTTACCATGGCCATGCAGCTGCGGAGGGCCATACTGATGTGGGTAGCCTGTGCTGCCACCTGACACCATGGTGATATCCAGGCCCACGCTGCAATGTGATGACTTTGTCTAGGTCAGTGTTACCCCACAGCCAGGGGTCTGTGTTGATATCTGTGGCCTCTGTTGCCAGAAATCAAATGGAGACCCATAGTCTGTGCTCTCTCAGGCTGTGAAGAGCAAGGAGGTCACTTTTGCGGTGGTATGGATGACTGCAGATGCACAGGTGGAAGGGAGAGGCATGGAAGATTTCTCTGACAACCTCTACTCCCAACCTCCACCCCTGCAAAAAAAAAAAAAAGTAACAGCTTAGGCAGGAAGCCACTGATGAAAACTCTTAGAGTGTGGTGAGCTACGGTCACTTGATCTTTGACAAGGGAGCTAAAACCATCCAGTGGAAAAAGGACAGCATTTTCAACAAATGGTGCTGGCACAACTGGCGGTTATCATGTAGAAGAATGAGAATTGATCCATTCTTATCTCCTTGTACAAAGCCCAAGTCTAAGTGGATCAAGGAACTCCACATAAAACCAGAGACACTGAAATCGATAGAGGAGAAAGTGGGGAAAAGCCTCGAAGATATGGGCACAGGGGAAAAATTCCTAAACAGAATAGCAATGGCTTGTGCTGTAAAATCAAGAATTGACAAATGGGACCTCTTAAAATTGCAAAGCTTCTGTAAGGCAAAAGACACCGTCAACAAGACAAAAAGGCCACCAACAGATTGGGAAAGGATTTTTACCAATCCTAAATCTGATAGAGGACTAATATCCAATATATACAAAGATCTCAGGAAGCTGGACTCCAGAAATTCAAATAACCCCATTAAAAAATGGGGTACAGAGCTAAACAAATAATTCTCAACTGAGGAATACCGAATGGCTGAGAAACACCTGAAAAAATGTTCAACATCCTTAGGCATCAGGGAAATGCAAATCAAAACAACCCTGAGATTCCATCTCACACCAGTCAGAATGGCTAAGATTAAAAATTCAGGTGACAGCAGATGCTGGCGAGGATGTGGAGAAAGAGGAACACTCCTCCATTGCTGTTGGGATTGCAAGCTTGTACAACTACTCTGGAAATCAGTCTGATGGTTCCTCAGAAAATTGGACACAGTACTACCGGAGGACCCAGCAATACCTCTTCTGGGCATATACCCAGAAGATCTTCCAACTGGTAATAAGGACACATGCTCCACTGCTTGTGGACGTTGTACATCGTGGTGCGGAGCCTAGTGCGCTCCACAATGTTCATAGCAGCCTTATTTATAATAGCCAGAAGCTGGAAAGACCCCAGATGTCCCTCAATAGAGGAATGGATACAGAAAATGTGGTACATTTACACATTGGAGTACTACTCAGCTATTAAAAACAATGAATTTATGAAATTCTTGGGCAAATGGATGTATCTGGAGGATATCATCCTTAGTGAGGTAACCCAATCACAAAAGAAGTCACTATATATGCACTCACTGATAAGTGGATATTAGTCCAGAAACTTAGAATACCCAAGATACATTTTGTAAAACACAAGAAAACCAAGAAGGAAGACCATCGTGTGGATACTTCATTCCTCCTTAGAATAGGGAACAAAATAACCATGAAAGGATATAGGTAAAGAGACAAAATTTAGAGCTAAGATGAAAGGATGGACTATCCAGAGACTACCCCACCCGGGGATCCATCTCATCATCAGCCACCAAACCCAGACACTATTGCACATGCCAGCAAGATTCTGCTGAAGGGACCCTGATATAGTGGCCTCTTGTGAGGCTATGCCAGAGCCTGGCAAACACCGAAGTACATGTTCACAGCCAGCTATTGGATGGAACACAGGGTCCCCAATGGAGGAGCTAGAGAAAGTACCCAAGGGGCTGAAGGGGGCTGCAACCCTATAGGTTGCAATATGAACTAACCAGTACCCCCTGAGCTCGTGTCTCTAGCTGCATATGTAGCAGAAGATGGCCTAGTCAGCCATCATTGGGAAGAGAGGCCCCTTGGTCTTGCAAACTTTATATGAACCATCACAGGGGAAGGCCAGGGCCAAGAAGTAGGAGTGGGTGGGTAGGAGAGCAGGGGCAGGGGGAGGGTATAGGGAACTTTGGGGATAGCATTTGAAATGTAAATAAAGAAAATATCTAATAAAATTAAAAAAAAAAAGTGTGGTGGGGATGCTGAACTGTAGCTCTCCACAACTGATGGCTTCCCGGGGTCGCAGGATGGGAAGGACTCAGTTCTATTTAAGTTGCAGGCCACTGAGAGTTTGACAGTGCTCCAGTGAGTCTATAGAGAATACAAATTGGATTCTTTTTTTTCCTAATTTTTATTTTTGTTTATTTATTTATTTATTTATTTGGTGGAGGAGGTCACAAGGGTGAGGGATAAACACGGGAAGACTGGGAAGTGAGTGTGATGGGATGCATGATGTGAGTCCCAGAGGATCACTGAAAATACTACATGAAAAAAAAGAGAGAATTTCAACATATGACCGAGGGAAATGGGCTAGGACTGAGAGAGCTGAGTGGCAGAGCACTTGCCTGTGTGCAAGGCTTCAGGTGTGACCCTAGCACTGTAAATAAATAATAACAAAAGGGAAAGGGTTTACGGATCCAGCACTATAGATAGTTACTAAATAATGACACCGAAAGACAAAATGAGTAACCCTACAAGTATTTCCTGCATAATTCACTTCATATGCTTTTTTATAAGATTATATACAAGTATATAAAATGGAAACAAAACTAGTAAAAGGGTCATATTAATTGTTGCTGAAGACAGGTTAAAAAAAAGCAGACTGAATTACAGAGACCCAAGAAAGCTTGGGGTGGTGTCTGTGTGTTCACTGTCGTGATTATAAAGATAGTCTGACATCCACTGGCCAGAATCAAATTATACATTTTAATCTGTAGCTTACTATTAGTTGAATATTCTACTTCAGTATTATACTCCATAAAACTAGTTATGGAGCTAAAATAATACTGGTGACAACCTCAGCTTTACTGGGTGGTGATATTCATCTTTAATCCCAGCACTCGAGAGGCAGAAGCAGATAGATCTCTGAGTTTGAGGCCAGTCTGGTCTACAGAACTAATTGTGGGACAGCCAGGGCTACCCAGAGACTCTGCCCCAGCCTCTTCCTAGCTCATTTCTTGCTCCTTTAACATCAGTAATGGGCTTCAGCATTTTTCAGGCTTTGTGCTGATCAGAGGTTACTCAGAGTCTGATGTCACGGTGTGGAGAGAGCCCCCTTGAAGACAATCAATGAGGCACTCTCAGGTTAAGTGCGCACACCTTCCCAAGGCCTCCAGGAAGGCCACGGTGATTATTTTTAACTTTTTACTGTTGCATCTCAATTACCTCAACTTCTAAGACGGCTGATCTATTAAATTCTCAGAGTAGGAATCTCTGGGGATGAATTTTAAAATTAAAAAGATTTTTAAGGATCTACTCTTAGAAGTTCCATCATAATTTTAAATTTCACTAGAAACAGTTTGAATTTTTAACATTCCTCTGGAGAAATTTTAACCAAGCCTGTAGAAACAAAGTAACTTGGCTTTGTCGAAGAGACAAGAAAACCAAAGGCGCCTTCAGTTCTTTCCCTATCCCTGCCCCAGCCCTACCTTTTAGAGCACAGCTAAGAGGCAGTGGTTGCCAGGGATTTGAGGGAAGGAGATGAGCAGGGGGCAGTTTGCTTATGATCTGAGTATATCCCCCAAGAGCTTGTGTGCCCTCGGGCAGTAGTGCCTAAAAGTGGGGCCTTGTTAAAGAAGTCACTGGGTCACCGGTGCAGCTGTGCTTGGAAGAGGAGCGTAAGGTCGCTCTTAGAGAGGATGTCTAAATTCTTGAGAGAGTTAGTGTCTTAGTTTTGTTTCCTGCTGCTATGATAAAATACCCACCACTGAAGCAATTTAAGAGAGAGAGCATTGCTGGGCAGGGTGCCACACACCTTTAATCCCAGCACTTGACAGGCAGAGGCAGGCGATCTCTGTGAGTTTGAGGCCAGTCTGGTCTACAGCACAAGTTCCAGGACAGCCCGGGCTGCACAGAGAAACCCTGTCTAGAAAAACAGAGAGCGAGAGGGGGATGTGGGAGAGAGGGAGAAGAAGAGAGGGGAAGAGAGAAGGAGGGAGGGAGAGAGGAGGGGGGACAGAGAGGAAGGGAGAGAGAGTGTGTGTGTGTTTCAGGTTATATATAGTCCATCATTTTAGTAAACTCAAGGCAGCAGGTACTTGAAACCCTTAATCATACTGCAACAACAATTGAGGGCAGAGAGGAATAAATGAATGCCTGCTCAGCTGACTTTCTCCTTTTCATTCAGTTTAGGACCCAAGGCCCAGGGAATGGTGCTGCCCACAGTGGGCAGGTCCTCTCACATCAATGAACACAATCAAAATCATCCATCAGTCATTGTCAGAGGCCATTTCCCCAGGGGATTCTAGATTGAATTAAGATTAATTTAAAACTAAACATCACAACTGGTATTGAGAGTAAGCCAGTCCACTGAGTCATGCTCTGTTTTCCTGTTGCTGGTGATGTGGTCTCTCTCCTTTCAGCATACACTCGCATCATAGCTATCTACCACGAGGTCCTTGGGAGCGCTAAGGCAGTAGTAACAGAGCTATGCCCGTGAATCTCCCAATAACCAACTTCTTCCTTCTGTTATCCTGCCTCAGGGATTTCAGTATTGCCATAGTTAGGGTCTTCACTGCTGTGATAAAACACCACTACCAAAAGCAACTTGGGGAAGAAAGGATTTAAGTTCAGCTCCCAGTCCATCATGAATTGGAAGTCAGGAGAGAAACCTGAGGCAGGAACTGAAGCAAAGCAAATCCCTGCTCAGCTGCCTTGGGGGTTTGCTCACTCCTGACTTGCTCAGCCTGCTTTCTTATACACCTCAGAACCACCAGTCCAAGGATGGTCCTCTTCCACATAAATCATTAGTCAAGGAAAACTCTCCCATAGAGCCAATCTGGTGGGCCCCTTTTCTCAGGTGAGGCTCCCTCTTTCCAAATGACTCTAACTTATGTCAAGTTAACAAACACTGTGTCAGTTATAGCAATGGAATGTGAATGAATAGACACGGGATGATTTTTTTTTTATGTTTAGCTTATTTTTAGTTGTATGTATGCATGTACAGGTATGTGCACATGAGCACAGTTGCCCATGGAGGCCAGAAAAGAGAATAGTATTCCCCCTGGTGCTGGAGTTACAGGTCAGCCACCTGATGTGGTTGCCAAGAGCTGAATTCAGGTCCTGTGGGAAAGCAATACACTTTTTTAACCACCATGTCTAAATGGAGTCCATCACTTTGTCACAGAGCGTGGTTCTCAGCACTCTAAACACTCCTGTGTGTGACAGAGCTAGAGAGGTGGCTCAGCAATTAAGGGAGAGCACTTGTTGCTCTTCCAGTGGGCCCAGATTCAATTCCCAGCACCCATAGAGTTGCTTACGAATGTCTGTAACTCCAGTCCTTAGGAGATCCAATGCCCTCCTCGGGCTTCCGTGGGCACTAGGCACACATGTGGTGCACTAACACTCGTGCAAGTAAAACATGTAATTTTTCAAAAAAAAAAAAAAAAAAAAAAAAAAAAAAACAAATTTCACTGAAGAGTGCTGGCTCTTCTTTGTTTTTTTCTGTAGGAAAATAGGTTGGTGTGAGTTGGCTCAAATTTCGCAGTCCAAGTTTAGGCTTTGCAATGCCCTCTAGTGGGAATATTCATAAGATCATTGAGCAGCCAGTGGTAGAATGGCTCTGTGGGACACGGAAGTTACCTGATCCGCCTTTTTGCCAGGAACTGCCCAGAGTCAGGTCATCATCCTCACCAGGGCTTGCAGGCATCCACTTCAACCTACCTTGGCCTCCTTCCTCTCCAACCTGTCTCAAGTTGCTCTTTCCTGAAGGTTCTTTCGTTGTCCTCTGTGTCTTAAATACACATCTCCTGGATATGGAATGTCACGCTCCTTCCTTTGGGTGCAACCCAAATGTGACAGGCCAGGGAGGACCTTTTATCCTCTCAGTTACCTAAGTTCCTTGTTCTGACACGTTTCCTTCAATATCTGACATACCACTATCTTCCCACCACCTGAAGTCACGGTTCCATCTAGATTTTTCTGGGTTTTTGTTTGTCTTTAACTTAAAATCTTTCTATTCCAAGATTATATTCAGGATATATAGCACAAAGCCATTATGTATCCAGAAGCGCTTGGCTATAGCAATGATCTTAATAATCTTCAGGAATACTGGCCACATCTCACATTCTCATGTCCTGTGTGTTACCTCTTTCCTGGTGGGAAGAAAAGCTCCCCAACAGGCGTTTTATCTGTTCACTGATGTTCCTCAACACCCGGGCCAGACCCTGTCACCTTGCAGGTATGCAGTGACCCACTGCCACATGAATGTTCTTGTTACCTTCAAGCAGAGACCCCCTCCTTTCTCATGTTGTAAATAAACAAAGCAAGTCCCCAGGTGGGGTGTGTGTGTGTGTGTGTGTGTGTGTGTGTGTGTGTGTGTGAAGTAACCTGTTAGTTAGAACAAGCAGACATCTTCAATTTCCCACCAGTCTAACACTTCAAGCTGCCCTGAGGCAAAAGCTGGGAACTGGTCTTGGTCCTGAGTCTCAGCTCCCTCAATAGCCTTCTCTGTATATGGTTATTTGGGTAACAAACTTGGACATTTTACTACATTCTGTCATGATTTTATAGATTTGTCTAGACAAACAGGAGAATATGCTGACATGCCTCACTGGGAGAAATCTAGGGAGTGCAAAGGAAAAACAAGTGAGCTCTTTCAGTCCATGTCAGAGCTTATTAGGCCCTGGCCAATCACCACTAAGTGGCAGGGAATTCCTTCAAAGCTATGTGTAAGTGGGAAAATATGGGTCACTTCTCCACCTGTCCCATCAACTCCTGTCGAATACCCAGTGTAAAACAACTGACAAATTATTCCTCTCTTTGCTTCTCTGCCCTAAAGGGTCTCCAGACTATACCAGACTGGCCACTGGCCACTAACTACACGTTTTTATCTATAGCCACTAACTACATGTGCCTGTCTGTCTGTCTATCTATCTATCTATCTATCTATCTATCTATCTATGGACTGAGAGAGGAGAGAGAGAGCGCATGCCCAGACTGATCTTAAACTCATGGCAATCTTCCTGCCTTAGCTTCCCAAGTGTCAAGGTAATTACAGTGACACAAACTATACCTAGCTGACAGTTCTACGTTTTACTCATTCTTTTAAAATATTTTCTCAGCAAAAAAGTATCAGGAATTTTCTGTCCATGATGGCTGCTGGGCAACCTTTCAGTTGTGTTTTAGTGACCCCTGGATGTGCTGGGAATCCAATTTTATTTCCTTACAGATCAGAGCATCTAGAATCTACTAAGGGTGTACTGCCAAACACATTTTTTTGCCACCCATTGTTCAGTAGTCAGCAAGCTGTAGGTAAATATTAACAGGACCCTTGGAAAGGCTTTGTTCCTCAAGGAAGAGTAGATGTGCACAGTGGTAGCCCCGCTAGCCTCAAAACACTTCAGCATTTCCTCCGAAGACTACCCTTCAAAACAAAAGCAACCCAAGCGACAAAACTACCCCCACACCTGCTCTACGGAGTCCATACTCAAGAGATATTTTGTGTCGTCGCGGCGGCACCGGTGGGAGCGGGGCCCTGGTCTAGGAGTGGCGAGCGGACTGGCGGCGGAGGCCTTGTAGCGGCGGCGGAGGCGGCGGCTTAAGGCGCAGGCGTGGTCCGTTGGGTGCGAGTCCTCGGAGCCCACGAGCGGCCTCTCAGCCCTCTCTCCTGCCCGTCGGAAACCGGGAGCCAGGGACCCGCTTAGCCGGCGTCATCATGACCAAGGCCGGTAGCAAGGGCGGGAACCTCCGCGACAAGCTGGACGGCAATGAGCTGGACCTGAGCCTCAGCGACCTGAATGAGGTCCCCGTCAAGGAGCTGGCTGCACTTCCCAAGGCCACCGTATTGGATCTGTCCTGCAATAAACTGAGTACTCTTCCGTCGTATTTCTGTGGCCTCACGCACCTGGTAAAGCTGGACCTCAGCAAGAACAAGCTACAGCAGCTGCCTGCAGACTTTGGCCGCCTGGTTAATCTTCAGCATTTGGATCTCCTCAACAACAGGCTGGTCACCCTGCCTGTCAGCTTTGCCCAGCTCAAGAATCTGAAGTGGTTGGATCTGAAGGACAACCCCCTGGACCCTGTCCTGGCCAAGGTGGCAGGTGATTGCTTGGATGAGAAGCAATGTAAGCAGTGTGCAAACAAGGTGTTACAGCACATGAAGGCCGTGCAGGCAGATCAGGAACGAGAGCAGCAGCGCCGGCTGGAAGTGGAGCGAGAGGCAGAGAAGAAGTGGGAGGCCAAGCAGCAAGCAAAGGAAGCGAAGGAGCGTGAGCTGCGGAAACGGGAGAAGGCGGAGGAGAAGGAGCGTCGGAGGAAGGAGTATGACGCTCAGAAAGCGTCCAAGCGGGAGCAAGAGAAGAAGCCTAAGAAGGAGGCAAACCAGGCCCCGAAATCGAAGTCTGGCTCTCGTCCTCGCAAGCCACCACCCCGAAAACACACTCGCTCCTGGGCTGTGCTGAAGGTGTTGCTGCTGCTGCTGCTGCTGCTGCTGTGTGTAGCAGGAGGGCTGGTTGTATGCCGGGTGACAGGGCTGCACCAGCAGCCCCTCTGCACCAGCGTGAACACCATCTACGACAATGCGGTCCAGGGCCTGCGTCATCATGAGATCCTCCAGTGGGTCCTGCAGACCGACTCCCAGCAGTGAGCTCACCCTCAGCACCCGCCGCCTCCCAGCCTTGGAGCTTGGATTCCTATGGAATTGGGCTCTGCTGGACACAACCTCTTTTTAG
>NC_034609.1:12423965-12452427 GCF_900095145.1 Mus pahari
CTCTGTATAGCCCTGGCTGTCCTGGAACTCACTTTGTAGACCAGGCTAACCTTGAACTCAGAAATCCACCTGCCTCTGCCTCCCGAGTGCTGGGATTAAGGGCGTGCGCCACCATGCCCAGCGACATTTTCATATCTAATTGGCATTTGCTTATGAAAAATAATACAGTGTACCTATGTTAGAATTGTGGGAAAAGCAGTTACGACATTTGTGGATCCTGGAACCTATGTGTTAATGAATGACAGGCCATTCTCCTTTGCAAAAGTTCTTGCTTACCTCTAGGAGCTGTTCATAGATGACACCAATTGTTCCAACTCCCTACAAACCTTCTGTATGACCTCAGGTCCTTCAGCCATTGTTCTACATTGTCAGTTGGGGTGGGGGTGTTGTTTATCAATGCCATGAGCCAATAAGCTTTCTATGGCTCTATGACAGTATGCTGTTACAGCTGGACATGTCCTGCCATTCCCCTTAACTGTACACTTATTGCTTACCTCTCAACATGGATGCTTCTTGTTGCAATTCTATTGAGATAATGCTTTGGCTTTCCAGATTAAACTCCTTCCAAGCAAATCTTTCCAACACTAGACTCTCTATAAGAGACAAAGCAGTCCCTACACCAAGATTGTTCATTGAGCAGTCCAGAAGCAAAAGAGGGAGGGTACAGCAGTAGTATCAGTGGAACCAGGATTTTAGGGCATTAAAACCATAAAAAAAATATGTGTGTACATGTATGTTCTCAAACCAGACACCTATAAAAAAATGCATACAGATCCAGCCCACACAGCCTGACTCTTGGGACCAAGGGCAAACCTGTCAATTTTGACATGCTTCAATAAACAACCAAAATCTGCTCCCTAGGGGACCCTTCTTTCACTCCTGTTAACCGGTAGCCCAAGAACTGAAATTGATATTGGAAGAGCACTTGATTAACACAACGAGAAACTGATGTTTCACATTAACAGAGAATATTCTATCTACCTCCCAGGCCGATGCAATATTTGGGGAGAAAAATACCATCTCTTCACATCCACCACCCAATCTGTTATGGCCACATCTGTGGGGACAGGTAAGAAACTAACACAAAGAGAGGAAAGAAAATGTGTTCATTGACTCAGCAAACCATAAGAAGTTTAGGGTCACAAGATAATGGCCGGTAACACAACTCCAGTTTTCTGACCCTCTACCCAATCCTCCCTTTATTACAAACCATTAATACTTTAGAAACAACAGGCTTTCTAGAACTTAGACACAACTCACGTTTGCTGGAGGTGGAGACTACATTTTGATTGTTGTAACACGGAAGCTTGCCGTGCTAATGGACAGAAGCCCATTCTTTAATGCATCCCATGCAAGTGTCAACTGGTGACATGGTATCAATAACCAAAATAAGTGACAAGTCAGAAGGTTTCTGCTGTTCTGCCACTGCCTATGGTTTAGCTTCTTTCAAGAGACTCAGAAGAGGAAATGATCCTCTTGTTGGCAACAGACTGAAGGATTTTGTATTTGTCAATTTCATTATAATTTCCAAGATGGGCAGTAGTGGCACATGGGTTTTAATCCTAGAGGCAGAGGCAAGAAGAACTCTTTGAATTCAAGACCAGCCTGGTCTACAAAGTGAGTTCCAGGCTAGCCAAGGCTACATAGTGGGGGACAGGGGGAACAGAGAAAGACTGAGAAAATGCCTCTATCAAATTAGCTTGTAGATACATCTGTGGGGGCATTTTCTTAATTAATGATTGATGTGGAAGAGCCTAGTTCACTGAAGGTAGTGTTTTTCCTGGGCAGGTGGTTTTGGATTATATAAGGACCTGATGAACAAATCAATAAACAGCACTCCTTCATGGTCCCTGCTTTAGTTCCTGTGCCCAGGTTCCTGTCTTGGCTTTCCCTGATGATGGAATATAACCTGTAAACCAAATGAACACTTTCCTCTCCAAGTTGCTTTTGGTTAAGGCGTGTATCCCAGCAACAGGGATCACAGTAGCTCACCAGAACACTTGCTAAAGTGCAAGGGGTGTGTGTGTGTGTGTGTGTGTGTGTGTGTGTGTGTGTGGTACCTTTCATGTTAGATTTGTCCTCTGTTATTTTATTTTTTTAATACTTTTAAAAAAATAATTGTATACCAATGTGAGGGTGTCAGAAGACCTGGAACTGGAGTTACAAACAGATGAACACAGAGCTGCCATATGGGTGCTGGGAATTGAACCCAGGTCCTCTGGAGTGTGGGAATCGAGTGAGACCACCGTGATCCCTGTTTAACCTGAGCCTGCACACTTGGACGATCCTGTACTGCCTGCCTGCTGAGTCACTGGACTATCACCATGCACCCTGGCTGAACTCTGACCGGATCCAGGAGAAGGGGGGAGGGATTAGGTCAGAGGACTGAAAACAGGATGTGACCCGGGGGAAAGGGAGGGGAATGCTGTGGGAAGTAGCTGTAAACAGTTCAGTTGGAGAAGGCAGTTGAAGAAAGCAGTTGGAGTTAGTTGGAGCCAGGAGAGGGTTAGAGAAAGCTGTTTGTGAGAGGGAGAGGAAAAAGCTGCTCAGAGAGATAAAGAAGAAATGTGTTTGGAACCTTCCTTGGCATTTGTGTTGTGTCCCCCCCCCCCCCCCCGTCTCTGCCGGTCGGAGTTCGGGGGTCTGCGACACTGGAGGAACAGTCAGTGCTCTTAACCACTGAGTGATCTCTCCAGTACCCCATCCTCAGTCATTTTTTTAAATGTGAAAGCACCACACACTGTGGCAGAGGCCTACAATCTCAGCACCCAGGAAGCTAAGACAAAAGCATCACAAGTGTCACAAGTCTGAGGCCAGTCTGGGTGACAAGGTCAGAGAGGCTGCTTCTTTCTTAAAAGGTTTTTTATTTTTACTTATGTGTATGCCCATGTGTCTTTATGAGTGTGGGTACCTGTTCCCGCAGCCTGCAGAGGCCAGAAGAGGGTGCCAGATTCCCTAGAGCTGGAGTTACAGGCAGATGTGAGCTACCTAACATGGGTGCTGGGAACCAAATTCAGGTCCTCTGGAAGCTCGTGAAATGTTCTTAACCACCGCCCCATCTCTCCAGTCCTGCAAGATCTTGCTTCTCAATTAATTAATTAGAACTGCTGTGTAATCCAGCAATCTCAAAGGCACTCAAAGCAGGATCTTGAAGAGATATTTGCACAAACATGTCCGTGATGACCATGCACAAGGACTAAGAGGAAGCAGTGCAATGTTCTTCAGTGGAAGGATATACAAGCAAGTTGTGGACTGTTAAAAGTTCTCCAAAGAAACACAACCAGTGTGCAGTGTGTGGATATGTGTGTGTTTGGTGGGGGTGTATAAAAGAGTCTTGGGGCTAGAGAGATAGTTCAGTAGCAAAAAAAAAAAAAAAACCTTGCTGCTATCTGCAGAGGACCTAGGTTCAGTTCCTAGCATCCTCATAGCAACTTATAACTACCAAGGGCTCCAGATCCAGGAGATATGATGCTTCTTCTGACATCCTTGGCCTCCTGCACACAGGTGATGCACATACACACACACACACACACACACACACACACACACACTCAGGAACAGCCACATGTACACATGCATGCACATGCACACATACAAACCAAAATTCATTATTTTATAAAGAGGGGCCCTGAAGTGATGGCTTAGCAGTTAAGAGCAGTGGATGCCCTTCCAGAAAGCAGGTTCAAATTCTGCACCCACATGACAGTTCCTAGTCATCTGTAACTACAGTTCCAGGAAATCAGGTGCTCCCTTCTAGCCTCTATGGGCACTGCACACACATGGTACACAGAATAGAAGCAGGCAAAATACCTATACACACTACATAAGAATAAAGTGGGGGAAAGACTTTAAAGACAAATCAATGGTGTTGGAGACATGGCTCAGTGCTTAAGAGCATGTACTGCTCTTGCAGGGAATCAGAGTTCAGTTCCCAACACTCACCTTAGGCAGCTCATAACTTTATTTATTTGTTCATTCATTCATTCATGCATGCATTTATAGTTTTCTTAAGACAGGTTTTCTCTGTGTAGCCCTGACTGTCCTGGAATTCAAAGACCCACCCACCTCTGCCTCCTGAGTGCTAGGTTTAAAAAGCACATGTCACCACCACCTGGCCTGAGGCTCTCTTGATTGACTCTGAGGGCACCTGATGTAACACATATGCACACAGATACATATACACATGTTTAAAATTAAATGAAATATATTTACAAAAATGTTCAATGATCTCTGTCAGTCTGACACAGGCTAAAGTCATTTGAGAAGGAGAGGTTGCTATGAAATAGAATGTGACAGGGGAATATCTGGTGGGCACATGCCAAGATGTCCCCCTAAAAAAAAAAAAAAAAAAACACTCCATGCAACAGATCTGGTGTAAGAGAGGTGATTTGGAAGAAGGGGTAGGAGTGAGGACCTGGAAATGGGGTAGAGGCAGACAGGTGGGCATGCAGACTGGGAGGCAGACTGATGGGAGCAGAGCCATGAGCAGAGAAGAGGATGGGGTACAGAGAAGGACAGAAAGGAGGAGAGACTAGCTGGAAATCCTCAGAGAGGGAGCTGGAGTAGTAGAGCAGTCCTGTTATCTGCAGCCCACACCGGAAGCACCCTGCAGCAGCAGGTGATGATGTAAGCTGTTGCTAGGTCCCTGGGAGAAGACTGGTAGAATTGCCTATAAACAGGTCAACTGAAGAATTCCCTAGACTAAATTGGTCTGTGGGCATGTCTTTGTCTTAGCTTACTAATAGAGGAGGAGGAAGGCCCAGCCCACTGTAGATGGTACAAGCAGGTGTCCTACACTATATAAGTAAGCTTGGCTAAGCATGAACTGTCAGAAGCCAGTAAGCAGCATCCTTGCATGGTTGTTGTTATTGTTGTTGTTTTAAAGATTTATTTATTTATTATATGTAAGTACACTGTAGCTGTTTTCAGACACACTAGAAGAGAGCATCAGATCTCAATACAGATGGTTGTGAGCCACCATGTGGTTGCTGGGATTTGAACTCAGGACCTTTGGAAGAGCAGTCAGTGCTCTTAAATGCTGAGCCAGCCCCCATAGTTTTTGTATTTTTAAGTTTTTACCTGAGTTTCTGCCCTGACTTCACTCAATGACAGGCAGTAGCATGTAAGTAAATCTAAACTCTGCTAAAGAGTTTTCTCACAGCAGCAAAAAGAAAACTAGAACAATGTCAAAGATTAAATGAAATAGATGAAGCAAGTGACTCAAGACCTGGGTAAGAAATTCATCAACTTAGACAAAACCTTCGGTCAGAGAGAGAAGGGTGGAAGGTGGGAATGGGTGGTTGGCTGAGTGCTGATTAGGTGATTGACTGGCAAACTGATTGATTCTGGGGGACGCAAAAGCCAGAAATCTTAGAAATAAAAACCTACAAAATCAAATAATAAAAGGTATTAACAGCAAGGCAGGCAGTGGTGGCCCACGCCTTTAATTCCAGTACTTGGGAGGCAGAGGCAGGCGGATCCCTGGGAGTCTGAGGCCAGTCTGGTCTACAGAATGAATTCCAGGACAGCTAGGATTATAACCCTGTCTTGAAACAAACAAACAAACAAACAAACAAACAAGTATCACCAATAGACCTGGTGTGCAAAAGAAGCCTCAGGGGGTGAAGGTTAAGGAGTATTATATTGAGATAGAAAAAAAAAATGTGGACAGAACAATATGACCACAACATTCACGACCTCTAGGACATGGACCAGAACCTGTGGTGCAGAAAGGAGGACCAAGCTACAGACTGAAGGCATAGAAACTCAACAGAAATCAGACACGAGGGCTCAGGTTACAATCCCAGCACTGGTGGGCAGAGGGAAGCAGAGGACGGTTGTGAGTTCAAGACTAACCTGGGCTGTGTAAGGAGTTCCAGTGCAGTCAGGAGATAGTGCAGGGTCCAAAAAGCCAGATGGGACCACACCTTTCACCCCAGCACTCAGGATGCAGAGGCAGAAGGATTAACGAGTTTGAGGCCAATCTAGTTTACAGCGTGAGTTCCAGGACAGCCAGGGATACACAGAGAAACCCTGTCTCAAAAACAATAAAAATCAGGGAGATGGGGAAAAAAGAAAGCAACACAATAAAATTGTAACAAAAAAAAAAAGTCTCAATGCCACAGAAATAAGTGGACATCCAAGTAACAGAGCCATATTCTAAATAGCTGTTACTAAAACCATCTTCCCCATGCAGTCGCTAGAACACTAAGAATACAGAATGCGAAAATACTGAAATCTACAAGAGGGAAATGCCAGGCTCCTTCTAAAGGAAAACTTAGAACCTTACCAACAGACTTCTCAGCAGAAACCCTAAAAGAAAGAAGAGCCTGGAAATGTATTCCAAGTACAAACTGAAGCAAAGTAACTGCCAACCAAGACTATGTCAACAAACACATCATTTAAAACAAGAGAAATAAATATACAAGCGCACATTAATTTATGATCACTAATCCACCATTGGAAAAATGGCTTAAAGGAGGATACCACACTAGGAAGAAGAAGGTCTGGGAAATCTGACTAAAACATAAACAAGTAAAGAAACAGGAGGGAAGGTGAGATGGCTCAGCGGGTAAAGAGCACCCGACTGCTCTTCCAAAGGTCCTGAGTTCAAATCCCAGCAACCATATGGTGGCTCACAACCATCCGTAACAAAATCTGACTCCTTCTTCTGGAGTGTCTGAAGACAGCTACAGTGTACTTACATATAAGAAAGAAAGAAAGAAAGAAAGAAAGAAAGAAAGAAAGAAAGAAAGAAAGAAAGAAAGAAAGAAAGAAAGAAAAGAAATAGGAGAGAGTCAAGCAGCACTAGTTCAGTTAAGCAACAAACCTCCAACATAAAGAAAGAAAAAGTTAGCCAGGTGATGGTGGTGCACGCCTTTAATCCCAGCACTTGGGGAGGCAGAGGCAGGTGGATCTCTAAATTCAGCCTGGTCTACAAAGAGTTCCAGGACAGCCGGAACTACAAAGAAACCCTGCCTTAAAATTTAAAAAAGGGGGTAGGGGTGGAAAAACAAGCAATAATAAACATAATACACCTAAGTTTGTATCTAAAAATACATACATAGTTTAAATGAAATTCTCTTATCTAGTCTGACACTGCTCCCTCCAAGAGCCAATACCAGGCGTCCTCTTTTAAGTCCTCTTTTTGGTCAGGGTTGTAAAGAGACTCCTAAAGCACACAGGCTATTGCTATTGCCTTTGGCTGCCCCAAGAGCTGGACTGCTAAGTCTCTACTGAAGAAAACACTATGCACCCCAGGTACAGGGACTAGAGGCCCCTGGGCTGAAATCGACCTGAATGCTGCCTCCCTGAGGACTAGCTTTTCATGGTATCAAAGGTGCCATGTAAGCTCCCCTTCAAAGGAGGGAAGCAACCAAAGGTCCTGCCCAGCTCTGATACCCATAGAACACAACAGCCACCAGCATGGCATGACACACTTAATAGGCAATAGTGGTCCACATACTTTGGCAGTAACCCACAGCTAATTGGATTTGAGATCTGCTCAACGGAAGGGAAATTATGCCTGGTACTGGAAACCTAGCCAACTATCCAGTGCTAGCAAAGTCATGGTTCTTGAAAAACCTACAACTACCACATTACTAAACAAGCATAGTCCCTAACTAGGCTAAATATCTATCCTTCTACCCACAGACAAGTATAGTTCTCACCCCTCATCAGGGGAATTTCTCTTTGCAACAGACAGAGATCATTAAAAAAAACAAAAAACAAAAAAACAAAAACCACACCCAATCAAAACACAGAACCATGGAGCCCAGTCCCAATGGATACATCTACAAACAACTCCCACACCCAAGGCTCAGGGAGTTTGCTGTGAAACTGTCTCCTAGCCATGCCAGAAGATACACACATAAAACCTCATCAACACGACTGACTAAACATGAGCTAAGCATGGACAACAATAGACAGAGGAAAGCCCACACAGCCTAAGGAATGCTAAGAGCAGGAGAAATGGTCTTCCCCAGGAAAGAGCACATCAACTGGTTATCTAGTACCAAATGGTCAACCTAAACACACACACACACACACACACACACACACACACGTAACATTATACAGACTGAGAAAGTTATATTTAGGAATATATCAGGGTTACTATTGCTGTAATAAAACACTGTGACCAAAAGCAAGTTGAAGAAAAAGGGGTTTATTTGGCTTACACTTCTATATCATAGTCCATCTCAGAAGGAAGTCAAAGCAGGAACTCAAACAGGGCAGGCACCTGGAGCTGGGGGCTGATGCAGAGGTCATGAAGGGGTGCTGCTTACTAGCCTGCTCTTCAAGCATGCTCTGCCTGCTTTCTTATAAAACCCAGAACCTCCAACCCAGGGATGGCACTACCAGACAGACTAAATAGAAAAATGCTGGCACTAACTGACATTATAAACCAAATGGGCCTAACATATTTACAGATCATTTCAGCCAAACACAAAAGACTGCACAAGAAAACTGAGACGATGCCCTGGATCCTATCTGACCACCACAAACTAAAACTGGATATCAACAACAGAAACAACAGAAAGCCTACAAACTCATGGAAGCTAAACAACTTACTACTGAATGAAAATGAGTCAAAACAGAAGTTTCTAAAGAAATTAAAGACCTTCTAGAACTGAATAAAAATGAATACACAGAATATCCTAACTAATGGGACACAATGCAGGCAGGTCTAATAGGTACGTTCATAGCACTAAGTGCCTATATTAAAAAAAAAAAACTGGAGAGATTTCATACGAGTAACTCAATAATACACCTAAAAAGTCTAGAACAATTGTTCTCAACCTATGGGTTGTGACCCCCATATCAGATGTCTTGCATGTCAGGTATTTACATTACAGTTCATACAGTAGCAAAATGACAGTTCTGAAGTAACAATGAATTTTATAGCTTGAGATCAAGCTATAAAAGTGTGAGGAACTGTGTTAAAGGGATGCAGCATCAGGAAGGTTTAGAACCACTGCCCTAGAAGAAAGAGAAGAAATCACACCCAAAGGAGAGGAAGTTAAAAAATAAACTCAGGACTAAAATCAATAAAATAGAAATAAACAAAAACAGGCTGGAGAGATGGCTCAGCAGTTAAGCTTACTGACTGCTCTTCCAAGGGTCCTGAGTTCAAATCCCAGAAACCACATGGTAGCTCACAACCATCTGTAACAACATCTGACACACTCCTCTTCTGGAGTGTCTGAAGACAGCTACAGTGTACTTACATATAATAAATAAATAAGTCTTTACAAAAAAAAGAAAAAGAAACAAAAACAATACAAAGAATTAATAAAACAAATAATTGGTTCTTTGAGAAAACCAGCAAGACTGAAAAACACTTATCTTAAACACTTATGAACAGAGATGCAAAATTTCTCAATAAAATACTTGCAAACTGAGTCCAAGAACACATTAAAAAGTTCACCCACCATGATCAAGTAGGCTTCATCCCAGAGATGTGGGGATGGCTCATCATGTAAAAAGTGATTAATGGAGCCAGGCGTGGTGGCACACGCCTTTAATCCCAGCACTTAGGAGGCAGAGGCAGGCGGATTTCTGAGTTCAAGGCCGGCCTGGTCTACAAAGTGAGTTCCAGGATAGCCAGGGCTATACAGAGAAACCCTGTCTCGAAAAACCAAAAAAAAAAAAAAAAAAAAAAAGTGATAAATGTATTCCACTATATAAACAAACTGAAGGAGAAAAAACACATCTGATTAGACTCAGAAAAGGTCTTTGTCAAAAATCCAACATCTAGAGCTAGAGAGATGGCTCAGAAGTTAAGAGCACTCACTGGCTGCTCTTCCAGAGGTCCTGAGTTCAATTCCCAGCAACTACATGGTGGCTCACAACCATCTGTAATGGGATCTGATGCCCTCTTCTGGTGTGTCTGAAGACAGCTACAGTGTATTCATATACATAAAATAAATAAATCTTTTTAAAAACTCCAACACTCATTCATGATAAAAGTCTTGGAGAGATTAGGGATACAAGGGACATATCTAAATATAATAAAGGCAATTTACAGCAAGCCTATAGCCAACATCAACTTAAACAGAGAGAAACACAAAAGCGATTTCACTAAAATCAGGGACAAGTTTGTCCACTCTCTCCATACCTATTCAATATAGGACGCTTAGCTAGAGCGATAGGGTAACTGGGGAAGGCTAAAGGGCTACAGTTGGAAAGAAAGAAGTTGAAGTATCTTTATTTGTAGATGACATAATAGTGTAATAAATGACGCTTTAAAAAATCCACCAGGGGCTGGAGAGATGGCTCAGCGGTTAAGAGCACTGACTGCTCTTCCAAAGGTCCTGAGTTCAAATCCCAGCAACCACATGGTGACTCACAACCATCGGTAATGAGACCTGACATCCTCTTCTGGTGCGTCTGAGGACAGCTACAGTGTACTTATAATAATAAATATATAAATCTTTAAAAAAAAAATCCACCAGGAAACTCCTACAGCTGATATACATTTTCAGCAAAGTAGCTGGATATAAAATTAAGTCATGGGCTGGAGAGATGGCTCAGTGGTTAAGAGCACTGACTGCTCTTCCAGAGGTCCTGAGTTCAAATCCCAGCAACCACATGGTGGCTCACAGCCATCCGTAATGAGATCTGATGCCTTTTCCTGGTGTGTCTGAAGAGAGCTACAGTATACTTAAATATAATAATAAATACATTTTTTTAAAAAATAAAAACTAAAATTAAGTCATAAAAATCAGTAGTCCATACTCTCTTTCCATCCTACCCCCCTCTCTCTTCCCATATGTTTCCAGCCACCTTCTCCCCCCTCTCTCTTTCTCCCTTTCTGTGTCCCCACCTCCATCCCTTTCTCTGTCTCTACCCCTTTCCCATACCCCCTCCCCCCAGTTAACATCCTTTATACTAAGCCTGTCCTCTCCCCCTGCTGCAATTATACCTCATAATACTGTATTAAAAAACATAACAGTATCATTATCCCTGATTCCAACTTGTATTACAAAGTTATAGTAATAAAAACAGCATGAGTATTGGCACAAAACCAGACACGTTGATCAATGGAATAGAATTGAAGACACGGACATAAATCATATGAACACCTGATTTTTTTTTTATAAAGCCAGAAATACATACTGGAAAAAAAGACAGCATTTTCAACAAATGGTGCTAGTTCAACTGGATGTCTGCATGTAGAAGAGTGCAAATGGACTTAGCACTCTGCCCCAAACTCAACTCCAGATGGATCAAACCTCATCATAAAACCAGATGCACTGAACCTGATCAAAGAGAAAGTGGAAAGTCGTCTTGAGCTCATCAGCACAAAAGAGGACTTCTTGAACAGAGCGCTGTTAGCACAGGCACTAAGACCAACATTTAATAAATGGGACTTCATGACACTGGGGAACTTCTGCGTGGCAAAGGACACTGCCATTCAGACCGAGCAGCAGCCTATGGGAAAAGACTTTTACCAACTACATATCTGACCAATAGAGGGCTACTATCCAAAATATATAAAGAACTTTAAAAACTAGTGTCTTAAAGTTTTACTGCTATTAACAGACACTAAAACCAAGGCAATCTTATAAGGACAACATTTAATTGGGGCTGGCTTACAGGTTCAGAGGTTCAGTCCACTATCATCAATATGGGAGGATAGCAGCATCCAGGCAGGCATGGTGCAGTAGGAGCTCAGAGTTCTATCTACATCTTCATCTGAAGGCTGCTAAAAGAAGACTGGCTTCCAGACAACTAGGATGAGGGTCTTAAATCCCACGCCCAGAGTGACACACCTACTCCAACAAGGCCACACCTCCTAATAGTGCCACTCCCTAGGCTAAGCATATACAAACCACCGTATCTAGATATCAAGAAAAAAAAATAACCCAACTTTAAAATGGGGTACAAATCTAAACAAAGGATTCTTAATAGAGAGATATCAATCGTCTGAGAAACACTTAAGAAATGTCCAACACCCTTAGCCATCAGGGAAATGCAAATCAAAACTACTTTTAAGATCTCATCTTATAGCAATAAGAATGACTAAGATCAAAATAACACAAGTGACAGCACATCCTGGCAAGGATGTGGAACTAGGGAAATACTCATCCATTGCTGGTAAGAGTGCAAACTTATACAGCCACTATAGAAATCAGTGAGGTGGTGGTTCCTCAGGAAGATGGGAATTGGTCTACCTCAAGGTCTGGTTATACTATTCTTGGGCTTTGCCTTAATTTAGGTTACTATTATTATGATGAAACACCATGACCATCATTGATGTATAATTCATCACTGAAGCACAGTTCATCAGTGAAGGAAATTAAGACAGGAACACAAACAGGGTAGAGTATAGAGCTAGGAGCTGATGTGGAGGTCTTTGAGGGATACTGCTCACTAGCTTGCTCTCCACAGCTTGCTCAGCCTGCTTTCTTATGAAACCCAGGACCACATGTCTAGGAGATGACTCCACCCACAGTGGGCTGGTTCCTAACACATCAACAACTAATTAAGAAAATGCTCTACAGGCTTGCTTACAGCCCAATCCTTTTTTTTTTTTTTTTTTTTGTATTTTCTTTATTTACATTTCAAATGTTATCCCCTTACCCAGTTTCCCCCCCCCGAAAACCCCTATCCTATCTCTTCTCCCCCTGCTCACCAACCCACCCACTCCTGCTTCTCTGTCCTGGCATTCCCCTACACTGGGGCACTGAGCCTTCCCAGGACCAAAGGCCTCTCCTCCCATTGATATCCAACAAGGCTACATATGTAGCTGGAGCCATGGGTCCCTCCATGTGAACTCTTTGGTTGGTGGTTTAGTCCCTGGGAGCTCTGGGGGTACTGGTTGGTTCATACTGTTGTTCCTCCCATGGGGCTGCAAATGCCTTCAGCTCCTTTGGTCCTTTCTCTAGCTCCTCCATTGGGGACCTTGTGGCCAGTCCAATGGTTGGCTGAGAGCACCCACTTCTGTATTTGTCAGGCACTGTCAGAGCCTCTCAGGAGACAGCTATATCAGGCTCCTTTCAGCAAGCTCTTGTTAGCATCCACAATAGTGTCCAGGTTTGGTTTATAGCCCAATCTTATGAAGACATTTTCTTAACTGGGATTCCCTCCCATTGGATGACTCAGGTTGACAATAAAATTAATCAGTACAGGAATAGAGCCAAAGAATGCTTCGTCCTACCACAAGACACTTGCCCAACTGTGTTCGTTGCAGTTCTATTCATAATAGCCAGAAATTGAAGTAATCTAGATGTTCTTCAACTGTGTTCGTTGCAGTTCTATTCATAATAGCCAGAAATTGAAGTAATCTAGATGTTCTTCAACAAAAGAACAGATAAGGAAAATGTGGTTCATTTACACAATAGAGTATAACTCAGTTTTTAAAAAAGTGACATCGCAGGGTGTGGTGGTGCACACCTTTAATCCCAGCACTTGGGAGGCAGAGGCAGGCGGATTTCTGAGTTTGAGGCCAGCCTGGTCTACAGAGTGAGTTCCAGGACAGCCAGGGCTATTCAGAGAAACCCTGTCTCGAAAAACCAAAAAAAAAAAAAAAAAAAAAAAAAAAAAAAAAAGTGACATCATAAAATTTGCAACTAAATGGATTCGAACAAACAAACAAATAAACAAAAATCCTGAGTGAGATATCCTAGACCCAGAAAGGCAAATACAGTATGTATTCACTTACATGTGGATATTAATGCCGTTAAGTCATTAATAACCAAGCTACAATCCATAGAACCACAGAAGTTAGATATGGAGTAAGAGACAAAGGAGTACAGAGAGATCTCACTAAGAAAGGGAGGTTATGGATGGATAGGGAGGGGCTGGGATTGGAGAACCAAGATTATCAGAGGGGGGATGAAGGAGGAAACAGAGGAAGAGACAGTGAAAATCAAGGACCATTTGAAGGACAGTATAGATCTGAAAGACAGTATGGAAAATTAAAACAGAAGAAGCTTCCAAAACATATACATGTATGAAGATGATCTAAATAAAACTGTCAGATAATGAAGGAGACAGAGCCCCAACTTGTCAGCTCTTTGTCACTGATCAGCTCCCAGTACCAGGACTAGGCTACATCTGATTGAGTTGTTGGCCAAAGGGGTCCCGTGCCTCCGTTCTAGTTTTTTGATACAGGAAAGTACTCTGCACTCTACTGAAAAACCAAAACCAAAACCATAAACACCAAGCCAGCCACAAACAGGCCGGTTGTGTCCTGCCAGCTTTAAAATGCTCCAGTAATGGTGGCACAAAGCTTATGGCAGTAACCAACCAACACCTAGTTTGATTTAAAGCCCACTCCGTGAGATAGAACCATACCTGACATTGCTTGGGTGACCCAGAACCAACTACTAGATATATCAGGGACCTAGGGTAAAACCAAATATTATAGGCCTAAAAAAAAAAAAAGAAGAAAAAAAAATAGGTTATAAAAGTAGAATGACACTAATAAGGAAGAACAGGGGTTTGGGGGAGGGAAGAGAGAAGACAAAACAGATAAAGGGGTGGTGTGTGTGGCCCACGTCTGTTACACAGATGTACAGAAATGTTACCCTCAAACCTGGTGTGGGTACAATTCATGTATGTGGATGAAGACGTTAAAATAGAAAAGGAGCTGGAGAGATGGCCAAAAGCACAATGCGCTCTTCCAGAGGCCAGAGTTCTCTTCTTAGCATCCATGTCAGCTCCCAGCCCCTTACTTCCAGGGGACCCAGTGCCTCTGGCCTCCACAAGCACTGGCATACATGCACAAAGACACGCATAGAGACATATACTTTTAAATCTTAAAAAAACAAAACCAAAAAAAAAAAAAAGGAAAAAGTGTAAAACCTTGGTAGCAGCTATTCTGACATTTGCAAAGGTGGGAAGTTAATGAATATCCATAAACAATGAAGCTTACTGACTACGTTCAAACACAGAAACAGAACTGAGAGTTTCGGGCCTTCGCTAGCAATATAAAAACGAGTGTGAAGAATCCAGAGTTTAACCTTGGAGAATGCACAGGAATGGCCTACTCAGGATTGAGGCTTGCTTCATACCACACACTATAGTGTTGTAAATATATTTACAAAGTATTTCTTTCAACTTCTTGTGAGAATGCACTTATTCCCAAACAATTTTTGTTTGACAACAAAAAAATAAAAAATAAAAAACTGTGTGTTACTTTTGCAACCAGAAAATTAAATTAAAGTTATTTAATAACTTTACTTAATAATTATATGAACTTAAAGTGAAATTAAGAGGTGAAATCTTTTTTTAATTTTTAATTTTTTATTAGATATTTTCTTTATTTACATTTCAAATATTATCCCCTTTCCTAATTTCCCCTCCAAAAATGCTATCCCCTCCCCCTACCCCCTGCTTCCCAACTCACCTTCTCTTGCTTCCTGGCCCTGGCATTCCCAAGGCGTAATCTTTAAAATTCAGACTACATTTTAGAAAACTTGAACTCAGGCAAACTAACAGGCCTGTACCTGGCATTAGTTTCTAAGTTACCCTCCCCCCAACAAAACCTGAGCCCAGCTCCAGTGTCTAGGTTCACCCCCAACAAGACCTGTGTCTCAGGTTACTATCCCAACAGATCTGCACCCCCAGGTTACAAGCCCACCCCCTGCTTAACAAACAAAAATGAAGAAGGAAATAGAAATTAAGTTTACAACTTGATTCCCAACATCAGTCAATTATGCTAAAGGCCACAGTAGCTTTCCAATTAGATACTTGCACACGTACACCCCACTTGCTGCTTACTATAAAGCCTTGTCCCAGTAGATATTCAGGGCTCCTCTCTTCACCAACAACCATCCTGGTCCTGCATGTCATGGGGAGCTGAGGGCACCCTCCCCTCACAGCTAGCTAGTAGAATAAAGACCCTGTTGTGAGTTACATCTCACAGGCTCCTGGCTGGTTTTGGGAGGGGGGGGGATCTCTAATACTTCCCTGACACTACAAAATCGGAAACTATCAAAGTTAAATCTTTTTTTTTTTTTTTTTTTTTTTTTTTTGGTTTTTCGAGACAGGGTTTCTCTGTAAAGCTCTGGCTGTCCTGGAACTCACTTGGTAGACCAGGCTGGCCTCGAACTCAGAAATCCACCTGCCTCTGCCTCCCGAGTGCTGGGATTAAAGGCCTGCGCCACCAGGCCCAGCTCAAAGTTAAATCTTGATACCTGCACTTGACTTCATCTAATTTTTCTATTTTTACCCCAGAATGCATTAAAAAAAAAAAAAAAAAAGCAAGACACACGTTTAAAAAACATTAAACTTTACCTGAAAATCTTCCATGTCCTAAATGGTGTCTGATCAAAGAAGACATCTTAAGTCCTAAAAAGATATTTCGATGGTCAAGTTAGAAGACTGATTTTACAATATCAACACCACGGTGAAACTTCCACAAGCAGCAGTGCTTTCTTCTAGCCCATGCTCCCACTCATCAACTGTCAACTCAAAGCCTCTCTACAAACAAAAAGAAAAAAAAAAACTGTTTAAATCCACGAATTCTCTAGGAAAGATTCAAAGCTCTCAGAGACTGTAGAACAGTGAGTATAAGCTGAGAACCACAGTGGCAATGTGTAATTTTCTAAACTGGGGGCGCACACTTGCCTAGTATTAATTCTCAAAACCCCAAATGATTTAAGAAACCTTGCACTTTATCTCACTGACTTTAACTCCCCTTTGCTGCACTCTCTTCCTCCCTTCAGTGCCACAGGCTACTAGACAAAGGTGACAGAGAAAAGCCATCTTGCCAAAGCACCATAAGATATCTATTACTTAGAGCCAGCAGAGGTTTTTCCTGTAACCAACTGACTTACTAATAAGCCCCCTAAGAAATGACAAAATGTCTAAGACTAAAAGGCAGATACAGTAAAGCTTGGTATGAAATAAGGACAAACACTATGGAGAAACCCTCTCCCATTGAACTACACTTCATGAAACAGTTTGTTTATTTCATGCTAGAGATTGTTATTCGAGATAGGCCCCTCTGTAAGCCTAGTCCCTAGAAGATGGAAGGCTTGTGCTGCCTAGTTAGTGGCTGAGTGTTTGTCCAACATGAGAGAAAGCTCTGCGCTCAATCTTCAGCATGGGCAGAAGGGGATTTCTGTGGTATTTTTTAGTCCATTCACAGTTGCATGATCACCACAAAATGAAATTCAGTGACCACTCTCTACCTTTCCCTCTTCTCAGTCTGTCCCCAGGAGTTGTCAATTCTGGACATTTCACATACATGAAAGGGAAGAGCATGCCCTGTTTTTGTGAGCCTGACTTCTTCCACTCAGCACACTTAGGCTGTCCGCGCTGGAGAACACAGCACCCTTAACTTCTGAGTTAGAGCTGAGGGAGATACCACTGCTCGGGTGCACCATTTTGCACTCACCAAGTGACAGCCTTTAGTTGCTTCCACTTTTTGAATTATTATGAATAAAGTTGTTATGAATCCTTGTTTACAAGGCTTGCATGAACCTGTTTTTTTCTTTTCTTCCTTCTTTCTTCTCCCTCCTTCTCCTCTTCTGTTTGAGACAGGGTCGGTCTACATAGCCCTGGCTATATTGGCACTCCCTGTACAGGCCAGGCTAGCCTCACACTCACAGAGACCACCCCACCTGCCTGCCCCTCCCCCATGCATGTGCAGCCACGCCCAGCCCAATGTGCTTGAATATATTCTTAGGAACCAAATTACTCTCACAGCAACCCAATCATAAAATAACTGGATATTAGGACTAGAGAGATGCACACCCATGTAGGCCACCTCACAACTGCCTATAATTCCAGGTCCAGGGATTCCTATGCCCCCTTCTGGCCTCTGAGAGCACTACACATAGTGCCATATGCACTCAGAGACATATCTACATGTACATTAGTAAATTTTTAAAAGAATAACTATATGTTTGTTTTTGAGAAGCTGCCAGGTTGTTTTCCAGAGGCAGCTCCATTTTACAGCAGCAATGTGAGAGGGGCCCAACTGTTCCATACACTTATTACTGTCATTCTATCATTACATCAGAAAAGGTATGTTTGTGCTCTTAAAAAGCGCTTGTGCCCCGTCACAGACACAGTATCAGGACACGGGGCCTTTGGGACAGGAGTAGATGTGGTTTCCAGTTAGAGCTTATGGTGGTTGGTCTTGACTATCTTCTTTTTTTTAATTATTAGATATTTTCTTTATTTACATTTCAAATGTTATCCTCTTTCCTAGTTTCCCCTCCAAGAATCCCCTATCTCCTCCCCTGCTCACTCACCCACCCACTCCTGCTTCCTAGCCCTGGCATTTTCCTGTCCTGGGGCATAGAACCTTCACAGGACCAAGGGCCTCTTCTCCCACTGATGACCAACTAGGCCATGCTCTGCTACATATGCAGCTGGAGCCACAAGTCCCTCCATGTGTTTTCTTTGATTGGTGATTTAGTCCCAGGGAGCTCTGGGGGTACTGTTGTTCCTCCTATGGGCCTGCAAACCCCTTGGCTTTCTTGGGTCCTTTCTCTCCTTCATTGGGGACCCTGTGCTCTGTCCAATGGATGGCTGTGAGCATCCACTTCTGTATTTGTCAGGCACTAGCAGGGCCTTGATTGTCTTCTATCAAGTCAGGATCACCATGGAAACAAGCCACTGGGCGTGTCAGTGAGGAAGTTTGTAGGTTAGATTAAAGGACATGGTTAGAGCCACCCTGACTGAGGCCAGAGCGACACTACTGGCTGGAGTCCTGAAATGAATTAAAAAGGATTTATTTATTTTTAATTTATTGTCTATGAGTGATTACCTGCATGTATGCAAATGCACCAAACATATGTAATGTCTGTAGAAGACAGAGCAGTGGCCCTAGAGCTGGAATTACAGACAGTTGTGAACTGCCATGGGTGTGCTGGAAACCAAACATGGGGACACATCTTCTGACCCCTTCAGGCATTGCATGCGTGTGGTGCATTTACATACATGCAGGTAAAACATTCAAATACATAAAATAAAACAGTCTAATAGCATCCAGTGCGGCAAGGAGCACCTGACACTTAGATATTAAGCTGAACTGATAGTGAATGTAGTTTACGGGAGTAAAATATGTCGCTATACAAGTCTAAATCCAAGGCAACCAGTAACTCAGTTAAGCCGACTTTCCCTTGTCTGTGGAATACTGTAGGGCAATCTGACAGCTCTGAGAATAAAACATCTTTAGGTGCTTTGGGGGAAAGTAGCTCTGAGCTCTCCTGATCTCTAAGGCTCTAGATAAGGCCTGTCACGCTCAGCAGCCCCTTCTGCCCTTAAATACACCAAACTATAAAATAGAGCTGCTCCCTTTTCCACACAGAGGAAACCCACAGAGCCCATGCATCTCTGTGTGCAGTCACTCCTCTAGGGATCCTAGGCTCTCCCCTCTGCGGCACCGGCCCTGGCAATACGCAAACAGCTTTTGGGGGCATGAGCACAAAGGCAAGCCCAGGAAGATCAGGGGATGCTTTCCTAGCAAAGGGGACCCCTGAGCTGAAGTTTGAGCAACAATCTCCAAACTGGTGAAAGAACCTACATAGGAACAGCAGCGGAGTTCATGTGCATGGAATTCTGTGAGGACAATCAGCTCAGCTCTGGGCCTCTGTTTCCATCACTGTTCTTCCCAAACCTACACAATCTAACAGGCTCAGACACAAACTGACACAATCTAACAGGCTCAGACAGAGTTTGTGATAGCCTCCTCATTTCTTTACACAGTTGCTATACCTCCTGTAACCAAAGGAACACCTCTTTCCAACCCCTTACCACCTAGACTGTTTTACCTGGGTATAAAAGTCCAGGACGAGATTAAAGAAAGGCAGAGCAAAGCAGAGTCTTGACAAAACAAACAAACACTGAAGGCAAGCAGGTGTGATGGCTTATATCATAATACTAGTATTCAGGTGACTATGGCAAGAAGACTGGGTGTTCAAGACCAGCCTGATTTACAAGGGAGATTCTGTCTAAAAAACCAAGGGTGGGGTATAGCTCAGTGACAGAGAGCCTGCCTATAATGCTGGGGGAGTTGGGGAGGAAGATAGAAAAGACAAGGGAAAAAATCCTTGGTTTCAATCCCCAGTAGTGCAAAAAGAAAAGGAAAAAAAAAGTGACAAGTAAAACATTAACTAAATTTTTAATCTTTGGTTTTTTGTTTTTTTTTCTTTTGCAAACCAGGCTGGCCTCGAACTCAGAAATCCGCCTGCCTCTGCCTCCCAAGTGCTGGGATTAAAGGCATGCGCCACCACTGCCCGGCCTAAATTTTTAATCTTTATATTTTAAAATATATTATTAGGAAAATATCTGAGAATTGTAATTTTGAAAAGAATCTATATTAATACAGTAAACATAGAGAACTCCTACAAATTCAATAATAACAATGTTATTTAAATAACATCCAGTTCATTGCTTGTTATTTAAATCACATTGTCTGTTAAATATGGTAGTTGGAGGGAGGGGTTAAATATGCTAAAATGGCAGATACTATTTTACCACACACACACAAAAATTGTTATAGTTTCCTTCTGTTGCTGACCAAAAGCTTCTTGGGGAGAGAAGGGCCTTCCATGCTTAGGCTTCCAGGTCATAATCCATCACTGAGAGAAGTCCGGTTAGGCACTTGAGGAGAGGCAGGAACCGTGCAGGAACATTGCTTGATGGTTCACTCACAGGTTCATGCTTAGCTAGCTTTCTTAGCCTAGGACACCCGCCTAGGGAATGGTGTTGCCCACAGTGGGCTGGGCCTTCCCACATCAATTAAACAAGACAATCCCTCAAGAAACATGTCCAAAACCCAATATGATAAAGACAATTCTGACTGAGGGTCTTTTCTTTCCCCAAGTGAATCTAGGCTGTGTCAAAGAGACAGTTAATGCTAGCTAGGACAGCAAGTCATAAGAGAAACAAACCAACCCCCAGTGATAACATACTACTTTAGTCTTGCTAAGATGGCAGTAATAAAGAAGATAGATATTGGGATGGGCAGTGTAGTTCAATGCCCTAAGCATGCACAAGCCCAAAAAGCATTGATGAGAACACAACACACTCAGGACCCTCATAGGTTACTGGTGGAAATATAAAATGGAATAGGAGTGTGGCAGTTCCTCAAAAAGGCAAACTTGACTTTACCATATGACTTTTAACCGTATGGCCTTAACCTTACTGTGTGATTCCACTCTTACTTTTCCAAGAGAAATGAAACAGAGGGCCATTAGTCATAATGGCTACAAGTAAAACAATTTAGATGCCAGGGCTACACAGAGAAACCCTGCCTTGAAAAAAGGAAAGGAAAACCAAAGTACAGCAAAAAGAAACTAAGTTCTGACAACATGCTGCAGAGTGGCTGAACTTCAGAAACATTATGCTAAAGCAAACACCACCTACAACAAAAATTAATAATGAAATCAGACCTATAAGTTAGCAAAAAGGCCCGAGGTAGCTGGTTCAGACTTTTTTTTAACCATCCAAATTTCATCAACTACTGAGCTAAGTCTACAATTCCTACTTTTTACTTAAAATATAGTTAAAATACATATTCACTAAACAAGAATTGGGCCATTTAAAAGGCTCAGAGGGGGCCGGGTGTGGTGGCTCTCGCCTTTAATCCCAGCACTTGGGAGGCAGAGGCAGGTGGATTTCTGAGTTCAAGGTCAGCCTGGTCTACAGAGTGAGTTCCAGGATAGCCAGGACTACACAGAGAAACCCTGTCTCAAAAAACCAAAAAAAAAAAAAAAAAAAAAAAAAAAGGCTCAGCGGGTAAAGGAATAGTACGTCATTATCAAGATAAATTCCCTGACGTCTGATGGAAGAGCCAGACTCTGACGTCCACACATTCATGGGCCCACGAACCTATACACACCAAATAAATAAATGTTTAACACACAAAACTTGGGCGTGGTGGCGCACTCCTTTCATCCCAGCACTCGGGAGGCAGAGGCAGGTGGATTTCTGAGTTCGAGGCCAGCCTGGTCTACAAAGTGAGTTCTAGGACAGCCAGGGCTATAGGGAAAAACCCTGTCTTGAAAAAACAAACAAACAAACAAACAAATAAATAAAACACAAACCTTTCAGCAGACAAAATTATAATAATCTTCCAAACCATTCTTTAAAAGTAAAACAGAAAACTACTGTAGCTGTCAGGTTACACATCTGAAAGACAGAAGTGTCTTTCTACAAAAATCTGGAAACAGGGTTACCCCAGTAGTCAGTTCACTGTCACCAGGGTTGGCAGAGTGAGGCAAGCAGGAGATTCCTGCAACTTCTCGACAGAGGGCAGCACTGAGCTAATCCCATTCTCACATTACAGGAAAGCCAGGGCAGATCGTCTGAGCTTCAGCAGACTAAGTCACACTTAAAATACAAAGATTAGAACTGGCTGCTGGAAGGCACTTTCTAGAATCAAAGAGCGTCCCAAGCATTATACCATAAAATAAAGTTGAATCGTGCCAGTTTCTCCTTCTTTCTTCAGACAGGACACTAAATAGCCACAGCAGTCCTGAAACTCCCTATGTAGACCAGGCTGGCCTTGAACCCATAGATCTGCCTTCTTCAGCTGGGATTGAAGGCCTGAACCACCATGTTCACTAAACACCCTTTAATTAATGAAATACCTCTTTCAGACAGAAACCTCAAAATCAACCTCTGACCCCAAGGCTGGCCAATTACAAAACCTCAGGCATCCCCAAGGCTGAGAGAAAAGATAACGAGAAAAGCAATTTCTATCTACCCTGCCCTGCTTTACTGGGGAGAAATTCACAGAATATTGAACATGGCTCTGCAGTATACCTTATATGGAAGAAGGTCCCAGGTTCCACCCCAGCACCACAAAAACAAAATTCAGACATCAGACAATCAGAATAATAGCACATCATCACAGAAGTACAATTACAGCGACAGTAACACACACATACACACACACACACACCACCACCACCACCAACAACAACAACAATAACAACAACACAATGGTCTGGTGTGCTCTGAACCTATACTGGTCTCTTAAAAACCATCAAAATATCAGGCAGAGAGCATGCTGACTATTTCAAAGCACTTTTTTCTTCTTTTTACATTTACTTATTGGGGTTGGGGTGTGCTCCCATGCCACAGCACTGGTATGGAGGTCAGAGAACAACTTGAACTCGGTTCCCTCCTCCCATCGTGTCCTGGGGACTGGCCGACCATCATAGGGCTGCTTTACCTGCCGTGCCAGCTCCATGGCCCCATCCCTGCCCGTTTCAGTGGTGAGAAAACAAGCGCAGCGTGACTTGCCCCAGGCCCCCTTTTCTTCTTTTTTTTCCCCCTTCCTCAGCCATTCCTCTCCATTATCTTCCTCCCTCTAGCTCTAGCTTCATCTTTTTTTCTTTTCTTTTCTGCAATCCAATTCCCTCTCTTTAGAGTCACACTCAGTTTTTGTGTACTGCACACGGCTGTTCAGAATGTCGAGTGTATGGCAGAAAAGACAGAATTTCTGCACCCAAAAACTTCAGTTCTATTAAAAGAGAGGCAATGGGGGCATGGTGGTGTGTGCCTTTATCCTCGCACTCAAGAGGTGGAGGCAGGCTGGATCTCTGAGTTAAAGGCCAGACTGAGTGATTCTAGACCAGCTAGGAGTGGTTACAAAGTGAGACCTCACCTCAAAAAACAATGACATGGGGCTGGTGAGATGGCTCAGTGGGTAAGAGCACCCGACTGCTCTTCCGAAGGTCCTGAGTTCAAATCCCAGCAACCACATGGTGGCTCATAACCATCCATAACAAGATCTGACGCCCTCTTCTGGAGTGTCTGAAGACAGCTACAGTGTACTTACATATAATAAATAAATCTTTAAAAAAAAACAAAACAAAAACAATTACATGTACCCAAAGACCATCACCCACAGTTGCAACACACTGGACACACTGCCTACAAAGGGATACATGCACGCACCTGCGTGCACACACACATATACATACATACACACACATACATACAAACACACACAGACATACACATAGGCACACACACACATACATACACACACATAAGTACATACATACATACATACATATATATGCACACACATACACATGAACACACACATACACATAGACACATGCGCGCACACACACACACACACACACACACACACAAACACACACACACACAAGCCAAGTTTTTCATCTCTGTGAGGATGCTCACTGTTCTCACTATGGAGGAATGAAGCCAACATGCATGGGAATAAAGTTTTTACCTGCTTGCTTTCTCCTTTGGGGGAGTGGGGACAGGTTGCTAGGGTTTGTTTTGTTATGTTTTGTTTTGTTTTTCCTTTGCGATATTGATGAATCCGTGATCAATTTACTTCTGAAGACTGGCTGTTGGGTGAACCATTGTAAGCATCTATTATTATCCTGTCTGGAAAGCATAAATGTAAGAAGGTTTACATAAGACAATTATTTCCACTACTACCACCTCTACCTTTAGTAAAAAGGATTAAATCCAAGTTCTTGCACAACCTTGGAAGCTCTTTACCCACCAAACTAGAAAGCTGCCCCTCACTGACACTCCAGTATGTACTGCCAATAAAACTACTGGTTTGCCAAGTTGAACTCTGGTGGAATCATTAACATGATCTGTCATTGGCTATAACCGGGACACTCAGCTCTGATCTCTACAGTGTGGTACGTGAGCAGGGGACCAAGGGTGGACAAAATAGAAGTAGAAATGACAAGGTAGGGGGTTGACTCAGAATTGTGAGTGAAAACTACTTAATTTGCAGGAATACGATTTATTTGCATGACAACTTAGCTGTGCCAAGGATTAGTGGATCAAACACTAGTCCTGATGATTCTAAGAAACTCTTTGTGTAAATCAGTGGATTTCAAATAAAGCAAATTGCCTTCCATAATATAGGTCGGCCTCATGAGCACCCCTTCCCCCAAGAAAAAGGGAAGCTCCTAAAAGGCCTTCTCATCTGAACCGCAACAAGATTGGCTTCTCCATGGGTCTACTGCCTGAGAGCTACCCTGATGACCCTAAACACATGAGCCTCCACAAACATATAAGCAGTTTCTTTACACACACACACACACACATACACACACACACACACACACAATTTGTTTCATTCTTTGGAGAACCCTGATCAATGCAATTCATTGTCATCCTTGTTTATAAATAGTGAACTATTTTTAGGAAATTAATGCCTATCACTTGGGGACTCATAAAATAAATATCCACTTGAGCACAAGTGGAAAGATATCCATGCCTTATTAAAAAAAATGAAGGAAGCAGCGTAAACTCAAGTAGTAAACTGTGACTCCATTCATGATTCTTAAGAGGAAGAAAGAAAGAACAGCCAGGCATGGCGGCGCATGTGTATAACCCCAACCAGGGGCATCACCAGTTCAAACCACACAGGGCTACACAGTGAGTGCCAGGCCAGCCTGGAATATTGTCACAAAAAATGAAGGGGGTGGGCGTGGGGAACAGGACTGGGGATGAGTTTAGCTGGAAGAGCTCTGGCTTGGCATGCATGTACAGGGCACAGTCCTCTGCAGTGGCTTGGCACGCATGTACGGAGCACGGTCCTCCGCAGTGTCTTGGCACGCATGTATGGAGCACAGTCCTCTGCAGTACATAAACTGGCTGTGGGGGCACAGACCTGTAATCCCAGCACTCTGGAGAGGCCTGGAGAATCAGGACCTCAAGTCCATGCTCAGCTACGTGGCAATTTTGAGGTCAGCCTGGGAAACATAACATCTACCCTCAAAGTAATAATAATAATAATAATAATAATAATAATAATAATAATAATAATGAGGAGGAGGAGGAGGAGGAGGAGGAGGAAGGATGATAAAGTAAAAGAGAAAGAAGCAGCCAGGCAGTGTAGGGGAATGTTTTTCTGCACAGCATATTCCAGTGCTGATTTCTGTACCCACAGTGTGTGGAGTCTAGTATTGTCATTATTAGGAAGCATTTCCTCACTCAGTATTTTGTAAAAGATTGTTCTCCATCCATGACTGGTTAATAAAGAGCTGATCAGTACAGCTGGGTGGAGAGTTAAGGCAGGACTTCTAATATCAGTGTGTGGGGTCCCAGGTGGAGAGTGCTTCCTGGTTAAGAGCACCTACTCTTCTTGCAGAGGACCCAGGTTCAATTCCCAGCACCTACTTAATACAAGGTTCACAAGTCTCTGTAACCCTAGTCCCAGAGAACACCGTCTTCTAATCTCTGCAGGTACACGTGTGTGTGGTGTGTGTGTGTGTGTGTGTGTGCGTGTGCGTGTGCGTGTGTGTGTGTGTGTGTGCGCGCGCGCGCGTGTGCAGGCAAAATACTCATGTGCACACAATGCGAGTCATAACAGTAATAACTCATCCTGAAACTATGGTTCCAGGATGGATACTGAGCACTTGCCATCCCTCCCATTTCCCCATCAAACTCCTGTGCTTCTTTAGCCTTCCCACGCTGTAAGGAAGAACTAAGAAAGGCCAGCAAACCTACCTGGAATTGGGGGCTAGTAAGTGACAGGAGGAGAGTCACCAACTATGAAAGAGAACAGAAGCAGGCTGCACTCATCGGATCAGGAACTTCCTGCCACGAGGAATTTTTTCCCAGTCCCTCCCTCAGGCACTTCCCCAGGAGGTTATGATTGCTTTTGAGAAGTGAGCCTCAGGAGGTGTTTGAAAGTCCCAGCAAGTGTTTGACCCCCTCCTCCCAGCAGCTCTGGCTGAACTTAAGCTACACTTTCCTTTTGTAAGCTGGGAAAGTTATTAAATATTTATTATGCCATACCCCTGCGCTCTTTTATTGTGGCAGATATACATACAAATAATTTCTTTAATTAAATCAATTTTAAATTTAATTTTTCTCTTGAGCCTCGAACCCGTGGAGCTCCTCCTGCCTCTGCCCAACTACTCTGTTTTGTTTTCAGACAAGGTCTTAAACCAGGCCTGGTGGAGCAGGCTTTTAATTCCAGCACTCCAGAGGCAGAGCCAGAGGGATCTCTGTGAGTTCGAGGCCATCGTGGTTTACAGAGTGGACTCTAGGACAGCCAGGCCTAGCTAGAGCAGCATTTCTCAACACGTGGGTCACAACCCCTTTGGAGTCCCAGGTGAGATATCCTTCATATCAGATATTTACACTGTGATTCATAATGTGAGGAACTGAAAATCACTGAGGGAAGACCCCAGACTCAAACAGCATGCAAAGACAAAGAGTGTTTGTTCTGCAGAAACAACCAGCACTTGGGGGTCAACCATTCTATAAAACGGTGACCCCAGACAAAGGCATGCAGGCCTTATAGGGAATGGGGGGAAGGGGACTCTAGAAGGATTAGGTAATCTAAAATCTCATTGGTGGGTGCTAGGGCGTCACAGGCGGTCAGTGGTCTGCATTCCTATGTCATGAACATTCAACCCTATGATAAAATAGGGCTACTCAGCACAGATGGCCCATTCTGGGTATTTCCCCATTTTTTTGTGGCTCTCCCAAGTCTGTCCTTTGGAAGGGATGTTCTTATGATCTCATTCTGGGTTTTATGGTCTGTTCCTAGAGCTGGTGTCTTATGACTTAGTTTCTAGGGCATATGGTTTAGTCCTGAAGCTGGTGCCCTACAGCCTTTTTTAAAAATCAGGCCTGGTTTTTAAATGTAGACAAATGGCGTTTATATTGTCCTTCCAATATAGTAGCAAAATTACAGATATTTAGTAGCAATGAGAATAATTTCATGGTTGGGGGTCGCCACAACATGAGGAACCGTGTTAAAGGGTCACAGCCTTGAAGGTGATAAACACTGATCTAGGAAGACACTTTCTCAAAAACAAACATCGACAAGAGCTTACTATTGTAAAGAGAAACTCCTTGAAAGAAACTGTGCTTGTGAATGAAAACTGAAAGGGTGCTGTGTCTGCAGCCTGGTTGGAGTTTCAGTCTGTGGAGAGGTTGGAATGTTACAGGTCCTGAGGTTAATAACTGCCTTGGGTTAAATTCTGGACCTCTTTGTCCACCTCTGTGTCAGAACTAACATCTTGTGACAATAGATTAAAAGCCTTTTAGAATCTATTAACCTAGTAGATAACTAGTTTCTACCAACCTGAAACCTCAGAATGGGTGGGATTCAAGAGTATCTAAAGCCTATAGAAAAATTTACCCCATCTCACTGTACCCACTACCCCTCTGACATTTCCCACCAATGTGTGTTAAACTTGCCTTGATTTATGACTTTCTTTGTTCTGTAAAACTATAATAATTTTGTGAACCTGTTTCTACATAGAAGTAACCTAAATCTGTATTCCTGGACTCTGGACACTAATAATAGTTCCAAAAGAGAACTGCAGTTTTGACACTATATAGCCCAGGCTGGTCTCAAACTTGGGTTTCTTCTGGCTTAGCCCCCATGTGCTGGGTTCTCAGCCAAGAGCCAATCCACTCAGGTTTGGGTTTTTCTTTGTTTTTGTTTTTGAAATTGAGTTTCTGTGTACATATTAAAAGTTCAATCCCTTTAAAATATCCAGTACCTTTTAAAATACAAAGT
>NC_034609.1:12464907-12466515 GCF_900095145.1 Mus pahari
GGTGGGGAGGGCAAACTGCGATGAGGACTGGGCTGCGGCAGTGACCAGAGCTGACACCTGACATGAACTCGCTGGAACAGGTGGAAGATCTCAAGGCTTTCAAAAGAAGACTTACTGAATATATTCATTGCTTGCAACCTGCCACTGGACATTGGAGAAGTGTCCTTCTTTACGTCATTATGGAACCATCCGTTTTTCACTATTAGCTGTATAACTCTAATAGGCTTGTTCTTTGCTGGAATACACAAAAGAGTAGTCGCACCATCAATTATAGCTGCTCGATGTCGAACGGTATTAGCAGAATACAATATGTCCTGTGATGACACAGGAAAGCTAATTGTGAAACCTAGGCCTCATGTTCAATGACAGTCTGCTCTATTGCTAGAGAACCTAAACCAGTCTTTCCTCAAGTAAGCTATACAGCAAAATGCCAGAAAGGATTCCTTTTGGAGTTGGACATGTGACGGTTTAGCAGCAACTGATAAGAAGCGTGCAATATTTGCCCAGATGATGTTGATGATGTTGGCTGAGCTCTCGGCGCCTCAGTACTTTTAATTAACTGTGTTCAGTATTAGTGTCACTTCAGCACTTCAGCCCCTGCACAGAACTCTGCGGATGAAGTATGTGCGTATTACTAAGTTAAACTTAGAAACCAAACCCCCTTCAGTTTTTATGATGTATTTTTGCAAACTACTGTAAATAGCAAATCAATGCCAATGTTAAANCAAGAGGAAAAGGTTTGGACCTTGCTCTCCTGCACCAGTATTTGAGGAACCATCTGCTTGACATCTCCACAGCTCCTTAAACTGCTATTACGTGTGCCTTTCATTCATAATGCCTCTTCCCATTGCACTGCAGGAACAACGTCAGATCCCACTTAGACTGAGCAAACCTCATCTCCATTATGTTGAAAAATTTATAGATGTTTCGACAATTTTTGTTAAGTCCGATACTGGATTCTGGCAACTATTATACTTTTCAGTAAATTGTTTTCATTTAACACTAAATCACTTTTTTAAAAAATGATTTTAAAAACACCCCAAACTCTTCTGAATGTACAAGTTAAAAAATTATGTATTGTCTGGGAATTTGACAGTCCTTATTTTAGGTGACTGGATTTTATGCTGTGGTAGACGTGTTACACTAGTACCGTCCTGGTTCATCACTAGTTACACGGAACCACACTATAAGCCAGAGCCTGCAGCTCTCTGCTGGAGAGTGGTGATGGCACACTGTGTATGCACAACAGCCACGGGTACTGCAGTAGCCCCTAAGATGAAACTGTCGGAATTGCTGGAATGCTTAAAGTACTAGAGGTGCCTTTATCTGCTTATTAGAAGACCTTGAAAAAGTTAAATTATTTCGTGAGCAATATGTTAAATTTCANCCAACATTAAACTAAATTTGAATAACAGGACAAAATCGTTTAACGAAGTTGCCATTTAACTTACACGTATTCATCTCTACTTACCTGGGTATAAAAATCACATTCTTTGAATTGCAGCAGTAAAACCCTCTGGTTCTAAGTACTCTAAGGGGGTGTGCTATATGTGCTGCATTGTTTCACTTTCTGTACATTTTGTAGGTAAATATGTGCATAAAATAAAT
>NC_034609.1:12472993-12474043 GCF_900095145.1 Mus pahari
TGCCTGCAGAGTGTGTAGTGGCTTACAAGTATGTTAGCAAGTATACCTACTGACAGAAAGTCGGTTGAGGACGCTGAGGTAGATGGCTCCATTGTCAAGTGCTTACTGCGAAAGCATGAAGGCCTGTCTTTAGATCTCAGCTCACATAAAACTCTAAGCATGGTGACATACAACTGTGATCCCAGTGCTGGGAGCTGCAAACACAAGATGACCCTAGAGCTTGTTGGCCTCCTGTTGGGTCACTGCCCAGCCTGCAGTGCTCTCTGTTAAACTTTAGGCTCTGCCCATAGATGCTTGCTACTTTAGTAGATGGGACGATCTGGTGACTTGAGATTCATCCTAAGCATAGTGTACACCTGCCTTGGTATCTGGAATGATAAGGGACCACAAACATTGGCTGATGTTTTTGTCCGCTGATGTTTAGTAGTGACTGTTTGAACAGGAAGTAGGTTCCCAAGAGAAACTCTCTGGGAATGAATAGGAACAAGGCCACTTCTTTTCCATGTCACGGGCACTGGTTAGGTTAGAGTGGACCACAGCTGGGAATGGAAGGAGCTAGAAACAAAGCTGAGAAGCACTTTTTAAGCTTGGTTTTATGCCCATAATTACAGCAGTGTTATCGTTTCTTATATTCAGTTGGGAACAATTAAAATAGTGACCTGAAAGCAGTGTATCTTAGACTATAAGATTGAGGTAGATCTGCGGGCGCAGTGGCGCACGCCTTTAATCCCAGCACTCAGGAGGTAGAGGCAGGCGGATTTCTGAGTTCGAGGCCAGCCTGGTCTACAGAGCGAGTTCCAGGACAGCCAGGGCTACACAGAGAAACCCTGTCTCGAAAAAACAACAACAACAACAAAAAGATCGTGGTAGCTCTTGAAAAGGTGCTTACATACCAGTCTGAGTCTGCTTATAATTTCATCTTAAACCAGTAATACTGGCAAAGATTTGAGAAAATGGCCTTTTCCCCTTTCCTTTCAGTTTTTCTCTTTCTTTTTTTGTTTGTTCCTTCCTTCTCTCCCTGCCTCCCCTTTACCCCCAGTATCTCACTGT
>NC_034609.1:12529677-12546145 GCF_900095145.1 Mus pahari
TTTTGACATGTATTGTACAGAGACTTGGGGAAGAAATGGAAACATATTTAACAGTGTGTCTTCACTACAGTGGGTATTTATAGTACTTTTTTGTGTGTGTGAGTGTCCGTCCTGGGAAGGAGGGCTTGAGTCTTATCGTATCTCAAGTTATGTAGCTGAGGATGGCTATGAATTGGAGATTCTCCTGCCTGCTGAGGGTCTGGCATCAATCTCGGCATTTCGTGCGGTAGGTAAGCACTGTAATGGGGTACAATTAGCTCAGCCAGGGGTCATTGTATTCTTTTTTCTTTTCTTTTTCTTTTTTTTTTTAAGCAAGAAAAAAATGTAGAGCAACGATTCATTCTGTGACAGATTTTTAATCCTTTGCAAAATAAGTAAATAAGCAAAACCAACCCCCCCCCCCAAAGTTTCCAGGATATTGAACTGGGCACAGAGCCAAAACCCAAGTGTCAGTCAGGAATTTGCAGCGAGCTTGAACCATGCGCACACTATGTGTTCTAGTCTTCTAGATAATGTAAACTATTGACAACCACCCCCTGTCCCCCTTTTTTGGTTATTTTTCGCGCCAGAAGAAAGCTACACAAATGAGCACTCTATTAAAAAACGATCACTAACCGCAACGGTAGAGTGATTTTAGGTTTAAAAGGCTTCGGATATTCTTAGTTATGAAAGTTGAGGGGCTTTGAGCCCGTGAGTGCACCTTGGAACAGTCGCGCTGTGTGGTCCTCCAGCCCGGCAGTGGTGCCAGGACTCGCGACCCAGAGGCCGCTGAGACCGCTCCGGAACCGAGGTGCGCGTGCAGCCGCGTGCAAACCCGGTCCTTGAGCGGAAGCCCGCCCTTCTCGTGCGCGCGCGGCGCGCGGCCGGGAGCCCTGGGGCCGCGCCCGGACCGAGGGGCGGAGCGGGCGGTCCGGAGCGGGGTGGGCGGCGCAAACCAGTCACTTTCCGCGGAGTCGGCAGTCGCCTCGTGTGCCTCGGCGGCGCTTGAGCGGCAACGGAGCCGTGCGGCGGCGCGCGCGTCCGAGGTGCCCGGAGGCCCAGGTACGTGCGACCCCAGCTAAGCTAGCGCGGGACGGTTGACCGGGCGGTTGCGGCCCCGCTGCCCGCAGCCTGCTGCGGCCTCTGTGACGCGCGGTGCGGCCTCGGGGCGCCCGCGGTCGGCTGGCGGCAGGGACGGGGCGGGGCGGAGCGGAGCGAGGGGCGGAGCCTTCAGAGGCCCCGCCCCGGGGCCGAGCTGCACGGACGCTACGGAGCAGGCGCGTCCCGCTGCTGCCGCCGCCGCCGCCGCCGCCGCCGCTGCCGCTTGCCCTTCTCGGGATCCGCCGCCGCCATTTGCACGGGAACCCCGGTGACAGGAGCTCGGCGGAGGGGCGGAGGGAGGGGGCAGGGCCTGCGAGCCCCGAGGGCGGGAGCGACGCCGCCGGCGCCGGCCAGGCTCCCTGCGCTACCGCGCCGCCCGCGGCGGAACCCGGGTGGCAGCGGCGGCGGCTGCCGAGGGCGGGCGTGCGCCTGAGGCGGCGGCGGCGGCCCTGCGGGCGGCCGGGAGGGGCGGGGGCAGCGGCTGCCGCCGTTTGATGGATCCGAGGATCGCCTGGTTCCAGCCAGAGCAGCTCGGACCGTCCAATAGTCTGTGGATGCAGATCTGGGAGACGACTCAGGGGCTGAGGAACCTCTACTTCAACCACCACTGTCACAGCAGCGGCGCGAGCAGCGCGAGCGGCAGCGGCCCCGGCAGCCCCGGCGGCACGGCCCCGGCCCCGGCCGGCATGTTCCGCTCGGGGGAGCGCCCACTGGGCGGCCTCGCCGTGCCCGCGGAGCAGCGGGACTTCCTGCCCCTGGAGACGACCAACAACAACAACAATCACCACCAGCCGGCGGCCTGGGCACGGCGGGCAGCGGCGGGCCCCTCGGCGTCGCCGGTCCCATCGGCGCCCTCGTCCCCGCGACCCGCGGCCGCACTCCCTGCCTCCGAGTCTGCCGACCCGGCCTCTGGCAGCAGCAACAAGAGGAAACGTGACAACAAGGCCAGCACCTACGGACTCAACTACAGCCTGCTGCAGCCCAGCGGAGGGCGCGCGGCCGGGAGTGGACGGGCGGACGGCGGCGGGGGCGTGTACAGCGGGACCCCGTGGAAGCGACGGAACTACAACCAAGGAGTCGTAGGGTGAGTGCTGGCGTCAGGGCCTGCGCCTTGGAGGGTCGGCACACCCGCACAGCGGGGAACACGCCCACAGGCGGGAGGGGGCGTGAGGGATGGGGGATGGGGAGACCTGGTGGGGCCTCCAGAGCATTGGTGGCCATTCATTCCTTCATAGCTTGATCAGTCTCGGTGAAGCTTTCTTTGGAATTTCTTTGGAAGAGGTTGAGCTGTCCCCTCCTTCTCTACCTTCTCACCTTCCAGATGCATTCTCGCTTGCTTGTCCTTCTCCTGGTTCTTTCTATGCTCTGGAGTTCAGCCTGCCCTCTGATCCCTTTCTGTCCTCCACACCTTGCTCCCCATCACCACACCCCAAGATGAAGCCCCTTAGCATTGGGCTAACTAACTTCCCGAGAACGTTTCTGCCTTAGCGTCTTTAGATGGTTAGGATCAGGATGTGCTCTTCTTGCCAAGAATAGAAACATCCAGAATGCTTCTTCCCCTCCCCCAGTCCACGACGAAAATCTCGTCAGCCCTGAAAGACATTGCCTGCTCTTGATCCTTTGGCCCATCTTTTATATTTACTTAAGGAAAAAAAAAAAAAACCCAGTGTTTGCCATGTCTGTAGTGAGCAGAAAACACTGAGTGACAGCTAGCTTGAAGTTGTCATAGATGGTGAGCTTTTCTGAGAACAGTTCTGCCCTGACAGAACTTTGCAGGAGTTCTCGGTCGGTTGGCGGCTTCTCACTGTGAGGTTGTCACTGTGGCAGAGGTAGCAGTGGTTTTCATTTAGGGGTGCTGGTGTTAGTGTGTGAATGTTGCACCACCAGTGACTTTGTGTTTAAAGTTCAGCTCTTACAAAATGGAATCTTACCTGAGCCCTAGTGAATTATGTACATAAGCTGGGAATGTTTCCAGCCTGGTTTCCCTTTGGGAAGAGCCCCTGTGTTGGCCGGATTAGGTTACTGAGTCTTTTCTTCTTTTTTTTCCCTTTCATAAACTTACGCTTTGGATCTTAGTGTGATGTGTGTGTGAGAAGTGTAGAATGTGGTTTGTGTAGCTCCAATATGGAAAACCAGCTTTGAAATTGTTTCTGGTTTTCAGGTACAGATCTGTAGTGAGGCCTCAGGAAATCAATTAGTAATCCTGGGTGAACTTTCTTAGATTCACCCATTCAGCTCTGCTCTGGTTTTGGCAAAGAGAGAGAGTTGTGTGTACCTTTTTGAAGGTCTGGTAAAATGAGTTGGTGGGTTCCATCTGCTGTAGTGGGCTGGTGTCTGCTCAGTACACTACTATTACAACTCCCACCTTTTATGGAAAAATGCAGTCATGTGGCTCAGGAGTGATGCTGGGGAATGCCTCATAGCTGCCCTCGTTTTCTAGAGGAGATCCTTCGTGGCTCAGGCATTTTTGCCCAGTTTCAAGGGCGCTCTCCATGGTCATCATCTTTCATTAAAGATTTGTGGTTCCTTCCTGTTGGCCTTTCCATGCCAAACATAAACCTTGGTTTAGTGGCAACAACTTAATGCTGAGGGTCTTGTCTTCCTAGAGTGAGCTCTGTTTAGGTAATCATTGTCAAATAATACCTGGAAGGGCCCTAGCTGCATTTCACTGGCGCCTCTGCTCTGTTTCTAGAAAAGATACGCTAAAACGCTATAAATCCAAAGTGCTGGCTGCCCCTTAATCCTGAAAAAGTTCCCACGCAGAAGCTTCGGATACTGCATTGCCCTCAGAAGGATCAGGGAAGAATGTTCACTTCCCTGAGGGATTACAGCTTAAAAACTGATTGTAAACTTGCTAAGCGGCTTATCACTCCATCAGACTCGTATTCTTTCTTTGAAGAAGACAGCAGCAGTTAGGAGTTGCCCTCCTAGTATGAGAGATGCAGTGAATGGTTCCTAAGGTTTGTTAAGAGAGGCTCTGGGTTTTCAGTGATTTATTTTCTTTCTTTCTTTCTTTCTTTCTTTCTTTCTTTCTTTCTTTCTTTCTTTCTTTTATATTTATTTATTTATTTAGATCTACGTGGTCCAGTTTCTTAGCTTTTAAGGGAGTTTAGCTGTTTTTAAAATTTTCATTTACTTATTTGTGTGTGTATGCATGTATTCGCATGCATGTGTGCACACATATGCCAAGGTAAGGGAGTGGAAGTAACAGGACAGCATATTGGGAGTTGGCATTCTTCTTCAGGGTCTTGTAGATTGAACTCAGCTCACCAGTGCTTGATGGCCATCTTGCCTAGTTTTGCAATTTTTTTGTTTTTGTTTTTGTTTTTGTTTTTTTGGTTTTTCCAGACAGGGTTTCTCTGTGTAGCCTCCTGGCTGTCCTGGAATGCACTCTGTAGACCAGGCTGGCCTTGAACTCAGAAATCTGCCTGCCCCTGCCTCCCAGGTGCTGGGATTAAAGGTGTGCACCACCACAGGTATTTAAACAGTAAGATTTCTGAGTGTACCTCAGTATGGTGCTATTCATTGTGTGACAAAACTTTCCCTGGGGAGACATAACATACATGTCTACTCACCTTAGATAGAGAACTCAAAACAGACCGAAGTGTGAATACCGTAAAAACCAAATCTGACTAACTTAAAGGGGGGTTACTTAAAGGAATATGAGTGAAAGGTTACTTAAAGGAGCCAGAAAGGAGTCAGAGACACCTGCATCACCTAAGCCTATCCAGCTCTCAAAGCTAGGGACCTGGAGCACATGGCACTAGCCTTTCTAGGTGCCTCAGTTGGTCTAAACCTCCTCCAGGGTTCTGCTGCTTCCAGGTAGCCAGCTGGTCCCGAGTTGTCACTGCAGTTGAGCTCTGCTCTTCTGAGTGGGTCTCCCAGCTTTGTTTGTTTACTTTTGCAGGGAGTGGCACAGTGAATCTGGTCAGTTTCAGGGACATCCAAGCTGTTTTGAGTTTTTTAAGGAGCTTTGTAGAATAAAGATTTTCAGTCTCAGAGAATACAGCACTGTTGAGAGGTCCAGCACTGTTTGGACAGTAAATATAGTGTGACTCTTAGCAGTATCTTCTGTGTCCTGGGGTTTAACTAGTGCCCTGCTGGTAGAGGAACAAATTCCAGTGCCTGCATTCTTGAGTGGATTCTCCAGGTAGGGACTCGGGACATGGCAGTAGAATTCTGTCCTTTATGTCTTGTCTCATGTCTCTTGGGCCTGTGGCTGACAAACTCCTGAGTGTTCATTAAGAGTTTGAAGCTGCTGGGCATGGTGGCGCACGCCTTTGATCCCAGCACTTGGGAGGCAGAGGCAGGCGAATTTCTTGAGTTCGAGGCCAAGAGTTTGAAGCTGACTCTTAAAGGTGCCCAAGCTCTGAGTCTTTGGTTTCTCCTAACATGCTTCATGTTCTTGCAAGTGCAAGATCCTGTTAACCCTCTTTATGTATGTATTCCCTTGTATTCACTGGGTAGACAGTCTCAGTAGCTCAGCACTTGGATGGTACCTTCGGTTTCATCTCTAGTAATGCCACAAAAGGGGAACAAGTGGGGAAAAGGAAGAGGAGGAGGAGGAGGAGGAGGAGGAGGGAGAAAGGAGGAAAGGAAGGGAGGGAGGGAGGGAGGGAGGAAGGAAGGAAGGAAGGAAGGAGAAGGAAACAAGTGTTTAGATTTCATTCTAAAGAGTTTTGTTTGTGTTTTTTTGTTGTTGTTGTTGTTGTTTTTGTTTTTGTTTTTTTGAGATAGGGTTTCTCTGTATAGCCCTGGCTGTCCTGGAACTCACTTTGTAAACCAGGCTGGCCTCGAACTCAGAAATCCGCCTGCCTCTGCCTACTGAGTGCTGGGATTAAAGGCGTGCACCACCACGCCCAGCCTTTTTTTTTTTTTTTTTTTTTTTTAATGAAATGACTCTGGATTTACTGTCTCTCAGCCTTTGCCCCCTGAAGCCATAAACCCAAGTCCAGAGAGGGTATTTGCATTGTCTGTTATTTATTTCAGAGTTTTCAACCCAGGGGCTTGTGTATGTTATAAAAGGACCTCTGACCAATGGGCTGTATTCTCTTCAGTTTTTTCCTTTTTTTACTATTTGAGACAGAGTCTCACTAAGTTACCCAGGCTGGTCTTGAACATACTCTGTAGCCCAGGTGGGTTTTGATACTATGATCTTCCTGGCTTAGTCTCCTGAATGGCAGGGATGACACCTGAGCCACCAGGCCCAACTCCCCTTTATTTATCTATCTATCTATCTATCTATCTATCTATCTATCTATTTATTTATTTAGACAGCTGTTTTCATGTACCCTTTTGCTAGGGCTGGCTGTGTTGCAGGATGCTGTCCGCCATCACTTCCTTGTCCATGGAAATGAGCCAGATGCCCTTTTTTTTTTTAGAGGTTTAGTGGTATTTGTGGTAGAGAAGGAAGGATACATAGAGCTACAAGCACGGGAACTTAGTGGTTCGGAGCCCTCACTCCTGACCTAGTATTGAGAAACTTCTGTGAAGGTGCCTTATTCTTTCCGACCTCCTGAGAATGAGACACTGTGGCTGTCCTGAGAGGTCTTTGTAGTTTGTCAAGGCTAAATGACTTTAACAATAGAGATATCAAAGAGACTTGGGAAATAGCCTCACTTTTGGATATTTGGGTTGCTCTGAGAAGTGGACCTGAGCTCCCATAGTGTGCTAGAGAGTGAAGCTACACCCCAGCCCCCCCCCAAAAAAAAAAAACAAAAAAAACCACACACACACAAGTTTAAGGAGTCTGGTTTTTGAGCTAAGGAGGTAAGAATGAGTGGAAGGAAGGGTGGGTTAGGAAAGGATCCTGGCTGAGTGGTGGGCTTAGTGACTACAGAGTTTTGAAGGTCAGGGGCTAAGGGGCTGTGCTCTCCTGCAGTGGGGCCGCCCATTCTCCATTCTAGTGCTCAGAGTTCACCGTCAGTGCTGGTGGCTTTCTTTAGCGCTGCTGTTGTGAAGTGATTCTTTAGCCTCACCTTGGGTTTGCTGGCCCTGCTGGACACCTGAGCAGCCCGGCAGATGAGCACAGGTTGGTAGGAAAGAAGTTAGAAGACTTTACCTCTGCCTTTGGTGCTCAGTTTAATTTCTGTGTGTTTGAACATGCAGCCTACTGTAATTCTTCACACTCTTTTGTTTTACTGATTGAGATACTGAAATGAAGACATCATATTGTGGATTCTGTGCTACCTGTAAATTAATAGTTGAGAATTGCTGAATTAATTCCAACTGAGTTTCGTTCCTTCTCATGTGAGAGTTTGACTGGTGGGTGCGTGGTGTTTATTTGGAGTCATTGGCACAGGTAGGCCTTTACAACCCCTGTTCTGGCTCTAGCTGTTGAGATGCAAAAGGAAGCAGCACCCAGAGCATTTTAGAATCTGCCCTGTGCTTACACAGGAGATTAGGGCACCAGAAGGAAGAGAGGAAGGAAAGGATGTGAGACGGTGAGGGAGAGGTTAGGGTGGCCCTCATCTCAGCTGCTTTCAGGAAACAGCTACCTGCCCTAGTGTTGGGCCCAGAAAGGCTCTTGGAAGGAATGTTACGGGTTTCTTGGTGGCACTGGACTGGGCAGATGGCTGTCTTCCTTGATGAGGTCTTTTTTTTTTTTTTTTTTTTGGTTTTCTGAGACAGGGTTTCTCTGTGTAGCCCTGGCTGTCCTGGAACTCATTCTGTAGACCAGGCTGGTCTGGACTCAGAAATCCGCCAGCCTTTGCTTCCCAAGTGCTGGGGTTAAAGGTGTGCACCACCACGCCTGGTTCCTTGAAGATGGCTTTAAGCTAGGCTTTTTATTGACTTATAATCACCTTTAAATTCTGAGAAATTTCTTGATGATATAAATAAGACTTGAATACTAAGAACTTTGGGCCTAAAAATTTGTATGTGGTGCTGTTTATGGTGTCTATTGCCCAGAGATTGCACAAGTATTTAATGACAAAACATAGGAATTCTAGCTTAGGCCCTTCCTGAAATAGTGGTTTTTTTTTTTTTTTGAGACAGGGTTTCTCTGTGTAGCCCTGGCTGTCCTGGAACTCAGTTTGTAGACCAGGCCGGCCTCGAACTCAAAAATCCGCCTGCCTCTGCCTCCCGAGTGCTGGGATTAAAGGCGTGCGCCACCATAGTGGTTTGTAATTAGTGCAGAAGTGGTTGCTTTCCTATCAGCTTAGTAAGTAGAAGTGCTCATGAAAATAGAAACCAGTATTACCACATTACAAAAACAACAACAACAAAAAACTGTTGTACTTGTTACATTAAATAACCTCTTCATATGTAGTTATGTTTCTTCTTTCTTTTGAGATAACCGATGGGTTAGTAGGAAGTTACAGAAATTAGAGTGATTGATCATCGTAGTATTATTTGCTTGGTTTCACTGTAGTAACATCTCAATTACTAGTTTAATTCAGAACCAGGCAACTAATATTTTCATAATTTGTAGCATTTCGTATTTTGCCAGTTTCACATGTGTGTTGAGTACAGTTTTATGACATAAATTCATACACACCACCACAATGAAGATACAGAACTAGGTTAGTTCATCTTGGATACTCATTATGTTTCCCTCGTGGGGAAACACACACACACACACACACACACACACACACACACACAGAGATACAACTATTCTATGGACTTGGAGCTCTCTCTGATGTCCTTAGTCAGACACGCCCTTCTTGTCACTAGCCCTTAACAAGCACTGGTCTGTCCTCCTCTCTGTGACTTTGCCCTTTTGAGAGTGTGATGTAAATGGGATCCTGTCTTCTGTAACTTTGGCTGCTTTCCTGTCACTGAAATTTCTCTGCGAGTCATTCAGCTTGTCCTGTGTGCGAGTCGTTCAGCTTGTCCTATGTGCCAGCAGTTGTTCTGTTACCCAGTAGTGTCCCATTGTATGGAGGCACTAGCTGAAGATTATTCCCGAAGAGTGCTTTCCAGTTTTTGACTGTTACAAATAAAGCTGCTATAAACATTTATGTACATATTTTTACGTGAACATAAGGCTTCATTTTGGGGGAATAAATGCCCCAAAGCGCCATATGGTAAGTACATGTTTAGTTTAAAGAAGCCGCTAAGCAGTTTTTATACTTCCTTCTTTTGTGTGTGTACATGTGGTGTAATCACATGCATTTGCAGGTCAGAGGTTCACTAAGTCTTCCTTTTTGCTCTCCACTAATTTATGAAACAGGATTTCTCTGAACCTGGAGTTCACTGGTTTGGTTAGACTGATTGGCCATTTGACCCCCAGGATCCACCTTGTCTTCGGGAGCTTCAGATCTAAACTCAGGTCCTCTTGCTTGCATACCAATCACTGTATTCACTCAGACATCTCCCTAGACGCCTTCCACTTTCTACACTTGATTTTAGGAGACTGAGAAAACATTTTCTACAGTGGCTGCATCATGCCAAGTACCTGTATGAGGGGTCCAGAATCTCTCTCTCTAGTACTTGCCATGGCAGCTCCTGTGCTGTGGTCATACCAGACTTCTTGGAATAACCCTGCCTAATAAGTCATGCCTTTACTTTCCATCTCAATCATATCTGGGATTGCAGCTCGGTGGTAGAACCTTTTTTTTTTTTTTTAAATCCTATATGCACAAAGCCCCTGTTTTCTATCCTTGTATTGAAAAAAAAATCTGAATTCCCAAGGCTTATGTTTTTTGGGGGAAAGGAGGTGTGTTCTTGAAATACTTCTCTTTCTCCCCTCAGTGGTATCTTACTATGTTTTTCTACCAGAGTGGTCTTGAACTAGGGCTGGTGGTCTCTCCACTCCAGATTCCTGACTAGCTGGAACTTCATTTGTACACCACAATACTACCCTTAGTGACTGTGGTTTCTGTTTTGTTTTGTAATAAATAAATGTAATAGCAAGAGAAAGAAAAAAAAATTAAGTAAATAAAGTCTCACTATGTAGCTCACTATGTCTTGAACACTGGCAGTCCCCCTGCCTCGGCATCCTGAATGTTGGAGGACTTGGCAGTGATGGCTACCGTGCCTGCCTGTAGTCGTTGAGTGGAATGAAACATCCACTGTTTGTCTTCCAATTGTCCTATAATAACCTCTTAAAAACAGCTTGTTCAAAGCATGATCCTAATATGGTTCTTTCCCTGCTATTTAAATCTTTTAATCTATAGGTTTCTCTGCCATCTGTTTCCCTCTCTATTTATTGAAGAAATTAGGTTACTTTTTTTCTTTGTTTAGTTGAGATTTTTGGATGTGGTGTGTGTGTGTGTGTGTGTGTGTGTGTATTTATGTGTTTAGACATGTGTGCCTGTGTGTGCACATGCAGAAACCGGAGAGGACATGTGAGGTGGTGCCCTGTACTTTTGCTTTGCATTTAATCCCTTTGAGATAAGGCTCTCTCTGTGTTTTTTGTTAGTCTGGCTGGCTGACAAACTCTGGGATCTGTCTGTCCCATGTGGCTTTCGCATATGTGCTAGAGGTCTGAATTCAGATTCTCATGCTTAGGTAGTAACTGAGCCATCTCCTCAGCTCTCTGTAAACTACCCTGTTCTCTCCTTTCTTGAATCATGTCTCCATTACATTACTGTACTTTGTCTCTTTGGTTAGATATTAAATTCATAATTGGAACTAGAGACTTCTGATTTCTTTCCATGAATACTTTTACCAATGGATTATACATGTTTTTAGAAGGAAAATAGCCAGAGGGATGGCTCAGTGGTTAAGAGCATTGGTTGCTCTTCTAAAGACCTAGGTACAATTCCCAGTACCCACATGGTTCATAATTGGTGGTAACTCCAGTCCCAGTGGGGATCCAACAGTAGCTGAGTGTGGTGGTATGTGCCTTAGATCCACTGTGGATGGAGGCAGGCAGTGGATCTCTCTGAGTTCAAGGCCAGTCTGGTTTATACATGTCCTGATTTCAGGATAGCTAGGGCTATGTTGAGAGACCCTATCTCAATAAACAACAACAACCACTTACAGGCCAAATCTGAATAGCCTTTGTGATGTAGGTAGCCATTAATGATGTTTGCCTGATGGTATTAATGCACTAGGATTGTAACCTCATGTTCCGCTTGGATCCTTCCCCTTGTTAACTGGTACTTCTAAGAGGAGGTCTCCTTCCTTGGCTCCCTCTCTGGTCATGATGACTCAGTTGTCTCTCTGTTGGAGTAGAGCTTGAGTGAGGATTGGGGTAGGAAGACTTCAGGCCCGAGGAGAAGTAAGGGCCACCATGGAAAGGGGAAATGGGCTTTGGGTAGCTTGGGGTGTGTACACTCGTGTGCATGCATCTGCGTGCATACGTGGGTGCATGCGTGTGTGTGTGTGTGTGTGTGTGTGTGTGTGTGTGTGTGTGTGTGTGTGAAAAGAAAAGGAAGTTCTCACAACTGTACTAGGCCTTTGGTCTCTGGTTACAAATTGCATGAGAGCCCTTTGCCCATTGCCACCCCGTCTTGGCTTTTGATCTGTGGCAGCCAAGGGGAGCCATATGAGATCTGTGACCTGTTAGCCTCTGCTCAGGAGACAAAGTTCATACAGCCGTAATTGAGTATTCAGGAACAGTATTTTTTTGTTTTTGTTTTGTTTTTCCTTTCAAATTAGCTTTAGATTATTTTTCCTTGTCTGTGCTAATGTTTTTTAATATTGGAGCCAATCATTCTTGTTTTCAGGCTGATAGATGTAAGGATGTGAGGTGACCCCTTCCCCTCAGACACTTTAAAGGACACTCCTTGCCAGGCGGTGGTGGCGCACACCTTTAATCCCAGCACTTGGGAGGCAGAGGCAGGCGGACTTCTGAATTTGAGACCAGCCTGGTCTACAAAGTGAGTTCCAGGACAGCCAGGGCTATACAGAGAAACCCTGTCTCGAAAAAGCAAAAAAAAAGCACTACTTATAACAGTAGAGCAAGATCATTGAGGGCATGGTGGCCTGCTGTCTGAGGACTCTGGCCCCTAGCCCTAGGTCAGCTTTAGCTTCCTCAGGAGTTCTATTGGGAGGCAGCAGTCAGTCATGGGTAAGATGGTTGTCACACACTCTAACAGTCTAAATAAAGAGGTTCTCAAGCTGGGCAGTGGTGGCGCACGCCTTTAATCCCAGCACTTGGGAGGTAGAGGCAGGCGGATTTCTGAGTTCGAGGCCAGCCTGGTCTACAGAGTGAGTTCCAGAACAGCCAGGGCTATACAGAGAGACCCTGTCTGGAAAAAACCAACAACAACAACAACAACAAAAACCATAAGAAACAGTTCAAGACCAGCCTGGTCATTCAAACTGCTTGAGACCGTGTTTNATTCATAACAGTAGCAAAATTATGAAGTAGCAACTAAAATAATTTTATCTTTGGGGCTCACCGCTACATGAGTATTGCACTATTAGGGAGTTGAGAACCACTGGTCTAGAGGGGGAAAACCATTTACCATTGATTTTCTCCATGAAACTGCCAAAATCAACCCTAAGACTTTTTTGGGCTCCTGGCATTTCTGCCCTTAGATCAAAATCTTGAAATGTTCTGAGTCTGAAAATACAAAATAAAGTAAAACCTGACTATATCCCACTAAATTTTCTGTAATAGAGTTCCCATGGCTTTAGATGAAGGAAGAAATTACATTCTTAGTGGTGTTCTAGCCATTCAAGAGTCCCTAAGGGGGAAAGAAGCCACTCCACTGCTCATCTGGACCACTTTCTTCCTTATGTGCACAAGAGTGCTATTGAGTCTGAGAGATGGTTCAGTGAGTGTCTTGGTCACTGTTCTATTGTTGTGAAGAGTTACCATGATCAAGGCAACTCCTATGAAGGAAAGCATTTAATTGGAGCTGGCTTACAGTTTCAGGAATCAATACATTTCCATCATGGTGGGAAACATGGCAGCAGGCAGGCATGGTGCTGGAGAGGTAGCTAAGAACTACATTGTCATCTGGAGAAGGAGATACACTTCTTCCAACAAGGCCACACCTACTTCAACAAGGTTATACCGACTAATCCTACTAAACAGTTCTACTTTCTGGTAATCAGACATTCAAATATATGAACCCAGAGGGTTGTATATTGGTTGTATCTTTGCAAAAATATTTCCTTGAGAACCTGTGTTCTGTGGAAAATCTGAAGCTGACTGGCTCTGCATAAAAAGAAAAAATAAATTGTACAGGGTCTTATTCAGGTGTCTTATTCAAAACACCACAGTTGGTACTCAAAAGCCTAATAACCTGAGTTTCTTTTTTTTCTTTTTTTCTTTTCTTTTTTTTTTATAACCTGAGTTTCATCAGTGACCTTCATTTGCATAACATGGCACAACTTCTCCCCCACACAATATACATACATCTATACATAAGAAAAAAAAGTGCTGCAGGGCAGAGATGCACTTAAGTGTGTTAAAAGTCAGTATTCAAAAGCCAGATATAGTAGTATACACCTCTAATACTTGCACCCAGGAGGTAGAGGCAGGAAGATCTCTGAGTTTGAGGCCAGGCTGGTCTATGTGGTGAGTTCCAGAACAGCCAGGGGTGCATAGAAAATCTCTGTAAAGAGAAGAGAAGAGAAGAGAAGAGAAGAGAAGAGAAGAGGAGAGGAGAGGAGAGGAGAGGAGAGGAGGGGAGGGGAGGCGGATTTCTGAGTTCGAGGCCAGCCTGGTCTACAGAGTGAGTTCCAGAACAGCCAGGGCTATACAGAGAGACCCTGTCTGGAAAAAACCAAAAAAAGAAAAAAGAAAAAAAAAGTTCTCTTCCTTTTTCTGTGTCCTCCTCAAGGTATATGTACCTCATTGAGTTTTGACAAGCAGTTTAGGTTTATGGAAAAGTGAGTGGGCAGTTCAGTTTCCATGTGTCCTCTGCGTCTAGTTTTCCCATTCCTAAGGTCTTGAGTATGGTGATGAACTTGATGGACCTGGTGCCATTAAGTAGTCAAGTTTGACAGTAGGATTCACTCTTGGTGTTACAGATCCTGGGGCTCAGGAAATAAGTGACAAGATGGTTCTGTTGACTACCCAATTCTCTTTTATCCACCTAGTCATTCCCCTCCTTTTCTTCTTGAACACCTAGCAAACACCTGTCCTTTCTTTGTCTCTTCCGTTTGCCATACCCTGGGCTATATTCTAAGTCACCATCGTTAAGTTTTTCCTGTTCCCTTTCACTTGGCAGCCTGCTTTTGAGATCTTTTATGTATTTTCCTGGGTTGGTTTTGCTGATTTATGTAGTGCTAAGTAATACTTCATGGTATAGATATGCCAGTCTGTTTATCCACTCACCTACTAGAGAATAGTGTTGCTTTCCAGTTTGGCAAGTTGTGCACAAAGCTGCTGTAAACATCCACTTGTAAGTTTTTGTGTGGCCATACTTCTAGCACCTTTGAATAAACACCAGGGAACATAATTGCTGCATTGTATGGTAAGAATATGTTTGGTTTTTAAAAATACTGCCAAGAGGGTCTTCCAAAGTGGCTGTGCATTCATAAAACAGAAAATGGGGTTTCTTGTTATTTCATTTCTTCCCCTGGGTTATTGTTTTGGCTTTTTGCCATTCTAGTAGATGAATAGTGATAGCAATTTAATTTGTGGTTCTGATTTTCTTCATGTGCTGGAAGTATCTGAATGAATCAGTGTTGAACGTTGGGGTCCTATAAAAGATAACTAGACAAATCAGCCAGGAGTGGGGCGGCTGAGACAGGAAGGTGGTGCATTCAAAGCTAGTCTGGGCTTCATGGCAAGACGCTGCCTTTTAGGGCTTTTCTAGTGGCCAAACCTAGGATCTCATACATGTTTGGCGTGCACACTTGTCACTGAGATACATCCGAGCCCAAGGCCTTGTCTCAAGAGAAGTAAATTAGTAATAGATGCTAAGTTATGAGAGCTCTGCCCTCATGACTAGATTGATATTATTCTTGTTCTTTTTTCCCCCTTTCTCCATTTTCATGTGTATTATATGCATGCATATGTATGTGTGCCTATGACGTGTGTGTGCATGCACATGTATACACATGTATATGGAGGCCTGAGGCTGATGTGGAGACTCATCCTCAGTCGCTCTTCCTTTATTGGTGCAAGATCTCTCATTCAAGCCCTTAGCTTGCTGATGTGCCTATGTATCACTAGCCAGCTTGCTTGGGGGATCTCTTGCCTCTGGCGTCTCTGTAATTTTAGGCTGGCCACTATGTCCATCTGGCATTTACATGGCTTCTGAGGATCTGAAATTTGGTCCTTACAATTGTGGGGCAAGCACTTAACCACTGAACCATCTCCTTAGCTTCCTTCCTTCCTTCCTTTCTTCCTTCCTTCCTTCCTTCCTTCCTTCCTTCCTTCCTTCTTCCTTTTTTAAAAAGATTTATTTATTATATGTCAGTACACCGTAGCTGTCTTTAGATACTCCAGAAGAAGGTGTCAGATCTCATTACATATGGTTGTGAGCCACCATGTGGGTGCTGGGATTTGAAATCAGGACCTTCAGAAGAGCAGTCAATGCTCTTAACTGCTGAGCCATCTCTCTAGCCCCCCTTCCTTCCTTTTTAAAGAATTATTTGTATATTATGTGAGTATACTGTTGCTGTCTTCAGACACACTGGAAGAGGGCATCAGATCCTATTACAGGTGGTTGTGAGCCACCATGTGGTTGCTGGGAGTTGAACTCAGGACCTCTAGAAGAGCAGTCAGTGCTGTTAAACCACGGAGGCATTTTCCAGTCCTCCTCTTTAGTTTTCCTCCATTGCTGCCTTGAGAGTGGGTTTGTTGACATTTCTCTTTCATATGCTTTCCACCATGTCGGGCCTGTCATGCTTGAGCAGAAAGGCTCACAGGCGAGGCATAGTTATTTTCTTCCTTGTTTTTCCCCTTTGGTGAATTACCTGTTTTTTTGCGGTGCAACCCAGGCTGGCCTTGAACTTGAGCTCTGCTTCAGCTTGTCTAGCGCTGGGGTTACAGACATGTGCTAAGTCATCTTTATCCTTCCAGCTGCTAGAGCTATGGGCCAGATAAAGGTTTGTGGATTATAAGTTACCTGGTCTGATAAAGTCTATTGTAGTTGTATAAACACAGACAAAGAATACCAGTGTAGCAAAAAGCTACACCTCCACCCCCATACAATTACTAAGGTACCTGTTCTGATATTTTGCCCATTATTTATTTGGGATGTTTTTCTTATTGTTGAAATTTAAGAATTCTTGGTATGTTTTGGAATCTGCCCTATCAGATAAGGATTTGCAGATACTTGCAGTCCTGGCTTACATTATCCCATCCCCCCTGCCCTCCCTGAAAAGTTTAATTTCAGAGTAGTTAAATAATTATAATCTTTCAGAGTTTGCGCTTTTGGTATTATGTCTAAAGTATCATCTCCAAAACCAAGAACACCTACCCTTTTTCTTATTATTTAGCAGTTGCTCCATTTATTGATTGTTTAGAGACAAGTCTTGCTATTTAGCCCAGGATAGTCCAGATTAGCCTTAGAGCCACAATCTTATC
>NC_034609.1:12547130-12629415 GCF_900095145.1 Mus pahari
CCATTTAGGACGACTGGCATGTGCCACCATTTTTGGAGTTTTATAATATTGTGTTTTACATTTTAGTTTGTGGCCCATTTTAAGTGTGTGTGTGTGTGTGTGTGTGTGTGTGTGTGTGTGTGTGTCTGTTATTATATATTATATCTGTGTCTAGAATTGTTTCGTTTGTTTAGGTTTATTTATTTCATTTATATGTGTGAGTGTTCTGTCTAAATGTCTGTATGCCAACCATGCATGTGAGAAGTCAAGAGAGGATGTAGATCCCCTGGTACTGGAGTCATGGATGCTTGTGAGTTTCTGTGTGGGTGCTGGGAATCAAAACCTATGGTCTAAGATTAATAAGGGCTGTAAATTGCTGAGCTATCTCTCCAGCCTCTAGAATCTGTGCCCCGCCCCAATTTCCTTGTGTAGCTCTGATTGTTTGGGAATTCTGTCTGTAGACCAGGCTGGCCTTGAATTCACAGATATCCACCTGCCTCTGCCTCTCAAATGATGGAATTAAAAGCGTGCACCACTGTTGTGGGAAATATTTAAAAAGACAACCCACCATCTCTCCTGCCCCACTGGTCCGTGTTCCTGCTCTAGTACAGGTACTGGCTGGCTACAACACTGTGTCCCAACAGGTCCCGCTTGGCCTGTTCTCACCACTGAGCTACTCTCTCCCTGCTATCAGGTTGATCCCACTTTCACGCAACGCCCCACATACCCCATGATCAGCCATCTCAACACCTAGTTACCCAGTAGAAACCTGACACTTAAAGCTTAATTATCTATCCAATCAGATTTTTATAACAATAAGATCACAATTTACAAGATGCCAATACAATAATTTCAGAGCCAATTGATAAAGATAAAGCTTTACCCCAATTATTCTAATTTTTGTGACAATCTTAGCTACTTGTGGCTGTTCAAAACCACGCGGAATCAGGATCATCTTCTGCCTCCATGTTGGCTTCTCCCCTTCTACCTCTCTCCCTGTCCCCCAAACTCCTAGCTCCAACTCCCTTTTCCTGAAGTAGCAATGAAAATAATGTTATGGTTGGGGGTCACTGCAATATGAGGAACTGTATTAAAGGGTCATACAGCATTAGGAAAGTTGGGAAACACTGCTCTAGATTTTCTCTTTCATTAAAATTTTAGAGTCTCCTTCATATAGGGCCTTTTCATATTTTGTTAGAGTTCAGAGTTAGGTTGTGTGTGTGTGTGTGTGTATGTGTGTGTGTGTGTGTGTGTATGGGCACTAATATAAATGATACTATGCTTTTTAAGTTCCAAATTCTAGACTTGTTTATCTTGTATCTTTTTTTTTTTTTTAAAGGTTTTTTTCAAGACAGGGTTTCTCTGTGTAGCCCTGGCTGTCCTGGAACTCACTTTGTAGTCCAGGCTGGCCTTGAATTCAGAAATCCGCCTGCCTCTGCCTCTTGAAGATTGTTTTGAAAATCAGGTTGAACTTCCCTTTTCTAATTTTCTGAGGTTTTTTTGTGAAAGTAGTTAGAGTTTAACCCTTTTTTGCATATTAATATGATTATAGAATTTTTCTTCTGATTACAGTAATGGATATTATTTTTGAATTTTGAACTAATCTTGCATATCTGGAGTAAGTTCATTTGATTATGTTTATTTATTAATCATCCTGCTTCAGCCTCTTTTTTTTTTTAATTAAGATTTTTTGTTTTTGTTTTTTTTGTTTAGATTTATTTATTTATTATATGTAAGTACACTGTAGCTGTCTTCAGACACTCCAGAAGAGGGCGTCAGATCTTGTTACNGATGGTTNTGAGCCACCATGTNGTTGCTGGGATTTGAACTCNNGACCTTCAGAAGAGCAGTCGGGTGCTCTTACCCACTGAGCCATCTCACCAGCCCTCTTCTTTTTTTTTTTTTTAAAATATTTATTTATTATATGTAAGTAGACTCCAGAAGAGGGCATCAGATCTTGTTACAGATGGTTGTGAGCCACCATGTTGTTGCTGGGATTTGAACTCAGGACCTTCAGAAGAGCAGTTGGTGCTCTGAGCTATCTCTCCAGCCCCCTGCTTCAGCCTCTTAAGTGCTGATATACCAGATGTGCACCACCAAGCCTTATTTAAGTATTTTTGTTTGTTTGTTTGTTTTGTTTTGTTTTGTTTTTTAAAATGTGTAGCCCAGGCTGGCCTCGAACTTGTGATCCTCCTGCCTCTGCCTCCTTCAGCAAATCCTACCGTAAGTCTTGATGGTTATGTCTTTATGCATTGGTATGTCTCATTTAGGTTAACAGATTTGAGGGATAATGTTCTTCATGACACTTACTAATGGCTATAAGATCAGTAGTGATTATTTGCCTTTCTTTTTTTTTTTTTTTNTTTTTGTTTTTGTTTTTTCGAGACAGGGTTTCTCTGTATAGCCCTGGCTGTCCTGGAACTCACTTTGTAGACCAGGCTGGTCTCAAATTCAGAAGTCCACCTGCCTCTGCCTCCCAAGTGCTGGGATTAAAGGTGTGCGCCACCACGCCCGGCTGATTATTTGTCTTTCATTTTTTGTTTACTTACTTATTTTTAAGTTGTAGGTTTTTAGCCAGGTGGTGACCCATGCCTTTAATCCCAGCTTTTGGGAGGCAGAGGCAGGCAGATCCCTGAATTCGATGTCAGCCTGGTCCAGAGAATGAGTTCCAGAACAGCCAAGGCTACACAGGAAAATCCTGTCTCAAAATCCAAACAAATAAACAAAAAATTTGTATGTATGAGTGTGTACTTATATATGGGTATGTGGATATGGGTGTAGTGTCTGCAGAAGCCAGTAGAGAGCATTGGGTTCCCAGGAGCTGCAGTTTCTGGCTCACCTGGGTACTGAGTACCAAAAGCAGCGTGTGCTGTGAATTGCTGAGCTGTCTCTCCAGCCTCCTTACACTGCTAATGCTAGTAACTTAATATTTGTATGTGTATGAGGGTTTTGCCTAGGAGTATGTTTGTGCACTAGATAGGTGCTTGGTGCTTGGCCAGAAGGCATCAGGTCTCCTGGAACTGTAGTCACAGGTGGTTGTGAGCCTCCATGTAGGTACTGGGAGCAGAACCAGGTTCCTCTGCAAAAGCAACTGGTGTGCTCTTAACTACTGATCATCTCTCCAGCCCGATATTGGTAGTTTTTATATGTTCTTCACTAATCTGGCTACAAGTTTACCAGTTTTTTTTTTAAAGAATATATATATATTATTCTTTTATATATATAAAGTGCTCATAACCTGTGAACAATCTCTTTAGCCTATTAAGGTTTTATAGCTGAAAATATGCCCTTCTCCCTTAAAAAAAAAACGCGCTGAAAATATCAGTTTCTCTTTTTTATTGGTGTGGCTTCAAAGTGCCAAATATGTAAAACAATCAGAGGCCATCTATGGTGATGCACACCTTTAATCCCAGCTCTTGGGGGGCAGAGGCAGGTAAATCTCTTATGTTCAAGGTTAGCTTGGTCTACAGAGTGAGTTCAGGACAGCTAGGGTGCTGTTACACAGAGAAACCCAGTCTTGAAAAAGCAAAGCAAACCAAAAAATCCTAAACCAACAAACCAAAGAACAACAGGAAAGAACTAATGAGAATGCTATATCCATGGTCCATTGATGGTGAGGTGATAAACAGCATAGTGTAGATACACAGTGGGCTGCTGTTCACTGTTGAGAAGAGAAATTCTGCTGTGTGAAAGGCAGGCACAGAGGACAAGAATTATACAGTGTTGCGTATGACAGGAACCACCTAGGCAGTGGAACATACAGAGACAGAAATCATGATGGCCATTGCCAAAGGCTGGGGGGAAAGAGGAAATCGGGTGCCATGAACCCTAAAAGTTTCAACTGGGAATGTTAAAAAGTTGAGGAGAACAGGTAGTGGCGATAGTTAAACACTAAGGTGAGTGAATGTGCTTAATGCCATAGATTGTGTAATTAAAAGTGTCTGACAGCTGGAGGTGCTGCCTACAGAACACTACTTGGTGAGAGTACCTAGGGTCCTGGGTTTGAGTCCTATATTGGGAGGAAAACAGTGGTTGTAATGTTAAATTATGTATTATATATATTTTAACATAATTTGTGAAAATGAAAAAGATGAAAGAAATGAGTTTATTGTGTCTTATGTGTGTCTTATTTGTGTTGGCACCAATGGTGTTACATGCAGGTGTGAGCCAGCTGCTGTGAGTGTTGGGAACAGACCTTGGGTTCTCTGTCGTGGGTGCTCATAACTGCGGAGCCATCTCTCCAGCCTGGATGAATTTTTTTTTTTTTTTTAATTTGTGTGGTATTGATAATGGACAGTGTTTAAAGGAAGCTATTTGAAAATTTTAATTTTCGTGGTGAGAGGTGACTGGGGATATTTTGAGCCTCTGCTACTGAGCTACATTTACAGCTTTTAAAATTTTAACTTATTGCTAGTGTTAGCATTATTTAATTTTCATTTGTTACTGTTTTGATAGAATGGTTATATTTAGTTAGGATGTTTTATGAAGAGTTAATCTGCATAAAATTGTGTTGAGTCTTGTAAGGGTCCAAGAGTCATTGAAAGAAGACCCCAGACTCAATAGTATGCAAAGACAAAGAGTGTGGCATGAGTGGGTGGAGGATGGGTGGGGGGCTGGAGGGGGTGGTCAACCATCCAAGCAAAATGGTGACCATGGGGGAGGGGCTCACAGACCCATTTTAAAGCCAGTTAGAGATTTTCCAGTTGTGGTTGGGTCATCTTCAATTAGGATTGGTTGAGCTTATGGTATGGGATATTTGTACACTTCTGTTGGTTGCTACATGGAGGGAGAGAGGGTTACCTTATAGGGACTGTTTCTGTATGTTATAAGCCCCTGGCCAGATGTCAGGGCAGTTGCTAATTGGTTGCTCTTTTTCTGCGGTTTTTCCAAGAAGCCTGGGCTGTCCTCCTGGAAAATTGAGGCATAAGGCCTAACATGGCTGCCTATTCTAAAATGGAGTGAGTTAGGTCCTTTCAGTTTGATACTGGAGAACATATGGATGCCTTCATTGCTTTGCTTATTTGTAGCCAGATTTTGAGATTTGGATTTTGAGATTGAAGGATCTTCGGGGGTCAGTGGAGCATAGCTGTGTTAGAGTGTTTGCTCACCATTCAAAGGTTCCTATGTTTGATCCCCAACTCTTCAAATCAACAGAACACCAAAACAAAGGACGAAAGCCTCAGAGATTCTACGTGGTTTTCCTTACTAAGTGCGGAGCTGAGCCCCTTTGTGCAGCATGCTGGGTTCCTGTCAACCCAGGCCTGTGATAACAGAAAACCTGGGGCCTCTGTCCATGCCTGCTGCCCCTTTTCACAACTTTGCAGGTAACAGAGCATGCGTGATGGGCTTGACCCTTTTTCATGCTTTTTTTTTTTTTTTAAGATTTATTTATTTTATGTATATGAGTACACTGTAGCTGTATAGATGGTTGTGAACCTTCATGTGGTTGTTGGGAATTGAATTTAAGACCTCTGCTCACTCCGGCCAATCCCGCTTGCACCAGAAGAGGGTGTCAGATTTCATTGTGGGTGGTTGTGAGCCACCATGTAGTTGCTGGAATTTGAACTCAGGACCTTTGGAAGAGCAGTCAGTACTCTTACCCACTGAGCCATCTCGCCAGCCCTTCTTCATGTCTTTTAAGTCCTGATTGATAACTGGGATTGAGGACTGGAACCTTCTCCTGGGGACTGACCTAGCAGGTGGTGTAGGGTGTGGTGGCTTTGACACCGTATTTTATGAATGATCACGCAGCACAAATTGAGAACTACCATTCAAGGATCTATTGAAGGGATCCCAGAGCTGGCCAGTTGTTAGAACATGTGGACCATTAGATACCTCAGGCTTGTCGCCGTCACCAGAGCTGGTGTGGAAGTGGGGGCTGAGGATTCCACTCAGGATGCAGTATCTCTTCTTCACTGCTCACTTTTCTGAATTAAGGCCAAGTGAGGTCAGCTTTAAAACTTAACCTGGGCAAATGGTTAATGAAGTGGATTGGTTCAGTCCTTAACACTGTGCTTTTTAAAGTTAAATGTAAAAATGAGGTTATATTGCAAGGTTTGTTTTAAACTTTTTGGTCTTTAGGCAGGCCAGCATGAGGTAGGCAGAGTTTTGAGGCCAGCCTGGTCTACAACGCAAGTCCTAAGCCAGCTAGAGCTACATAGTAAGGCTTTGTCTTTGAAAAGACAGCGAAGAAAAAGGAATTGGTCTTGCAGTGAAAGTGTTGGATCTTTTTGTTTCCTTTTGGCTGGGTTTACTTTTAAGTGAGACTGCTTTAGAGGAGGAGGGTGTACCTGTTTACATGTTAACAATGTGTGCTGGGATCTCCTTACTAGCCAATCTAAACCATCTACACTCAAGTTTTGAATTTTCCTTAATGGAATCTTAGATAAATTACCTATACTTTTTGATCTGGAAATTTTTTCTTAAAATTAAAGTTTATCTTTGTAAAAACTTAAAACCAGGAAAAAGAGGGGTTAGAGTCTTACATAACTACCATTCTGAGTTCTGACCTCATCTTGGGAGGTTTAATTGTTTCTAGTGTTCCTGAGGAGTCATGCAAACCTGCCAGGTAAATTGGACAGGAACCAAAGAAGGCATTATTTAGTAATTTATATATGTGGTATTTAAAACTTATTCACATGTAACCTATCTTAGTCTCCCCCTTGCCCTCTTTGTGGAAGTCATATGAATGTTCTGTAGACTTCAGTTGTAGGGCTGTGCAGTAGTTCCTATTATGGGTTTATGATCCAAGACCCCCAGGAGGTTTCTGAACTCTATACCATAGCCTCTGCTCTCTGCTAAGTGTACAGTCCCATGCTGGGATGCTTCTCAGAAGAGCACAGTGGGATCAAGGAAAAGGCCACAGAGATTGAACACTTGCTGCTCTTGCAGGAGACCTGAGACCTGAGTTTGGTTTCTAGCACCTATGTAGGGTGACTCACAACCTCCTGTAACTCTAGCTCCAGGGCGATCCAATATCTTTGGCCTCATCAGACACCTGCATATATAACCCCTATGCACACATCTTAACATTAAACAATGCAAATGTTGAGTGTAAGTAAGCCTGTACCTGAAGCTGTACATCCATTTCACTTGCAGTAAGTGACTTAGTGTTGCTTGTCTTCGAGGCTCTCTTGTGGACATCCCTGGGTCTCAGCTTCTCTCGTGCTGAGTGTTTTGGCATATTTGGGACTTCTTTTCATTCCTCTCTTTTCAGTTTCCCACTCCCTTCCCCCTTTTCCTTTCTTTATTCTTCCTTTCTCCCTCCCTTGAGATAGGATCTCATGTTCTCCAGGCTAGGCTCAAGCTATGTAGCAGAGAAGAGCTGTGTGCTGCTTCCATCTCAGGAATGCTAGATCACAGGTGCTCTCTTCATTCCTGGTGTGTGGTGCCCTGGATTGAACCTGGGGCTTCCTGTTCAAAACAATCTTCAAGAGGCACAGGCAGGCGGATTTCTGAGTTCAAGGCCAGCCTGGACTATAAAGTGAGTTCCAGGACAGCCAGGGCTACACAGAGAAACCCTGTCTCGAAAAAAAAAATAAAAAAAGGAGTTTGCTGGCTCTCACTGACATTGCTCCACCACTCCTGTGGAGGTGGAGAGAGTAAGGGCAGGTCTGCAGGGCCAGCACAGGTCTGTTGGGTGCCACTGTAGAAATATTTGTTAAAATGCTAGGATGGTGATATGGAGACGGTTGGCAGATGTTGGTGGTTGGACTGATTGTGTCACAACATCAAGAGCATCATGAGAAGGCTTAAAAATTTTAATATTTAATGTCTGTCTTTACTACTTGAATACACCATGCTTTAAGCATCCCTTATAGTTGGACATCTAAATTGTTTTCTTCTCCTCTGTTGGAAATGAAGCTCTAGAAGCATGCACAGCATCGGCTTTGCACCTATTGTCTTCGTCTGCATTGCTTAGAATACGCTTCTTGGTTTCTTTTTAAAAGTTCCCAGGGATCGTGTGCGGCCCAGCAGCGAGCCTCGCTCAGCTCGGAGCCTCTGCTGCACCGTGAAGAGTAGAGCCCCACCCTTTAGAGTTTGTTGGGGTGGCGCTTGTCAGATCCTTGCCTTTCCGACCCTTGAGCAGTGGAAATGAGTTGCTGGCTGTTCACTCTACTATGGAGTTTGACTAGTGTGTTAGCTTTTTAGGTGAAGGAATAGGGGGTATGTCGGACCACCAAATTGGAAGTGTTTGTCCTTGGCTATAAGATCTTGTGCATAGGAATTAGATAGGGTGGGTACAGATCAGTGGTAGAGTGCTTGCTTATTACTGTATCCCAGGATCTCAGGCTTGGTCCTCAGTGATGTTGAGTGAATGAGCAGATTAATGGGAACTTGTTAATTCTAACAGCAGCAGCTCTGTCTTCCGATGAGTAATCTGTCATCAAATAAAGTGGAGCTCTTTGGGTTAGGGTAAGTGTGTGCATTAGGTGCTTTTTGGTGAAGAAGTTAATGGTAGGAAGGGGCTTTGAGTTTGTGAGGATTATTTAATATTATCCTGTGAAAACAGCAAACCAGGAGAGAGCTTAGCTGGGTATACTCCACAGGTTGAAAACCGCTGATCTAGAATGACTCAGGAGAGTTTTATTTTTAAATTTTATTGATTTGTCTTTCCTGTTTTCCTTTAACACTTTACCTTTCAATTTTGTTTATTGCGGTCTACATATTTTCTAAGGACAATTTTAATTCCTTGTATGAGCTTGATATCTAGTCATTTTTAAGGTTTGTTTATGTATATGAATGTTTTGCCTGAATGTATATAAATGCACCATATCTGTGTCTGATGATTTTAGAGTCCAGAGAGATCTGTAACTGGATTTACAAGTATGAGCTTCCATTTGGGTGCTGGAACAGAATCTCAGTCTAGGCAATGACAGCCAGTGCTCTTAACCAGTGAGACACCTCATCAATTATTAATCATTTTTTAATTACTTTTTTAAAAACTGTGTTTTAGTGTCTTTGTTTATATAATGAATGTATGGAGATCAGAAAACAGGTTCTGAAGTAAGTTCTTTCTACTTTTTTTTTTTTGAGACAAGTGTCTCACAATGTAGTTCTGGCTACCCTGGAATTTGCTATGTAGACCAGGACTTGATTCACAGGCATCCTTCTGCCTCTGCTGCACAAGTGTTGGGATTACAGGTATACACCACACACCAGACCTCATTTAAAATTTTACTTGTGCTGTTTCAGGTATGTGGTAAGGAATACAGAGTAACATTGAATCTTTGAGCATCTACCACTGAATTTAAGAAACTCTAAATCCACTTTTAACTTATTTTCTTCTTCCCTTCCCTCCTTATAAGGACAACAGCTTTTTAGATATATTACACACTATGTGGGACATTGCTGCTTTCCAGGTGATTGCTGCCACAGGCAGGACAGGGCCTTCCCTGTAATTCTCAAGTAATGTGCCATAATTTGTACTTACATCCATGAGCAATGTGCACTATATTTTGTACTTACAAACATTGTATTAGTGGTTTATCTCTCTTACTTTAAAGAACTATATGTGTGAGCATTCATATGTACATATGGCACAGCTCTGTGGTTCAGAAGATAACTTGGAATTTGCTTATGTGCACCAACACTTCAGTGTCTTTGTGTTTTAGGAGAGCTTCACATGGTTGTAGAATAGAAATTTAAAACCCATGTATTGCCAGGCCTGGTGGAATGTGCATGGAACTCCAGGTCCTTACAAGACCATTTGCAAGTTGTGTCAGAATGCTAACATTTGCCACCTGTTTCCAAGCCATGTAACCTCTTTCTAGTAGACAGGTATCATTATGTCTGCTTGATAGATGAAGAAAATGAGGCTGAAGGAAGTATAGGGACCTGCTATATGAATGTGTGTCAGAAGCAGGTATAGAATCTATAAGGCAAGGCTCCTTTTGTAGTGGTCAAGGGACTATAGTCAGTGATCTTGGTGCTTCCAGGAAGCCTATGGTAGAGTAAGTCTCAGCGAGCACTTACATGGGTGATGGGGAGTCTGAACTGGTCCTCATGCTTGCATGAATGGCATGAACTTTACCTACTGAGCTTTAACTTGTTAAATATGTCATCCAGTGGCATTCAGCACATTTACATTATTATGCAAACCTTTGTTTTTGTTTTTTAACTTTATTTATGTGTGTGAGTGTTCTGCTTGTGCGCCATGTGTTTGCGTTGCCTAGAGAGGGACTGGAGTTACAGATGGTTATGAGGGAATTGAACCTGGGTTCTCTGGATGAGCAGTCAAGGGCTAACTAAGTGTTAGACTGTCTAATGCTATAGATTGAACCCTTGCATGCAAATATCCTATCAAAGGCCTGCTATTATCCATTCCTTTTTAAGCAGTTAAATATTTAGGTTGTTTGTTTGCTTGTTTTGTTTTTTGTAGTCCTGGTTGTTCTGGAACTCACTTTGACCAGGCTGGCCTCAAACTCACAGAAATCCACCTGCCTCTGCTTCCCAAGTGCTGGGATTTATGAATCTCTGCTTTCAGCTCCTTTGTATTTATATCTAGGAGGGAAATTGTTAGGCCAAATGGCAACTCTGTGTTTAAGTTGAAAATGACATTTTATATTTTTTAATATTTTTACGTAGGGCCTTTGTTGCCTAGGATCTTGAGTTCCCAAGTGTACTAGATGGATTGCTGGATGAGAGATTTAAAGACTAAGTGCTAGTTGTCCTAGACTTTAAAGTGGGGTTGTGTTAGATTTCAGAAGCCAGAGCCAGGGCTAGTCCTGTAAGCCTGTGAATTTGATCCCTGTGTGAGGGATCAAATTCCTGTGAATTTGGAACCTGTGTGAGGCTGGAAGGAGGACAACCATAGAGTTATCCTCTCACCTCCACTTAGGTGACATGGCACAGGTTGGACATGGGATTGCATAAGTGTGTGTGTGCACACACATGAATTTGTGTGCATGCGCACACGCGCGCACACACACACACACACAGAATTAAAAAAAAAATTAAAGATAAGCATTTAGAAAGATGACTAAGCCACAGTTTGCTGGTTCACCATATGTAAACACTTTAACTGAAAGTGTCCAGCTTGGTTAGTCATACATTGTGAATAGCAGCAGATGGCAGCAGGTGCTTCTTACAGGACTTGGACAGGCCTCAACTACTGGGACCCCCTGCCCTGAAGCAGCAGGTGTAACAGGTCTTGGGCTTACGCTGTCCAGACCTACAGCCCTTGATAGTGACACATGTCACAGTTTTCTGGCCTAGGATGTCAGGATCTCCATCCTTTGACAGAAGCTAGTGTTGCAGTTCTTGGGCCTGTAGGAGCTCTCCCTGGAGAGACAAGCTCCTGATGCTTCTAGAGCCCAGGCCTACATTTTTCTTCAGCTCCTCACAGCCCTCATTGTTTCTGCCCTGACACCCTAGCTGCCCTTGTGTATTTATTGTCACTGTTTCTACAATGGCTGTTTCCACCTCTCCTTTTTACGGTAGCAGCCTAGCCAACTGCTAATTATATAGTTACAAGCAAGGAAAAAGGCACAAGAAGCCTTTTATTGGGCCCAGTGTTGCAATACCAGTCTAGGAGCCTCTCTCCAGCGTTAACAGAGTGGGCTGAGCAGCCTTCAGTGTGACCAGAAATGCACAGGTGTGGCGGACAGCTCTGCCTCTGACTTTCATGAAAAAGAACAACTGTCTGAACCAAAAAAATGGCACAGTTCCTTATGCAAATGAAGAACTCTCCTTACACTAATCACAGGCTTTCTGTTTCCCCTTGTTTGGGTGAAAATTGCTGCAAGGTATAAACCGTCATCTCAACCTCACTGAGGCTTACATGGTAAAATGTCCAGGGCAACGACATTTCCCACAGGCCAGCCAATGCTTTCTGGAGCTGCAGTTAGTACTCTAGCGTAGCAAGCAGCAGTGGTAGTGAGGAACTTCATCTGATACCTCAGTGCAGTATTCACACACAGCCAGGCCTATGTGAGGATAGTCCTGCAGCTGATTGATGGCAGCCTGTGTACCAGGGAGAGCTCTGATAGCTGTCAGTTGGGGAGGCAGGTGGCCCTTAGGAGGATGCTTACAGAAAAGACAAGTCTTCCTATTGCGGCCTCCACACCGTAGTAGGTTTGTTTTCCTTTTTGTTTGTTTGTTTTGTTTTACTTGTTTTTTTTTTTTTTTTAATGGGGAATGTGGCAGGGGGATGTATGATGCGTGTATGGAGGGAGGTCAGAGGACAACTTGTGGAAGTTACTTCTCTTCACTATGTGAATCTTAGGGATTGGACGCAGGCCATTATACTTGGCAACAAGTGCCTTTACCCTGTGAGCTACCCAATAGCAATTTGTTTGTTTTGTTTGTTTGTTTGTTTGTTTTTTAATGTAGCTATCCTCTTAGGTGTGAATTGATTGTGGTTTTCATTGGTTGAGCTGTGGTGGTTTGAATAGTCTCCCATAGACTCGTGTGTTTGAATGTTTGGCACTATTGAGAGATGTGGCCTTATTGGAGTAGGTGTGGGCTTGTGGGAGGGGGTTTGTCACTGTGGGGACAGGCTCTGAGGTCTCCTATGATCAAGCTCTGCCCGGTATGGAATTCAGTCTCTGTCTGCTCTCTGAGGATTTAGATGTAGACTCTCAGTTATCTCATCTCCGTGCTACCATGGACCGAACCTCTGAACCTGTAAGCCAGCCTCAGATAAACGTCCTTTATAAGAGTTGCCTTGGTCATGGTGTCTCTGCACAGCAATAATATCTAATATAATGGCTAACAGTGCATTTTTATGTGTCTATTGCAATCTGTCTTTCTTCTTTGGAGAGAGAAATGTCTGTTTAGACCTACCTTTCTTTTTTCCTTTCTGCATTGTTGAATCATACTTCTTACATAATCTGTCTGGATAGTATTCCTTTTAATGTATAACTTGCAAATATACTCTCCCATTCTGGGGGTTTTCTTTTACTTTCATTTTTAAAAAGACTTGGCTTTTAAAATTTTTATGTGTATGAGTGTTTGCCTGCATACATATCTGTGCACTGTTTCTGGTGCCCATGGAGGTCAGAAGAGGGCATTCAGTATCCTGAATTGGAGTTACAGATGGTTGTGAGCCAGCACATGGGTGCTGGGAATTGAACCTGGGTACTCTGGCAGACCAGCAGGCTCTCCTAATCATGAGCCATCTCTCCAGTCCCATCCTTTACTCTCTTAATAGTTTACTCTTTTGCACAAAGGTTTACAATTTTTGATTAAATTCAATTTGTTCTTCCTTTTATATGTGTATTTGGTGTTATGTCTTAAGAAGTCAGTGCCAAATGTAGTATTATGTGAAGTATTTCCTACAGTTTTCTTTCCAGAGTTTGAGGTTTTAAGTGTGGCTTTTTGGCACTTTGAGTCAATTACTGCATATGGTTGAAGGTAAGTGTCTGGCCTTATTCTTTTGTATGTGGATATCCAGTTCCCTCAGCACCATTTGTTGCATGATCTACTGAGCAGTCTTTGCTCACTAGTTTGAGTTATTTTTATTATGTTAACTAAGAACGCACAGAAATAGAAACTTCTTGTGTTTAAGGGTGATTTAAAAAGAAACATTTATGCATTAGAGATGCTATTGAAACCATATAAGGTGTTAATTTTCATAGCATCTCACTCACAATGCCACTCTTAAGTGAACATGGTGGTGGTGTGATGTGGAAGTGCATTTAGCTCCTGGCCATAGTGATACCCTTCGGTTTTGGCCCTTGTGGCAGTGTCACCTGCTCTTACTTGGCATGCATGCATGGGTCACCAAGTCGTGTTTTGCTCTTGGCTGTTAATACAGACCAAGTAAATATCTTGTATGGCCTGCGCCAGACAAGCAGGTGCAACAGTGTGTGCTGGGACACAGGGCAGCCGGCAGCCCTGTGCTCCCATGGAAGGCTAGTCCTTAGCAGCCCAAACAGAAACCATGGGAGACTTCCTATGGCACCATCCACTTGTATGCATGTCAGGAAATGTAGTACTCTTGTATGACTTCAGGATGGGATTCATTTAGTATGATAGTATACAACAATTTCCTAAGTTTCCTCTTGTGCTCCTGAAGGGTTAATCCCCCCTCCCTGAGTTTTAGCTGTGAACAGCGAGTTATTTACACCCCCCGTTTGACAAAGGGAGCTTGTTTTGCTTTTCCCAGAGGACTTATTTACAGGATCCTTGCTTCAGAAGTGCTCCTGTGGTTGGTTAGAGTGCTTCTTCATGGCTAGTGAACCCACCTTTGCCTCAGTTCCTCTGTAACCACAGCTTTTCATTGACTGCAACTAGATTCAAAGCGTCTACTCCCAATCTTAGATAGGATTAGGATGTTTGCTCTTAACACTGATTTTACTGCCAAGATTCTGTCAAGTTGAAGATTCACTACATCAGTTTCGTTTGCATGACCGTAGAGTTCTTCACAGCTAAAATCTTAACTGAGTTGTCCTTGTTTAAAGTGCGAGACTACCCATTCGATTTTTAACTATTGAAAATGAGTGATGCTGAGTTAAGCTGCAAGGACTTCATGCCCCAGAGCAGAGAGGTTCTTCACTGTTTTCTGCTTGGAAGATAGATACAGTCTGGCTTTGTTTGTTTGTTTGTTTGTTTTGAGACAGGGTTTCTCTGTGTCATTCTGGCTGTCCTGGAACTCACTCTGTAGACCAGGCTGGCCTCAAACTCAGAGAGATCTTCCTGCCTCTGCCTCCTGAGTGCACCACCACCACCTTTATGGAAGTGGAGTCTTTTTATGCTGTTCTGAGCAAAGAGTCTCCACTTTGTAGGCGGTGAAGGCAAGTGGCTGAACTGGGAAGTGAAGCTTTGGCTATCTGCTGGGAGGAGTAGCTCCCCCTCCCACTCCCGGCTTGGTGGAAGTGTTCCTTGTCTTGTATGCATGTCAGGAAGTGTAGTACTCTTGTATGACTTCAGGATGTGATTCATTTAGTATGATAGTATACAACAATTTCCTAAGTTTGTATCAAGTAATAACTAAGCTATATATATATATATATATATATATATATATATATATATATATATATATAAAATAACCAAAACTAAAGTGTTATGTGAATTAACACATTATGGGCTAGGTATGGTGGCACACCCACCACTGAGAGTTTGGGTATATACCACGCTCCAGTGAGTATATAGACAATACAAACTGGGCTTTTTTCCCCCTGGTTTTTACTTATTATTTTAATCTATCTATCTATCTATCTATCTGTCTATCTTGATGCGGGGGAGATAACACAAGGGTAGGGTGGTCTTGGAAAGACTGGGAAGTGAGTGTGATGGGATGCATGATGTGAGTCCCAGAGGATCACTGAAAATACTACATGAAAAAAAAGAGAATTTCAACATATGAACGAGGGAAATGGGCTAGGACCGAGAGAGCTGAGTGGCAGAGCACTTGCCTGTGTGCAAGGCTTCGGGTGTGACCCCAGCACTGCAAATAAATAATAATAAAAGGGAAAGGGTTTACGGATCCAGCACTATAGATAGTTACTAAATAATGACACCGAAAGACAAAATGAGTTACCCTACAAGTATTTCCTGCATAATTTGCTTTATATGCTTTTTATAAAATTATATATAACTATACAAGATGCAAAAACTAAAGTAGTAAAAGGGACGTATTAATTGTTGCTGAGGACAGGTAAATAAACACATAAATAAATAAATAAATAAATAAATAAATAAATAAATAAATAAAAGCAGGCTGGATTACAGAGACCCAGGAAAGCTTGGGGAGGTGTCAGTGTGTTCACTATCGTGATTATAAAGATAGTCTGACATCCACTGGCCAGAATCAAGTGTTCATGTGTAGCTTATTATTACACTTCAGTGTTATGGAGCTAAAATAATACTGGCGACAACCTCAGCCTCACTGGGTGGTGGTGCATGCCTTTAATCCCAGCACTCAGGAGGCAGAGGCAGAATCTATGTGAGTTCAAGACCAGCCTGGTCTGCACAGAGAATTCTAGTACAGCCAGGGCCTTATTCTCATCCATGTATATCCTCAGTGGCTGGGTAATACCACATGAGATGATAGTTGTGGGGATTTGAGCCCAGGCCTCACATGCTAAGAAAGCACTGTCACTAAGCTACGTGTCTATTCAGTGTTTTGAGATAGGGTCTTGCTGCATAATTTAGACAGACGTAGAACTCATGATCTTTCTGTCTTAGCTTCCTGAGTACTAGAATTACAAACATGCATACCACCTTGGCTGATAGAGTAGCTTACTCTAAAATGCTTTTAAAATTTGAACNATGCAAAAAATAAATTTTAGTAATATAATCTTCTTGTTCATTTTTTAAAGTTTTAATTATGAGGGTTTTTTCTTTTTAAGATTTATTATTATTATTATTATTATTATTATTATTATTATTTTGGTTTTTCGAGACAGGGTTTCTCTGTATAGCCCCGGCTGTCCTGGAACTCNCTTTGTAAACCAGGCTGGCCTCAAACTCAGAAATCCNCCTGCCTCTGCCTCCCAAGTGCTGGGATCAAAGGCGTGCGCCACCACACATGACTGATTTATTTTATTTTACGTGTGTGTTTTACCTGTGTCCTGTAGAGCTCAGAAGTGGTTGACTACTGGAACTGGAGTTAAGGGTGGGTCCTGGGAACACAACCTGGGTCCCTTGCAATAGCAGGAAGTGCTCTTAACTGCTGGGTCATTTTTATTACTTAAAAAAAGTGTCTGTTGTTTTTCTGCATGCATATCTATGCACCTCTTGCATGTCTGGTGCTTGCAGCAGCCTGAATAGAGCATCCAATCCCCCAGAGTGAACTACAGTTGGAAGCCAGTATGTTGGTTCTGAGACTTGAACTGGGCCCCCTGGAAGAACAGCAAGTTTTTTTCTTAACCAGTGAGTGAGTCATCTCTCCAACCCTAGTGTAATTCTCTTCATTAGTTTATCTATTTACTTTTTTGAGGAAGAGCCTCACTGTGTAGCTCTAGCTGGCCTGGAGTTGGCCTTGAACTCACTGTTCCAGCATACCTTGACTCTCAAGTACACCATAGTTTGTGGCATTAAGTATAGTCACAATGTATTGTGGCAGTTGTCACTATTAAGTTCCAGAACATTTATCACCAAATGAGAATTCTGTCCCTTTCCATCCCCTAGCACCCAAGAGTCTCTGGATTTCCTTGTTCCTTGTGTGTCATGTAATAGACTCATACTGTATGAGGCCTCTGTGTGCTCAAGGTTTATTAATATTGTGGTGTGTCTCATCACTTCATTCTTTTTATATTCATTGTATGGATAGATCACATTCTATTAGTGACAAATCTTTTAGTTGTGCAATTAAACTGTGTTAAGTATATTGTCTTAGTCAGTGAAAAAACACCGTGAGCGCGGCAACGCTTACAAAAGAAGGCATTTAATTGGCGCTGGTTTATAGCTTCAGGGGTTTAGTCCATGGTTCTCATGCTGGGACACATGGTGGGATGTAGGCAGACAGGGTGTTGAAGGTGAGTTCACAGTTCTACATCTGGATTAGTAAGCTGCAGGAAGACGTGCAAGCGCACACGCATGAAAAGCCTGACTTAAGCATTTGAAACCTGAAGCCCATCCCCAAGTGACATACTTCCTTCAACAAAGCCACACCTCCTAATTCCTGTCAAGTAGTGCCACTCCCTAAAGACCAAGCATCCACATATAGGAACCTGTAGTGGCCATTCCTCTTCAAACCACCGTGTGTGTGTGTGTGTGTGTGTGTGTGTGTGTGTGTGTGTGTGTGTAACTTAATATCAACCATTTGAAAGCATACTATTTATGTTGTTGTCGTTTCCCATCTCCAGAAATTTTTATCTTCCCCAATTGAAACTTAAAATACTGCTATATTTTCTCTTCTATCCTTGCCCCTGTAGCCATGATTGTTTATTATGTCAAGATTATTCCTGAGATTTGACTTCTCTAGGGACCTCATAAAGATGGGATCAAACAGTATCCTTTTGAGTCCAGCTAATTTCACTCTGCATAACATTGTCCTCAAGGTCCACTCACTTTTCATCCACCATTCCTCACCCATAGACTCCTTCACTTGGCTCTGCCTCAGGCTAGCATGAATAAAACTGGTGTGAACAGGTCTCTTCTGGAGACCTGCTCTCAGTTCTTTGGGGGATGCCCCATGTGATAATTCTCTGTGTGTTTGTCAGTTTTCTTTAAGAAATTGCCATGATTCTCTTCCCCTGCTGTTCCACTTTATATTCCCTGAAGCAGAGACAAGGGTCCTCCAGCTGTGTCACGAGCTTGTCTGCACACGACTCGTGTTCCTTTTGTTTTTTTCATAGAAATTACCCTAATAGCTACTATGAAATTTGAATACACTTCTTACTTAGTGTATAACCAAGTCTTAATGTATTGCTGGACAGTGGGAGTGTGGAGGACTCTGACAGCTGTCAGTCTCCTCTTCAGCTTTATTTATTCCCAAATGTCAAGGCGTCCCAGGGGAGTACACAGTGTACCTCGGTCTGGCATGTTACTTTTGAAGACTTTATGGAACCTACAGATGCCAGAGGTCAGCAGGTATTCCCCGTAGAGACAATACATACTTCTTATTGGGTCTGTGGTCTCTGTCTCAACCGCTGCACTCTGGTGTGCTGGTGACAAGCAGCTATAGTCAATGTGGAAAGGAGTGAGGGGTATTGATTGTATTCTAGAAAAATTATTCATGTGTGATTTAATTTGAATTATATATACTTTTTAAAAATTTTTTATTTTTGCTATTTTATGTCTATGAGTGTTTTGCCTCCATGTATGAGCGTGTGCCACACTCACACTTGGTGCCGGAGGAGGTGGTAAGCCTCTGTGTGGGTTCCGGGAACCAAACCCTCCTTTGCAACAACAGTGCTCTTAAGCACTGAGCCAACTCTCTCATATATATAATATATAGCCCATTATATATGCTTTTCATATGTCCCAGTATAATTTTGACTTCTTTTCAACCATTTAAAAATAAAAGGATGGTTAGTGGCTACCATGCTAAATGATTAGTGGACCTGTCTCGGAGACACACAGTTGTTGCTCTGTGCCTGAGTGAGTCCATGAAGATCTGTGAGAGCTAAGGTCTGGGAGTCACATCAGGACTTGGAAGCATATGGAGTGACAGGCAGTAGGCGAAGCCTACTTGTTCCACACGCACACAGGGACTGAAAATGAAGGAAGGTGCTGTCTTCCTGTTTTTGCTGTAATGAAACACCAGAGACAGGGTTGTTTACAAAGAACAGAGATTGCTTTCATTTAGCTGGGCTGAGAAGCCCAAAGTCAAAGGGCCCATGCCAGATTCAGAGCTGCTCAGCTGCACTTTTCTAAGCCCTCACTAGAATTGTTCTTGGTGAAACACTTTTTACCCCACACCTCCAACCTCTTCCAGCCCCTGTCCATTACCTGCCTCCAGGTGTTTCAGCACCTCTGATAGTTATAGCAGCAACCGCACTCTGAGTACCAAATCGGTAGTAGAATTTTGACAGAGGCAGAAACAATAGGGATGTAGACAGACAGACCAGTGATTTATTAGGAAAATTAGCTTATGTGGTTATGGAGGTACAGAAATCCCTAAGCAGGCTGTCTAGAAGCGGAAGGTGCTGGGATGCCAGTACTCTGTAACTCTTGTTTCTATCCAGAGGTCTCAGAGTTGGGGAGCCAGTGGTGTGGCTATCAGTTTGAGACCAAAGGCCTTACAGACTCAGGGATGTGCTGTTATAAATCCTGGAGTTCAAAGGCCAGAGAACCTAGGCTTCTGTTGGCCAGAGAGGCCTCATAGTTGTGTTGCTATGAGGAAATCTCTAGATGTATTTCTCTTTGATTCTTTCTGTTAAGGAAATGGACTGGTTTCCATAAAAGTTCTTATAATTAGAAATTAACTTTTTTTTTAGAATTTATCTAATGTTAATAGCATTATGGATACTTGGGCCAGAGAATGGGTAAGAGCCTATGGACAAAATAAAAGTCCCTCTTCAAAGCTAGAAGCTTGTCTAGGCATGGCTTTGCACAGCACAGGCAGGAATGTGGGCAGTGGTCATTCTCCATGTAACTCTCTGAGCTAGCACCAGAATTATAGGTTTGCTTCTTGTGTGAAAACTTTAGATGCTCTGTGAGTTTGTTGCTTTTTTAGTGACTGTATTAAGCAGAACAGAAGCTGAAGATGGATGGAGAGAAGTCAGAATGATATCATCAAAAGGAACAAATTGCAGAGCCCAAATTTAGACCCCTAAGCTGCTCTGAATGAATGATGGTGTTGGCTTTAAGTTAAGTCAACCCTAGTCACAGGCTTTTTTTTTTTTTTTTTTTTTTTTTAAATGATAGGATCTCATGCATGTCGTTCAGGCTGGCTTTGAATTCACTGTTAGAGCTGAAGACCTCAAACTACTGATATTCCCACCTCCACTTTTTTTTTTTTAAAGATTTATTTATTATTATAATATCTAAGTACACTGTAGCTGTCTTCAGATGCACCAGAAGAGGGTGTCAGATCTCATTACGGATGGTTGTGAGCCACCATGTGGTTGCTGGGATTTGAACTCAGGACCTTTGGAAGAGCAGTCAGTGCTCTTAACCACTGAGCCATCTCTCCAGCCCCCACCTCCACTTCTTGAATTATACTAAAAAATGAACCGGCACGTTCCTGCGCTTCTGCCGGCAACTCTCTGCCCTGGTGGCCTGGCTAGCCATGTACTGGAGGGCAATGGCTGACCGGTTTTTATCGCTTGACTTGTGAGACTAACTCACAACTCCAAGATCTCTCCATCCAACTTGCTAGGTTCCCTCTGGCAGGTCACTACCACGCCAATCCCATGCTTCAAGTCCCCCACACCTTTGTGGTGCACCTCAGGCAAACCCACACTTTGCTGCTGCACCTTTCGCTCTTGAACCTGGAGGAGACATGAAGGAAAACACACAAACTTAGTTCGTATTTCTCTGTCTTTCACATTAATCACAAGTGTTAGTTTAAAAAAAAAAAAAAAAAACAGTTGGAAGAAAATCTAGCTTACATTTTTTTCTATAGAACTTATATTTAGCTTTACAAAGTTTATAGCAAAATTGAGTGGAAGGTACAGGGATTCCTTATGACATTCTGCCCAGAGTGGCATAGTTGTTCAGTTAGTTCATCTTCACTGACATGTTGTTAGCGAGTGGTCCGTGATGTGTATCAGTGTTGTAGTTAATAGTTCATCTCAGTTGAGGGTTTCTACCCTACCTTGATCATTCAGTTCCCAGAGAAAAGACACACAACCTTTATATTTATAATAAGCCTAAATCAGCTCTAGAGCTGGGCAGTTATCAACCCTCTATGGCTAGTATGTCTACTACTCTATCAATAACCCTGAGTTATAACTTGCCATGTTGCATCTGGACAGCTTTTAACTCCAGTTGGCCAGCCCTCATGTCATGTTTTCATTACTCGCCCACCCATCGAGCCTTCTCTCCACCTTTTCCCTCTCCACGAAGTCCTTGCCTCCTGCCCCAGCCCAAGAATCAAACTGCACCTCTCTGTCTTCTGTCCAGCTATAGGCATCTTTATTCACCAATTGGGGATAACCTGGGGAACAAGGTTACATAGCATTACTTGGGTCAACATGAGAATTTCCTCCCTGGGGGCAACCAAGGCCAGTATTTAGTAGTATTACAATATATAAAAACAGACTAAACCTCAACATATCAATATTCGCTGGAATTTCTAAACACAGTGAAATAATGGATCCAATATGCATCACATAAAATTGTTTTTATTGCCCCAGAATTCTTTGCTCTGTCTCCCAACTCTTGGCAGCCACTGAGCCTTCTCCCCCACCCCCGCAAGAAGTCTTACAGTTGGAATCACACAGTACAGCCTTTGGGTTTTTTTTTTTTTTTTTTTTTTTTTTTGGTTTTTCAAGACAGGGTTTCTCTGTATAGCCCTGGTTGTCCTGGAACTCACTTGGTAGACCAGACTGGCCTCAAACTAAGAAATCCGCCTGCCTCTGCCTCCCAAGTGCTGGGATTAAAGGCGTGCGCCACCACCGCCTGGCTCAGTTGAATTTGGCTTCTTTCACTCAGCAGCCAGCATTTAAGGCCCCTTTAAAATTTTCCTGGCTTGATAGCTCTCTTCACTCTCATGCTGGTGATCTTCCATTGTGCTGATGGCCATCTGGGGAGCCGCGAAAGGCCCATTCTATATGTCCTGGTGTAAGCTTTTGGGAGCATGTTTTTAGCTTCCTGGATTGCTGGATTATAAACTTTGAGAATGTTTGTCTATTGATTGATTGACAGACAGGTCCTCACTGTGTAGCCCTAGTACAGAACTCAAAGAGATGTGCTGGCCTCTGTTGGGATTAGAAGCATGTACCACCACTTCTGGCCTCTAGCTTATCTTCTCATTCTCTCTTTAATTTTTTTTTTCCCCAAAACCTTTAAAACACACACACAAACAAAAAGATAAAAAGAAAGTATGTGGAAGCTGGGGCAATGTCTTAGTGGTTAAGAGCACTAGCTTCTGTCCCAGAGAACCTGGGTTCTATTTCCAACACCCACATATTGACTCACAACTGTCTGGCCTCTGAGTACACAGACATGCAGGCAAAATACAATATTTAATAATGACAACACAGATTGTGAGTGGTGACCCAGTGACTGGGATCAGACCTACACACACATTAAATTATGCCTGTATTGAATTGTAAAATTAATTGTCTGTTAATGGTGCTAGCTTATTTCCTGAGGGTTTGTTTTGTGTCCAGTAAACAGTAAACCTTGTAGAGATACAGATAGAAGCTGCCCAATATCTGCAGTCTTGTTCTCCCCACTCAGCAGGTGGGAATGAGGCTGTCTGTGTAAAATGCTTCCCCCAGCACAGGCTGGCTGGCTGTATAAAGCTTAGGTGTTTTGTTTTTTTGTTTGTTTGTTTGTTTATAATTGCTACTTTAAGGAAGAAAGAGGACCTGGGACCTGTGGCCCAGGGTGCTCGGACTGGAGTGCCTCTGCGTGTGTGCCTTTGGTGGGTTTTGAGCAGAAAGAATTTGGTAAGCTATCAGATAAGCATGTGAAGAAAGGTGGACCTGGGAAGCAGAGACCAGAGGAGAAAATCCTGGTGACAGTTGGGACTGGGAGTAAGATGATCTTTGGTTCTGGTCTTGTGGCATTTGAGGTGACAGCCTGGCAGAGGTGTCTGGCATTAAGCTGGAATGCCTGAACTGGCGAACTATGTTTCTGTTTCTATTATGAATTCTGGAACCTTCTGGAGCCACTTACATTGCTTTGTGGTTTTGTAGGGCTTGATCGCTTAGCGTCTTGGTATAGTTGAGAAAAATTAAATGGTATAGAAAGTTGTAAGTGCCTGGCCTTCCCTGGAGGAAAATACCACCAGCTGTTAGAGCCACTTTGGAAGTTTGTCTCAAATTTGAGTATGTAATTCTGACACCAGCAGACGCTCCTTGAATGTGTTTGAACGTGTATGGTGCTGTCTGTACCAAAGTTCTGACAAAGTCGTGGGCTTGGGTCCTCCTTGCTCCCTGGTGGCTGTGCTGCCCCCCATTTGACCACAGAATTCCTTCCACAGTTGCTCAGGCTCCCTAGTTACACAGGTAGAACCTTTGCGCTACAAGGTAAGATTATTAAAATAGTTTTCTCTAGTTGATATATTTCCTTTTTACAAAGATTTAGTTTTAAAAAATTCATGCCACTAACATATACATTTTATAAAATGGGTCATGTAAAAGTATACATTTAAAAACAGTAAATCCGGGCTGGTGAGATGGCTTAGTGGGTAAGAGCACCCGACTGCTCTTCTGAAGGTCTGGAGTTCAAATGCCAGCAACCACATGGTGGCTCACAACCATCCATAACAAGATCTGATGCCCTCTTCTGGAGTGTCTGAAGACAACTACAGTGTACTTACATATAATAAATAAATAAATCTTTAAAAAAACAAACAAACAAACAAACAGTAAATCCCTTCTCTTCCATGTCACTGCTTCAGCTTAATCACTGCTAATAGTAAGTTCCAGATCTTGATTTGTGAGAACAGGGAAGTGTACACCTATCCAAGAGAAGCACATACACGTGTATATAACATGTATCATGTGGGACACTAACTGGAGAAGACAGCTCTTATGACCATTATGTCACTGAGCAGACTGTAATCCTCACTGGAAAAGTAGACAACAGATTCATGCTGGTGATGGAAATCCTTCTGGGTTCTGTTATGGACTGTAAGTTTTTAGCATTTCCTGATCATGAGTTCTGTGCTGTGCATCCTTGTACCTGTGCCTTTAAATTACCCTTATGAAACACTTCTGAAGAATAGGATTAGAGAATTTGGAAATTGCATGAACCTCTGAGAGATTTGATAACTTATACTTCCACCTGTAGCATCTATGTTCTTTTCATATATCCTTTTCAAAAAGTGTCCACTCTTAGCTACACTAAGACTTAACTAAGACTAGTTACTAATAGTTCTTGGGTGGGTCAGTCCTTTTGTGTAGCATTAGATCCTTGTGTTAAGAAGCCTGGATGGAGTTTGTAACAGACCTTGTTTTACCTTTGTGTTTGCATATTCCATGCCCTTATAAGAGGAGTGTGATTCTTTGCCTACTCTTAGAAGGAAAGTACTGTTACCCAAATGGAGGACACTTGGCTAGAACAATCAAATCCAGCTTCTCTTGTCCTCTCCAAACACAGACCACCTTTGTGTCCAGGTGTGTAGGGGTTTCCAGTCTGTACCCGGGAAGCTATCGATTCTGTAGCAGACATCAGCTGGTCCCCTGGTCTAGTTCATGCTAACCCTACTTACCCAGGGATAGCAACAGAGCTTATATCACTGGTGGCCCCAGCCCAGGTTGTTGGGGCAGTATGCTAGAGCTGCTTCCAGGACTAAAAACCACTTTTACTAGCTTATCTTATAAAAGCTACCTTTAAGGAATAAATGACAGAGATGCAAAAACACAGGATGGTCTGGAGGCTCCCCAGTTCTGTGCCAGTAGAATTGAGATGTGCCCCCTCCTGGCTCTTGCTCACCCTCAGGGAAGCTCCAGCATGTTCTATCAGTAAGCTCTGCTAGACCAGGCCTTTATCCTGTAAACATGATCAGCTGGGATCTTCTCCCTGATGTCAAGGTGGCAGAGAGCAACATGAAGCCTCCTCTCTTACCCTGGTCTTCACAGCATCATCACAGTGCAGTCCACCATCAGCCAGGTATCAGTGGACAGAAAAGCATGCACTGCCTAAATGATTCCAAAGATTACAAGGTTGTATTTCAGGAATCAGGGACAGAAAGAAACCAAATCATAATTCTTATAATTAGGGCAGTGCTGCATAGTGTAATCTTGGTCATAGAGCTCAGTTCTCAAGATGTGCAATTTATAATTTTATCTGAGCTTCATTGGGTGTGTGATGTTTCATAGAATGTCCTGGTGTTGCTGTGATCCAGATCCTGGAGAAACTGCTTTCTGTGCATAGTTAGATGGTTCTAGAGGCATGCAGCTGAATTGGTGTGTGAAAGACAGCCTACAGAACTTTTCTCTGTCCTAATTTATTCTGTCATGATATCAAGCTTATACCCAGCCAAGAGTGGGCGCTTCAGAGACAGAATTTAGTCTCTGCAGTACTTAGTCAGTAAGCACTTAGATTCATGTGATTTTATGTTAGCAAAGTCATATAGGCCAGGCTGGAGAGATGATTTAGTGATCAGTGCTTAGTGAGCAGCACTGGCTGCTCTTCCAGAGGTCCTGAGTTCAATTCCCAGCAACTACATGGTGGATCACAACCATCTGTAATGGGATCTGATGCTCTCTTCTTATGTGTCTAAGTGTACTAATATACATAAAATAAATAAATAAATAAATAAAAATGTTTCAAGATAGGAAGAGAAAAAAGCAAACAGGCCAAAGAGACTCAAAAGTACTGAAAAGTCTGCTTTGAAAGTTTATGAAAAATGTACCAAGATTTATTACTGTTTGCATTGTGCATGTCACTAGTTGCATAGAGAAAGACAGGGTATATTTGGCATGAGTAAGAGGACCCTATCCGGCCTGAGACGGGTCTCCTTTTCTTACTGATGAAAGGCATTTTGCTTTAGTAGCTTGGCTTCACACAGATGGTTGCATTGGCACATGATCATCTATAACCTTGGAGATGGGAAGACAGCAGGCCTGCCTGAGCTGCATAACAAGACCCTGGTTTAAAAACTAAAATAAAACTGTGGGGGCTGGAGAGATGGCTCACTGGTTAATAGCAACTGTCTGCTCTTCTAGAGGTCTTGAGTTCAATTCCCAGCAACCACATGGTGGCTCACAACCATCTGTAAAGGAATATGATGCCCTCTTCTGGTGTGTCTGGAAACAGCTACAGTGTAATATAAATAAAACAAATCTTTAGGGAAAAAAAAGAACATAAAATCCTTTAAAAAAAAAAAAAAAAAAAAAACTGTAGCAGGGATTCTCTTGACAAGTATGCACAGGGTCCCGGGTTCTTCTAGCAACTTCAGGAGCTAAAGAAATACAGTAACTTCTGGGAGCAGAAGGGAGATGTTAGTTCATAGACTATTAAGTACGTGCATACCCTTTCTTTCATAGTGCTTGGTATCCAATCCCGGCCTCCTCATCACATGCTAGGCAAATACTTTTACCGCTAAACTGAAGCCTAACCCTTAGGGAAATCCTGTCTTAAAACTTGTAGAACCCCGAATAACTTCCTGTCAAATTAATGTGCTGGCAGAAAGCCCAGGATCACAGCACTGAAAGCAAATTTAGAATCTTCCCTACCTTACCATTGTGTTCAGAAATTCCTTCTGTAGGGTCTTCGCTTTATGATTGTCTAGTTTGTTTTCATGTATATTAACAAGGACCTGTGGTCCCTTTCTGAAACCTGTCTGAGGTGCAGCAGTGCAGAACAGACCACTAGTACCCTTTACAAACCCTGCTTTGATGATTTTTTTCCTCTGTTCTTGGATAGGGATGGCTCAGGACAAGGCTCAGTTTGGCAAGTCCTGTCCATCCTATATACATTCCCAGCGAACACATTCAGAGAACAGACTCTCTTGACTGGTGTCTTCTGACCTAAACTTTAACTGGCAGGTGGACTCTACATTTCTGTCTGCATTGAATCACAAATCATGTAAGGAAACCTTTATATGGTAGAGGTAGTCAAGTTTTCAGTTCTTCCCCCTGGCTAGCATCCTGCAGAGAACTGCTTTATCTCGAAGCTACAGATAAACTCTCATAACGTACCCCTGACCTCTTCACCTGCCCAATCCCAGAAGCACCTTATCTGCTGAGCCATCTTGCTGTCTCTTGGGAGTTTCTGTTTTATTTTGGATACATGATTTCACTATGTAGTCCTGGCTGGCCTGAAGCTTGCTGTATGCACCAGGGTGACCTCAAACTTACAGACATCTACCTGCTTGAGCTTTGGGACCTTGGGACGTTTAAGATCCAGACATTACTCAGTATTACATGGCAAACAGGCAGCTTCTGTCCTACATGGGACTCTTGCTTGGCAGGGTGTCCTGCACATGGGCAAGGGAACATAACCCTAGAGCCACATGTCCGAGGCACATAACTGTCCTCAGGCAGGGCCTGAGCTAGAACTCAGAGGATTTTTTAGGCAGCAGAAGAGGCAAGAACAAAAGGTTAGTTGCTCCACCGGTCACATTTTTTTAAGTCATCAGTGCCTCATGAGGTACAAGTTGCAGCCAGTGAAAGTGAAAAAGAAAGGATTTTCCCTTCCTCAAAGGTAGTTTTGGTCTACTTGAGTTTCTGTCTTCCTGCTCCATGGCCAGTGGACTTTCTAATTGCAGATACCCTCTCTAGGGTACCCCTGATTTCTTCCCCTTCCAATCCTAGGGAGAGCTTAATGCGTGCTTCTCTTGGGTCTCTTCCCACTTCCTCTCTCCAGGGTAACTCCCCAGGGTCTCAGGGACTTGGAAGCAAGGAGTGGCTTTGGTTCTGCCCAAGGCCCAGTTGTCCTTTGGTCCCAGCCAGCTGTCTGTGTGTACGGTGTTTCCAAGCTCCTTTCTGTTCTAGGTCTTCTGTGATGATGTGTTGCTCTGTCCATCTGATATGATCTTAACTACTCCACATTGTAGTCGAGGTCTCTCCAACCCTCCCTTTTAATTTCCTCTTTTTCTTTTCTTTCCCTTCCTTCTCTTTGTCTCCCCTTCTCTTTTCATTGAACATGCTCTATCACCGAGCCACACCTTCAGCCTAGCATGGCCTTCTTAGCTTTGTCATTATCCTGAGCCTGTCTTCCCCATCAGATACACCCCATACACGTCTGTATGCCCTTCCTGACGGCCTGTCTACATGAGATGCTTGTGTGTTTGGTTTCATGCCTTGCCCACTGTATCTCTGGAAGCCTGCAGCTCTTTCTCAGAGCCCTTCGCTGCCTGACATTCTTCTCAGGGCACTGCTGGGTCACTGACTAGCTTGTTTGTTTGACAGTTAATTTGTTAAGCAAGTGCCATACTGTTTTGCTACTTGTGGCAGGTGGGATTCAGGAAGCTCTGCTGCCTGCACTCAGGGCCTCCCTTCCCCCTTTGTGCCTGCAGAGTCTGAAGCCTGGCCTGTATGACTTTGGTTTTTAGAAAGAAAAAGGAAGGGAAAAACTCACCTACAGCTTGGGAGAGAACCACACAAGGGATTTCTTTCTTTTAATTAAATTCTGTATATTACCACTTTAACTTGTATGATTGTAATATTAAAATGAAGGCAAAAATTTGCAAGTATAAGTTTATCAACTGAATTATAAGACTTTTAAGATTATTCACAAAACTGACTTCTTATTGAATTGGACCTGCTCACATTTGCTTTCTGCTTTTTTCTTCAGTCTGCATGAAGAAATCAGTGATTTTTATGAGTACATGTCTCCCAGACCGGAGGAAGAGAAGATGCGGATGGAGGTAGTGAGCAGGATCGAGAGTGTGATTAAGGAGCTCTGGCCCAGTGCTGACGTGAGTACTTGTCCTGGACCTGGGCTTGAGGCAGAGCCTGCCTGCCTGCCCCAGACTGTCTTACGTAGAGACTCACTCACACTATAAGTGCTTTGGTAGGGGTAGTCTACTTTATTTTGCAGCAGGGTCTTACGATGTCACACCCATGGCCAGCCCTGAACTCAAGCCTCCTTAAGCTTCCCAGACATGTGTCACACCCAGCTTTGGTCAAATCACATCTCAAAGGCAAACTGTGTCCTCCAGCCTTTCGACTTTAGGGTTTAGTGATGACTTTCTTCCTTCCACTCAGATGCTTTACCCTAAACCTGTCCCCCTTAGTTCTGAGTAGCACCCAGTAACATGGACAGAGCTTAGGGTCATTAATGCAAGGAAAAGATAGGTCCTGCCTCAGTACAGTAGTTACTGGAAGGGATTTATCAAGGCTTCATCTTTGTGTTTACTCTAGCCTGTCAGTGTAAATATTACAGTTGGCTTGTAGCTGACGGCATTTTTTTTTTTGCTACTTGAAGTTGACTGTCTTGGGCAAATGCAGGCGAGTGTCTGCCTCTCATTATAAACAACTCTTTGTTCCCCTGGCCAACTTCTTTTGATCACTCAGTCAGTGAACAGGATTATTGCCTGAGTCTCCACTTGTGTGTAGCTCTTATTATTGGCATTAATACTTCATTTTTTAGTGATTCTTTCAGGTCTACTATAGAATCCTTGCTGTGCAAAGAGTAACTAACTGACTTTGTTGCATAGTTACCTTACACCTTCCTGAAGTGATGTAAGGGAAGCCAGGGGCAGGGTTGTCCATTTGGCAAAAGAAAGAGGTTCAAATGTAGGTAAAGAATGGAAGGGAAGGCATGGGTGTTCAGTGAGCAGCTGCCCTTCACTGCACTGGGACTGCTCCCTTGCCCAGCTAGTTCTGTTCCCTGGGGCAGAGCAGAGATGGCTCTGCCTGGCATGCCTCTGTAAGCACTGCTGACATCTAGTGGCTAGAGAGGGAAGCTGCTGGCAGTGCCATGACCAGCACTGACACTATAGCAAGGGAGAACCTGCCACAGGTTAAGATGCCTCAATCTTTCCACCTTTCTGAGGTACGCAGTTGTTTTCATACAAATAGAAATACAGAGATATGGCTAGGTTCCTGGGACTTTGTTCAGCATTTTCCTGACTCGGCTTACAGATACATGTATAATTGCCTGGGTGCCACTGTCCTCAGTGGGCCAAGATTCTTAGTTGATGGCCCTTCAGGATCTTGTACAGGCTTCTCCTGGTACTCTCTTGCACCGACCTACACATCAGCACATGGTCAGCAGCTGAAATATTCTGAATTCATGAGAGAACTCCTGCAGAGAGGACAGAATTAAGGATTTGTGATGTTCCTTGTTTTGTAAAAGAATACTAACTAGCCTTTGAAACATAACTTGTGTAACTTGTGTATAATGTATACACATGTATATTATTATGTATATGTAGGCATGTGTGTAGAGGTCAGTTTGTATAGAGTCAGGTTTTGTCTATCTCTGTATGTGGTCTGGGCATCAGGCTTGCAGAGTGAGCATCTTCAACTGCTGAGCCATCTCGATGGCCTCAACATCTCTGATTTAGATTATAAGCTATGCTCTGAGTGAATGCCTGTGAGGCATGGTGTCCCTACTTTAGGAAAGCTTTGTATTGGGACCTATCCATTCTAAAACACTAGTAGAGGGCAAAAGGGACGTGCATTTCTCTATAGGCACCTTAATGTGATTTTTCTCCCCTTGTTCTAGGTCCAGATATTTGGAAGTTTTAAAACTGGCCTGTATTTACCTACCAGGTTAGTATATTGATGAAGTTTTGAAGGGATTACTGTCCACCGGGGCTATTGAATGTGTCTGAGTAGAAATGGGGCTTGTTTGTTTATTGTTTTTGAGGTAGGGTCTCTGTGTAGTCTGGGCTGTCTGTCCTAAAGCTTGGTGAGAACAGTTGTCATAAGTGAGATATAGAAAAGGCACATAAATAATGAGATTGGAAGTAAATGTGTGTATTTACACACTGGGAGCCAGCTTGGTGCTGCTCTGGCTTTATGCAGCTTAATAGTCAGGTCACATTTCATTGAGACAGCACACCTGAAGTTTAATACCAGAAAGCTCTAGGAAAAAAACAAACAAACCAAAAAACCATTCACTGATAGAATTTAATATGTTTGAGGTTTTGTTTCTGTCAGCATTTTTCTTATGTCTGGGGCCTGAGATCTGTGAAATACCCGAGGGTATGAGGTTGCTAAAATTGACACTCCCTGCTTCTCCTCTCCTCACCTCCGCTTTCCTTCCAAAACTTACCATCAGCACACTCTCTGCTTCATGCTCTGAAGCAGAAAGGGAAAAAGATTCTGTTACCCTAACCTGAAGTTGGTAAGCATAATTGTCAGCTACAATAGAGACCTGATTGATGCTTCTTAAAACCTCCTCACACATGTCCCTACAGTGACATTGATCTTGTGGTGTTTGGGAAGTGGGAGAACCTTCCTCTCTGGACCCTGGAAGAAGCCCTTCGGAAACACAAAGTCGCTGACGAGGATTCCGTGAAAGTTCTAGACAAAGCAACGGTAAGTTCTTAGCATTGTGTCTTTGTGAGCCTTATTACCTGCAGGAGAAACTTGGACTCTAATCTCACATAGCACAGTTGGGATGTGACTCAGTGAATTGTTTTGTGAATGTCACAGTGACTATGCATAAAGACTGTTATTGGTGAATCAAAATAACTTGTCCAGGCTATACATTTCTTTAAGAATAATAGCCAATTTTTCATGTGTAATGCAGTCAGAACTTCAGTATAAAAATAGATTACTAGTTGGGCAGTAGTGGCACAGGCCTGTAATCCCAGCACTTGGGAGGCACAGGCAGGCGATCTTAGTTTGAGGCCAGCCTGGTCTACAGTGTGAGTTTGTTTCTGTTAAATAGTCCCTAGTTATAACAGAAGATATTGTTCTCTTATTTTGCATTTGAGATCTTGTAAACCAAGGCCTTTTTTTTTTTTTTTTTCAAAAAAGGTTTATTATGCAAAATGCTAACTTTTATAAAAAGTTTAATATACAATCACATGATTACAGAAAATCACCTTCCTGTAAAAAAGGTACAAAAGCTATATACTCTATTATAGAGTTCATCATAATCAGGGCAGCAGAGCTTTTCTCCAAGGAAACCAGAAGACCAGCTCTTATGCTGCCTTGGCAGAGTGCGCTTTTTTTTTTTTTTTTTTTTTTTTTTTAAATGATATGTTTTTATTTTGTGTGTGTGTTTTGGGTCTACAGCAGAGGGCTTTAGATCCTCTAGAGCAGATTTGCAAGCAGATTGAGCCACAATGTGGGTGCTAGGAATTGAACTTAAACTCTCTAAGTGACAACTCTTAGCCATTGAGCCATCTCTATAGCCTCTGAAGTCATGCTTTCTATAGAGAAGTCCTGTACCAAAAAATGTTTAAAATAAAATATATTGTATTTTATTTATTGCTTTTTATGAACTTTTTCATTTACTTATGTGTGTGCACGCCCCCCCCCACACACACACACACATACACACTCATGCCCTGTGTAGGTCTGTGGGTCAGAGGACAGTGTGGTACAGTTAGTTCTCTCCTCTCTGTGAGCTGGAGGCCCAGCTCAGGTTATCAAGCTTGGCAGCAGATGCCTTTGCCTGCTGCGCTGGCTGGTGCCTGGTCCTCAGAGCACTTCATGGTTTTGTGGTCTTGTGAGAAGCATAGAGATCACAGGTCTAGCTAGTGACCTTGCATCCTGATTCTGCCACTTACTTTGGGAGACTATTTTAAACTTTTATGTCTTCTTTTTCTAGGTTCCTATTATTAAATTAACAGATTCTTTTACTGAAGTGAAAGTTGATATCAGCTTTAATGTCCAGAATGGCGTGAGAGCAGCAGACCTCATTAAAGATTTTACTAAGGTCAGAGCCTTGCTATATATAGTCTATATTGTGAAGCTTTTAAGAAAGTTTGTCTCGAGCGACTGCTGTGCTGTGCTGTGCTGTGCTGTGCTGTCTTCTGCCCAGCTATTATGTGTGCATGTGGCTGACACATGACTGCATTTCTTGTGCTTCCAGTTGATGGGTTCATGAAAGGTCGTGGACACTTGTGAAGACCAATTCTGTTCCTTAGGCTGAGTGACATGGGAGTTGAGCTGGCACAAGTTGACTCCGGACAGTTTTTAATCTCCAAGTTTAGATTAGAATCTTTCCCAGGGAGCCTTTTTTTTTTTTTTTTTAAATCCCAAATTCTCTGTCAGGGGATACTTGCAAGTCTTACTACTTTATCTTGAAGTAATGTTAGTTTATTTCAATTGCTTCCAAACAAGTTGCCAGCATTATACTCAGAACATTTTACAGCCCCAGACAGTGGCTGGGCCCCAGAGCTGAAAGCATTCTTTCCAATGCACTCCCCGCTCTTAAGCAGTTCTCCAGTTTCTAGACACCTCTGTTTTTTTTTTGTTGTTGTTGTTGTTGTTTTTATTTATTTATTTATTATTTTTTCAAACAGGATTTCTTGTGTAGCCCTGGCTGTCCTGGAACTAACTTTGTAGACCAGGTTAGCCTTGAACTCACAGAGATCCTCCTGCCTCTGCCTCCCACATGCTGGGATTAAAGGCATGCGCCACCACTGTCCTGTCTTTTGCTTGTTATTCTGAGGCAGAGTCTCACTATGTGGTTGACCTCAAGCTTTTAATCTTTCTAGCACAGTATCTAGGATTGCTGGGATCATAGTTGTGTCCTACTGTGGCTTCTGCCTGCTGGACCTTGCTTCCCTTTCCCTGTCAGGCATGAGAGAATGCAGAAAATAGAAAGAAAAAGAAAAATATCTCTTTTGCAGGGTTTTTTTATATATATATATATATATGTATATGGCTTTTCATAAAAAGAAACTAGACGTTCCAAATTGTTTGCTTACTAACAAACAATAGAAGATGACATGAAAAGCCATGGCCATCCTCTGTAGGGGGCCTTGTCTTCTGTGCCCGGAGGGTTATATCTGTCAGCTCTAAGAGCCCTGCCCCGTCTTCTGTAAAGTAGGAAGAGCAGGCCTGGGTGGTGGTCTGTCCATTGGGTGATAGCAGGCAAGACTGTGTGTACTTGGGTAGCTGCAGAATGGAATGGGGGACCTTGCTGTACAGTGGAAAGCTTCACACAAATGATTTCTTGACTTTCTTACTGGATTAGTGCCTTAAATGTTGAGGTGCTTTGACCTTTGTGCTATTTCTGTTGTCTGTTTTAAGAGACCATTCTGTGATCATAATAATATGGTTAGATGGTTAGTGTCTTTGTTCAGACAGCATGTGGCCGCCATTATTTACATCACCATGAGGAGAAAGCCTTTTACTACTTAGAAAGGTGACTTTGAAAATTGAATATATTATATATATCTACCAAATTTTGTATTATAAGGACCAATTTATGCCCCTGGTGATGCTTTGGGCTATTAAAATATAGAAATTCATTGAAAATGTAATTTCATTTCTCTTTCAGAAATATCCTGTATTGCCATACTTGGTTTTAGTATTGAAACAGTTCTTATTACAGAGGGACCTTAATGAAGTATTTACAGGTGGAATTGGTTCTTATAGTCTCTTTTTAATGGCAGTCAGTTTCCTTCAGGTAAGTTGTGTGGGTGTGCTGTATCAGTGTGCACTGGAAAAAAGATAAACTACTTGCAGAAACATTTGGGGAGAAAATTTAAATCAAGAATTTTTACAGTACTTCTCCTTAAACTGGGTACCTTTCATATAGTTTAGCAAATTAGTATTTAAACATTCCTAGGAGAGAGATTGAGACTTCAGTAGACATGTTAACATGTAATGTTTGGCCTGGTTTCTATAAATGTGGATGCAATAACAGCCCAAAACACAGGGCTGTCTGGAGCTCACTGGTCAGTCAGCAAGCTCTGGGTTCAGTAAAAGACTTTATTTTAGATGGAAAGTGATTATGGAAGACAGCTGACATCAGCAGTAGACATTGGCTCCTGCATGCCTCTGTACTTAGACATGCATTTGTACACACACCACTTGAACATATATACTCAAGCTCACGCGCATACACACGCAGCGGCACACACAGGGTCTGGGAAATGGCTCAGTCAGTAAAGTACTTGCCATTGCAAGCATGAGAATCTGAGTTTGGATCACTGAAGCCCACTAACAAGCTGGACGTAGCTTGTAGGTGCTTACAGTCCCAGCACTGGAGAGGCAGAGACAAGAGGATCTCTGGGGCTAGCTGGCCCGCCAGTGTAGCCCACTGGGTTCAGTACTTCAGTGACAGACACTCTTTTACTTGCCTACCATGCATAAAGTCTAGGTTCCATTCCTTAGCACTGTTATCTAAAAACAACAAGTATGGTGGCCAGATGTTGTGGCAGACAGATCTCTGTGAGTTCAAGGCCAGCCTGGTCTACATAGTGAATTCCAGGACAGCCAGAACTACATAGTGAGACCCTGTGTTGATAAACCTAAGTATATATATTATAATATATCGTGGGCAGTGATTTAGGAAGACACCTCATCAACTACTGTCTTTGATATGCATATATACAAACACACACCAGAAATAAGAATACATTTAAAGCAATTAGCCGTGTAAGTTCAGCTGTAATTGAGACATGTTCTTTGAACAAGAGTTCTAGTTTTGCCTGTTTGGCAATGGTTGCCAGTAACCAGACTGCTGAGAGAGGTGAATTCCCTGATGTGGTTCATACTCAGCCTTACCCACCTGGTCTATACCCATGGTGCATTGCATGGTTTTTGTAGCATCAGCATAGCTGTCAACTGGTACAAAATCACGATGATGATAATAGAGAGTGCTCATAGAAGTTGGGATCTCACTCATACTCCCTCCTTCAGAACAGAGAAAATCCAAAATAATTTCTTCCTTTTTTTTTTTTTTTCTGTTTTAGTTACATCCCAGGGAAGACGCTTGTATCCCCAATACAAACTATGGTGTTCTCTTAATAGAGTTTTTTGAATTATATGGACGGCACTTCAATTACTTAAAGACTGGCATCCGGATAAAGGATGGTGGTTCCTATGTGGCCAAAGATGAAGTACAGAAAAATATGCTTGATGGCTACCGGCCGTCAATGCTTTATATCGAAGATCCTTTACAACCAGGTACTGGGATTAGGTGACTGTAGGCTTCAGAGGGGGCGTCACAGTCCACGCATGCTTTACTCTGTTCAGATGAAAAATGCTTATTTCTAAGTAACACTTGTTCAAAATATTCTTATCATACTAAAAGAGACAAATACTCCAGAAAAAAACACCTGCTAGACTTCCACATAAGTTGGGGTAGTATCCACTTGACTTTCAAAGCCAAGCATAAAGGAACTCACTGTGGGCTGGCATTTCCAGCTAATTGTCAGCAGGGCTTTAACGAGGTAAGATGGGGGACTGGAGAGATGGCTCAATGGTTAAGAGCACTGAATGCTCTTCCAGGGGTCCTGAGTTCAATTCCCAGCAACCGCATGGTGGCTCACAACCATCTGTAATGGATGTAATGGGATCCGATGCCCTCTTTTGGTGTGTCTGAAGACAGTGGCAGTGTACTCACATACATAAAATAAATAAATCTTATAAATAAATAATAAATAAGTAAAAAAGGAGGAAAGGCGGAAGTCCCCAGACAGCCGTGAGCATGGGCAGAAAAGCTCCAGGAGACTGTACTTACTTATGTTCTGACTGCTGCTTTTCATTTTGTGTGCCCTCTCTGTATGGTTCTAGCTTTGGTAGTGACTCGAGAGTGGACGGAGTGCCAGTTTCTGCTTCACTTCTACAGCGTTAAATGTATTTGCTTATGATGTGGAGACGTATGTTCAGAGCTAATACAGACAAAGAACAGGCAGATAGCACCCTTCCTTCCTTACTGTTTTCAATGTAGCTTGGCTTTATTCCGAGGAGAAAATAGCCAGCTGTTTGTATATGTGATAGGTGAATCCTTGCTGGGCTAAAGTTGTCTGCAGGCAGTGGGTGGGTGTTCCATAGCAAAGCACTGTGCAGGTCTTCCAAGGCTGACAGTCCACTCATGATAGTTCTCCCATGAGCAGCTATCACCCTTGTTCCTGGGCAAGGGCTCATCAGCCTTCTTTCATATTAACCAGCAGCCAGGTTTACTTGTCTCCGTATCCATTTCTTTTAAAGGTAATGATGTTGGAAGGAGTTCCTATGGGGCCATGCAGGTGAAACAGGCCTTTGATTATGCCTATGTGGTATTGAGTCATGCAGTATCGCCGATTGCAAAGTACTACCCCAACAATGAAGCAGAGAGGTAAAAGTCTAGCCCAGGCCAGCCTGTGTGTTGAGAGTGGTTGGTACTTCTTAACTTTAACTCAATGTACACCTCTTGTTTTTTTAACCCGTGCAGCATATTAGGTAGAATAATTAGAGTGACGGATGAAGTTGCCACGTATAGAGATTGGATATCAAAACAGTGGGGCTTGCAGAATAGGCCTGAGCCATCATGCAATGGTAAGACCTTCTCCTTGACGGTGAACTGGGTCTTAGAGGCTTTTTCTATGTTTTGTGTATTTAATGGGAAGAAACGTTTTCCAATCTTTTGCCACTTTTTCAGGAAATGGTGTTACCTTGATAGTAGATACTCAGCAGTTAGATAAATGTAATAATAATCTGTCTGAAGACAATGAAGCCCTTGGAAAATGTAGAAGTAAAGCCTCGGAATCTCTTAGTAAACACTCTTCAAACTCTTCATCAGGTCCAGTGTCCTCCTCCTCTGCCACGCAGTCCAGCTCTAGTGACGTCGTAAGTATGCACAGCGGCCCCAGCCTGCTCTTTGGAGGGCACTCAGGCACCAGGGGGATTTCAAATGCCTTTCATTCTTGGGCTTTTTCCCCAGCATTTTTTTTTTTTTTTTTAAGAAAATTGAAAATCTAGTGAAGGTAGAACCCGTCAGTGATGGCTATAGCATCCCATGCTCCGTTTGCATTGACCTGCTTATTATATTTCTAACTCTCTGTCCCATAGCTCCTGGATTTAGATGGCTGCTTCTTCTTTATTCCTCACTAAGTTTTAGGACCATACTCCTGTCACTCAGACCTCTAGTAAGAGAATGTCCTCTCACTCATTCCAGGAGATGCCTCCTAGCCCACAGTCCCCAGTCTCGCCTCCAGAGGGCACCCCTGTCCTTGTAAAGGATTTTCTACACCACATTCGTTTTCCATGTAGGGGCTCATAGAGCTGTGACCCCATGGTATAGAATATTATTTGTAAGGCAGCTTTCACTTTCTTAAGTTGTTTTTTTTTTTAACTTGTTTTTGAGATTCCTAATTGAATTGTTAATTGATAAAATTTGCCTATCAGAAAGTTCATGTAACTCTAGGTTGTGTGTGTGTGTGTGTGTGTGTGTGTGTGTGTGTGTGTGTGTGTTTTCTGGAACTCACTATGTAGACTAGGCTGGCCTCAAACTCAGATTCAACTGCTTCTGCCTCCCAAGTGCTAGGATTAAAGGCTCAGTTTTGAGTTTTTAATGTATTCAGTATTACACAGCTACTTTCACTCTTAATTTAAGGTTATTTCCAGCTAGGCATGGTGGCACGTGCCTTCAGTTCCAGCACTCGGGAGGCAGAGGGAGATAGTCCCTCACCAGGGCCATATAGAGAGATGGTGTCTCAGTCCCCCTGCCCTTCCCCTAATATCCATGTTATTTAGTAACCTCTCCCAGCCCCCCTTTCCCATAATCTTTGGTCTACTTCCTGTCTCTGTTATGATGAATAACAGCTCACATTAAATTTTCGTTGTAAAAAATTTGAGTCTACTTAATTAAAGTTTAAGGTAAATTTGTCTTTCCTTTGAATTTTGACTTTAATATGTGATTGCAAAATGTCCTATTAGGGTCTTGGAGGTACGAGCATGTGCCCTGGGTTTAGTCCTCTGCACTGCAAAAATCAGGCTTGGTGGTGCATACCTATAATCCCAATAATAGGGAGGGTGGAAGCAGGTGTATCAGGAGCAGGAGTTAAAGACATGCTCTGTTGCATAGTGAGTTGGAGCCCAGCCTGCATTAAATGAGACTGTGTCTCAAAGAAAAAGGAGAAAAGAAAGAAACAATATTCTACATAACAATATGATGGCATATTGTTATGGAGTCATAAATATTGATGTGCTGGATCCTGTGTCTGTGGGTTTCCTTGTGTTTGGGAGACAGAATGAATGCTAAGCTAGATGTCCCTGGTAGAGACTACCTTGAAAAGAAGGGTTTAGCTATGATGCTGACATGTCAGGCAGTGTACCAGCATAAAGCAGCAACAAAGCAGATGGAGCTTAGAGCAAGCATCCCTGTCCTAGGTCCCTCCCTCTTTATGGTGATCTTCTATTGTTTATATGACTTGCTATTAAAAAAGTTCACATCAACTGGAAGTCACAACTGATTCACGTTCACAACTGATTTAAAAAAAGTCAGTGACTTGGCAATAACTAGAAGTACATGGTGGAATAGATCACATGTTTGCAGAAGGGGCTGGGAAATGACTCAGTGGGACAGAGGTGCTAGCTGTGCAAGCAAGAGGACTTGAGTGTGAACACCCCGTGTCCCCTGACCTGAGTGTGACCTGAATCCCTTTGAAACAGTCATGACTGTGTTTGCCTGCAGCTGTACTGCTGGGAGCAGAAGCTTCTCATTCAGTGAGGGACCCTGTCTCAGAAAATAAAGTAGAGGGATAGAGGAAGACAAAAACTGTTGTCTGGTCTCTGACTGCATGCTTTGGATGCACACACACACCCTCCCTCACACAGCATTCAATGTAAAGCTCCTTAACTCCAAGATGTGTCTGTTTAGACTAGAAAGTACTTAGCCAAAATTGTTGCCCGTCTGAGTTCTGAATGTGAAAAGTACTAATATATTGCTTTATCCATGTGACTTGTGTTAGGATTCTGATGCAACGCCATGCAAAACCCCCAAACAGCTGCTCTGCCGTCCACCCACTGTCACCCGGGTAGGCTCACAGGATGTCTCCTTGGAGGTCTCTCAGGCAGTTGGGAAAGTGCAGAGCACTCAAACCACTAACACACCCAACAACACCAACAAATCACAGGTGGGTAGAGTCTGTGCTTGTCACTCCTAGAGTTCAGTTTCAGATAGACGTTCTTTTTTAGCTTTTACTTTTAAAATGTGCATTTATTAAAGCATTTATAACAAGTATGAATAACCTATCCATATTTACTAGAGTTGGTAGAATTTTCACGGCATTCGTTGCTTCTTTCCATGTTCATAAGCTCCATCAGACCCACACATTCTCATGCCTCTACTAAACACTAATATTTCACAGGGGTAAATTTTCTCAGCACTTTCTAAAGTGTTGAGAAAATACATTATTTTGTTGTACTTACTGCTGTACAGATCAGATAACAGTTGTGTTTTTATAGATTGAAAACCACATAAACTTATCCAGTTAGAATTAAATTTCAATTCTTGTCTCATACTATTATTGGAAGAATAAATAATGAAACACAGCCCGAAAAAGCAGAAATCATAAAGTGGCAACATAGTGTCCCATTGACTAGCACAGGCTCAGGTGTGTTTTTTCCTGTTCCTCAGCAGTGGGAAGTGTGGCCTTGAACATCCCATCTGGCCCCTCTGTTTTACTTTATCATCTGCTGGACAGAGTTATATACCTCCCTTTTCTATAAAATGATGACAAAAAATAGTCTACCTTTTAAATTTATAATGAATAAATTTATAACGAATACTATGTTAATAATTATAGAAATGCTTAGAACAATTAGAAAATGTTTAGCATATATTAAACATCATAGTTAGAATTTCTTACATGTGCACAGTTGTTACACTTAAACTCTCTTAGTTAAAGAATGAACTATTTTGTCAAACCAGATGTCCTGAAGCTCCTTTCAAAATAAGGTTGTAACATAGTAATATAGAACTTAGTGCTAGCCAAGCCATGAGCATTGGGGCTGAGGATGTAGCTGAGTGTAGAGCAGGCTGGTGAGTGGTCTCCGGCTGTGCTTGAAGTGCACTGTTATGGATGTCTGCAGCATCCCTAGAAACAGAGTTCTTTGTTCTTACTTGATACTTGTTGCTGAGGACAATTACCAGGTAGCCGGGCAACAGGTTCAGTTGGTTAACATAAGCTTTGACTTACTTTGACTATTTTTAGTTGCCAAATAGTATTACTAATTTGCCATGATTAATGAATCAGGCAAGAGAAGAAGCTTTTGATACTGATCTGTGGTAAAAATTTTCTTTCCCATCCTCAGCAGGGACCATAGGGAAAGGTCTCTCCTCTTGGAAGTTGTGATTTGACTCTCCCGGTCCACTGTACCTCCACAGTCTTAGCTTGGGCACCAAATGCAGATGCAAGGAGGGGCAGGGCTAACCAGGGACTGGTGCCAGTAGGAGCCACAAGAGCTGTCATTGGGAACAGGAAAGAAGCCGCCACGGCTCCTGACCTGCCTCTGAACTGCTTAGGTCTCATGACCTCCTCCGGTAGTGCTCCTTAGCATGTTGTGTGAGGATCCTTGAGGAAGCTTTCATGTTGTACACATGCTGTCAGGAAGGGGAGCTAGAGAGTTCAGCCCTGTTAGTCCTCTTTTTCTAGCCTCTAGAACAGTCTGTGATAGCTAGGTGCGATGGCACACCCCTTTAATCCCAGCACTTGGGAGGGGGAGGTAGGCAGATCTCAGAGTGTTTGAGGCCAGATTGAACTGCATAGGAAGGAAGATCCAGATTGGCCAGGGTGACAGTGTGGGACTCTCAAAGAATGGCATGTGTGGGAGTTGGCAGTGGGGGACCATGTTAAGTGTGTGCCTGTCCCTTTCTAGTCTGGGAGGGGCCCTGCATGCATGCAGGTGGGCAGTGGGCAGCTCTGCTCCATTTCTCACTGCTTTCTTCTTCTGCAGCATGGATCAGCAAGGCTCTTCCGTTCTTCCAGCAAAGGCTTCCAAGGTACAGCTCAAACCAGCCATGGTGCCTTGATGACAAGCAAACAGCATCAAGGCAAATCCAATACTCAGTATTACCATGGCAAAAAGAGGAGACACAAGAGGGACGCGCCCCTCTCAGAGCTTTGTAGATAGTCGGCGCTCTGCCACGGACCGTCTTCTGTGTGCAATGATCTCGTGCTCAGGACAGTTGCACAGGGACTCCTGGGACGGCAGGAGCCTCACACTGTTCAGACGTTGATTTAGCAACCGCGTTTTTTCCCAGCTCGCCACGGAATGGATCATGAAGACTGACAACTGCAAAAACAAAAAGCAAGCAAAAAAGGGGGAAAAGGCTGCTTATGTGATAAGTCATGTGCTACAACAGGGTCATTTTAAGATTTAAAGCTTGAATGTAAAGTAAATATATTTCTCATTGGCTTTATGCAGAGTTATAGGGGATAGTGCTGAGTGTGGGTAGCTGACAGGAAGAGAGAGCAGTTTCAAGGAGATGGGTGGGAAGGTAAGCAAGAGCATCTCATAGGAAGCCAGGCTCCGAGGGGAAAGGGATTTGTGCATGGTTTTTTTTTTTTTAAATAATTTTGCATATATTTGCCATTTTATTGTGTATATATATATATAGAAGACCATATAGGAAATTGATATTTGTAATAGTGGATTTGTTAATACTTTTTACATAACATTACTATTTGAATTGTAAACAGATTTTTTTCTCAGGATTAGTTTGAAAAATAATTGAGTTGTCGTCACTCTTAACACATGCAGGGAAGTGATTAGCTCTGGTCCTGTCTGTTTTCTTCAGCATTGAAATGACTTCATAGAACCCTTGTGACCTGCTTCGAATTTCTTTCCTCTCTAAAGAAAAGGTTTATGGTGGCAAATGATGTTTATTTTATTTTGTAAAAAAGAGAAAAATGTACTATGTACTTGTGTATACACTGAATAACCTCTAGTCGTCTCTCAGAATGAACACACCTGCTCTCCAGTGCTGCTGTCTTCCTGGGCACTGGGCCTTAGCAGGGCTTGTGTGTGGTTCCTAGCAGTCTTTTCTTCCCCTCCCTCCTCTTCTTCCTCAAAGGAAACGAAAGGCCTTCCTGGGCCTGGGCTCTTCCTGTCACAGTGCGGCTGACCTCTAGCTCCACAGCCCTCGTTCACTCGCATGCTGGTTCCTCTGACCCTGCGTCCCATGTGCTTGTGGTGTCCTCTCATTCTTTCTAGGTTCCTGCTTACTACTGTGAGAGAGAGAGTAACTGTAAACAGCTTTAATTAAATCATACTTATAAAAAACTATTTTCTTATACTCCACTTTATGCTTTTGGTATTGTTGATCTTTAAAAATTAAATGGTCTTTGATAATGGATCGATTTTGTATTGCCTTATTAAGACCAAATACTTCTTGTCATCCCATTCTTTATCCTTTCCTTTAATGGAATTGCTGTCTTTAATTAAAACTTTGTAAACACTGGCTTGTTTTAATCATCCCGTAACTTTGGCTGTGGTCAGCTACAAGCGCAGACGTGTCATCCTGTTACTCCTCCCCTGTAGAGTCTTGAGACTCAGTGGGGTACTTAACAGAATGCATTGTACACGCTCCGCTCACTCGCTCGCTCGCTTGCTCGGCAGCAGAGTGGTCTTGGAGGTGAAAGCCCTCGTGTATATGTGGCTCTGTTCAGTATAGCCATTTCCGAGATGGAATTCTTTTCTATGTGTATGTGTGAAGTACTGTTGGCATTTAGGCATTTCTTTTCTATACACTTAGGAAATACTGAAGACCAATCAGACCACTAACGGACACTTAGTGCAACTTTTTATAATGAGAATAATGCTATAAAGTAAGACCAAAAAAAAACGGTGTCATCACTGGAATTAACAATTTTCAATATGTTCGTATTTTAATTTACAATGGGAAAAAAGAATGTGTTCCACAACTGGAAACTCACAGTACTGTGTAAACTGTGGAAGATTTTAAATGTCATGTTATTTTGACTGTCCTCAATTTTAGAGTCACGTTTTATTCTGATCAGAATTTTTATCAAGATGTTGAAGTTTTGTTGTTTTGAAACTAGTTTGTCATAACATATTGTGCATAATCACAGTATTTATTTTGTAGGGCTTGTGAATGTGTAGACTTATGTTTACTGCTAAGGGAACAATTATTTATAAAATAATATTAAATCCAGTATTAGCTGCCTATTTCAGACACTTAACACCTGCAAAGATCTGTGTTACATTTACCACACTGAAGTTTTTTTTAAAGAATCACCCTCATTGTTGAAAGTAAATGTACTCTTAGGTGGGTTATTAGTGCCCAATAAGCATGTGATTATATTAAGGTGGTGGTAGCGGGAAGATAATCTTGATTCCATTGGGAATCTTAGGTTTTCGTAAATTTATTGGGAAAATAGTTTTTCCTGTACTGCTGATGTTTCTTTTTGGTAAACAGTATCTTTCTAAAAGAAAAAGCATGAAGGAGAATTGAGGTGTGTATACATTTCCCCAGATGACCAGCATTGTATTCGTGAATACTGTGTATCTGGAATGAGCAGCGTGCAAGCTGTTCATTTTTCAATCTGAAGTAAAATACTTTCAAGAACTTTTAGTTTGCCTGCTCATTTGTTCTGTACATTGTATCTTTTGTATCTGACTCCCATCTGTCTTGAATGTCTTCAATACTTTGGATGAAGATTTTTGTAGCTGTCTCTGATACTATCTTAACCATTCTGGTTGGTCCTTCCGTACCCATGGATCTCTGGTATTCCTGGGTATTCATAGAGGGGAATTTGTTTACAAACATTGCCTCCTTGTGGTGAAGTTTTCTGGTGGTCACACTTGTGTATCTGCCCTAAGGAGCAATTAACTACTACTATGTAGCAGCAGTGCCAGGGCCTGGAGAGGGAGCCACAGAAAAGAGCCTCCATCTGAAAGTAAGTTTCTCTTTGCTGGAGTTACAGTGTGCCCTGCATGGTCAGTCCCTATTCTTCAACTGCTTTTGTTTGAGGATTCTACACTTTTCAAGTCTGTCATTCTATAGAATCTTCAACTTTTAAATCATTTTTAGGAGATTATGTGTATATGTGAGTATCTGCATGGCTTTATGTGCACCCTTTCTATGTGCAGAAGCCCAGAGAGACCAGAACATGGTGGGTGCCCTGGAGCTAGAGTGACAGCTGTTTGTGCCACCTTATGGGTTGCTAGGAGCTGAGCATGGTTTCCTCAGAGCAGCAAGCTCTATGACTGCTATGTTATTACTGAAGCCCTTGGTTTTTGGCCTTCATGTATATACTCTCTCTGGTCTTCAAGCAGCTGACCACATTATATATTTGTCCCGTTTGGAGAACATTTTACTTTGGTTTACATTGAGAGCCTCTCTCACAGTTAGGTTGTTGAATTCATCCCAGATATTCATGACCCATGCATCATAGGAAGGTGATGTCTCTCTGTGGGGTGGGGTTAGGGTTTGTCTGCTGGGAAGATGTTAGGACAGGCTGTTGTCCGGCAGGCCTCAAACTTGAGATCATCTTGCCCCAACCTCCCCAGTGCCAGCACTAAAGGTGTATGTAACGGTGCTGTGTTTGAGAAGGGCGTCTTGAATGGTCTCTTGCTCCGGAATCTTCAGTCTCCTGCATTCTTCTCATCCCCTCCTGCGCCAGTGAGTATGTACGGTGTACTGCGGCCTCTGGGTTAGTGCTTGAAAGGCAAGAGAGTCAGGAAAAAAGGTGGAAATGGGCAATGTGGGATCCTGATGCTGTGGCCTGTCCTGATGACTGGGGATAGGCTCAAAATGTTCTCTGGAAGTTACCATGATGAGTCCTGCGTTCTTTTTTTGCAGTCCCAGAGTTTGGCTGGTGAGCAGTTAAGAACTGCTCTGTTCCCTTCGTCCTAGTTGCTTGAGGTTTTGTATTGCCCAGAAACAGAATATTCACGAGAATTGGCTCTGATACAATTAACAATTGTTAAGCCATTAGATGACCCCAGTTATCACTGATAGATCTGAAATGTTAACTTGGAAATCTCCAAGCCCATGAAACAGTTGTTGAGGGGAGCTCATCTGTGGGTCTGTGTCTCTCAGTAGGTAGGCCTAGCTGTTCTGGGACTCGTAGAGATCCACCCGTCTCTCCTTCCCAAGTGCTAGGTAAAGGGGCGTGCTACCATATCTGGCTTGAAACCGTCTTAATGAGAAAGCAGCATCCATTGGAGGCAGTTAGTGAGCCAAGGCTTGTGTCAGGGTTACTCTTTAAGCTTGGCCTGTTGCAGTTTTAATTTCTATGAAGTAGCAGTTCATCTAGTAGAGTGCTGAGAAGGGGGTGGGGGAGCCTGAGAGCAGAGTTCCTTGGGGGTATTGTCATTTTTGTCTCTTCTGAACCTCAAGAGCTCAGGAGTGGTTTCCTGCTACTGTATCAAAGCGTCCTTAGGTAGAATAAGTGGAAAAGAACTCCCTCAGTATTTCACATAGCTCAGACCCGGGAGCCTTTCTGTGGAAGCCTGCTTTAAGACAGTCCAGTTCAATTAACAGATTGCTCAGTTCACTCTAATTAGAGGCTTGTTTTGAGTAAGTATTTGACCTCCTACTAAAGGCCCACTCGGTTTGCCCTTAATCCCTAGTTCAAAAGAGGCAACGAAGAGAGGGGCAGCAGAGGGGCCCTCAGCTGGCTGTCCTGGGAGTGTGAGGCCTAAGTATGTCCTGGACTTTGTGGGGATGGAACAAGAAATTGGAGTGAATCTGTTTATTGATAGTTTTACATTTCAGTTGGTTTTTTTCCTTTTCTTTTTTTAAATAGGGAAATGGTTTATTTGTAGCCTGAGCCAGACTGACATTCCTAATCTACGTTCCTGTCCCTTGTCACTCCCTCAGCTCTGTATTCCTGCAGCTTCCCTGCTAGAGAGGGTCGCTGTTATAGAGCCTAGAGGAACTTTACATTAAAAGTGCTTTGGGGATGGTGGCGCTTATAGTGCTTGCTCCTATGGATAGGGCTGGGGGCCTGGAGAAGCATTACAGCCAGTACCCATTGGGGTGTGGAGCTCGCCTCAGTACCCAGACCTGGCTCATCAGTCTCATTTTCGAACTGGAGAGCAAACTCATTTTCCTCTTCTCCTGCGTTCCATGCCATTTACAGCTGTACAGTTAGCCTCTTTTTAGTCTTTCATTACGACACTTGGTCTCTAGGTTTTAGTCTCTGGCTATTAAGATTCCCTGTTGCATTACCTGGAAGTTTCCAAGACTTTGAAAGTTCAGCAGTCCTGTGACACTCCACACTTCTCACTGCTAAGGAGCACTGCTGCTTCCGTGTGTATCGTTAAAGGGGGGAAGGAACGGTAGCATCTGGTGCTGGTTTTGGACATAGAGTGGGAAAGACCACTGGGATCAACACTCCTCTCTGGTAGCATATCCTATAGACTTGCTTGGAAGTGGGGCGACGTTGGCTTGTTTGTGTCTAACCAGCTCTCTATTTTCTTTGATAGCATTGCCTTCGGTGTTAAACAACGCAGATGCTCATGAGGTGCTGGAGGTCTGAGCCCTCAACTCTCCAGTCTTGTCTAGTTTCCACTGCAGAGGCACTAAAGGAATTTACCAGAAAGAGATTTGATACAAATGGTTTATGAAATCTCAACATTTCCTGAGGCCACGTGACTGGGCACCAATGACGAAAACAGTGAATTTCACACCTGGAAGCCTTTTTTTTTTTAAAGCTCACAGTGTCTTCAAAGATGTCAGTTGTTTGCCTTGAAAGTTTATAAATTGCTCTTCTATGCACACACACCCCATCCCACAATCTGCAGTTCAATAAAGGCTTTGTGCTTTCCTTTATCTTCAGAACTGTGGGTATGAGCTTTGTAAAACCGGAATAGCTACTTAAGAAATCTTCTAAATATGGCAACGTTTAGGACAGAGTGGACATTTCCTTGCTCTTACTGCTGATGGCAAAACTCCTTTGTTCTTACAAATGCTGCCAGGGGGAGACATTCCACCACTCCCAGGACGAAGCTGGAAACCTTTGGGTATTTGTAGTAGTGGCCCAGCTCTTTGGTTGGGTTGGTTGGTTTGAGATAGGATCTCATTATGTAGCCCTAGCTGATCAAGAACCCACTTCTCAAGTAGTTTTCTCTTGCTCTTTAAACTTAATTGCTGTAAGGAACTGCATTATGCTGGTGTAGGTTTGGTGGAGCAAGGCTCAGAGCAGTGAGGCATGGGGCTGGATGATGTGCCCCTTGTCCAGCACGCTGGAGGTTCAGGGTTCGAACCTCAGTGCTACTAGATGGAGGGAGGGACCAAGGGGGTTATTGACTGGTCTTAGGATTGTACAAGGCAGTGGCTAGGTTGCAGTCCTTTGCCCTCGACCCCACCTAGAAAGCCAAGCTGATTGGTGTCAAGTGGCTCGGCTGTGGATAGGCTGGCCAGGAGAAGCCAGCTGTGCCCACAGACTCATGCTCACTTCTTGAGAGCTCCAGAGAAACTAGAACCCTTTTCAGTAGTATCTGAACGAATTCTCACAGTAAATGACAGGATGAGCTCATGATAACACAGGGTAGTTCCACCAGTCCACCTAGACACTGAATTTGTGCATATGTGTGCTCCATTGTGAAGAAATCCAGGTAAATCTCTAAATCAAGTCTTGATTTTTTTTTTCCTTTGACTCCCGAGTCCTGCTTAGTCATCCTAGGACTACGTTTTATTTTTATTTTTTTATTATTATATCTAAGTACACTAGCTGTCTTCAGACACACCAGAAGAGGATGTCAGATTTCATTACAGATCTTTGTGAGCCACCATGTGGTTGCTGGGATTTGAACTCAGGACCTTCGGAAGAACAGTCAGTGTTTTCACCAGCCCAGGGCTACGTTTTAATATTGGCTAAGCTAATTTTTGTGCATTTACCCATATCAACATGTTGGGGTGTGGAAGTACCTCTATTACAGTTGGTCATACAGTACCGCAGCTTCCATGTGGTCTGCACATGTGCAGAGCTAGTCCTTACTGTATATTGTACTGGCCGGTGGCAGCTGCTTTGGTGAATCATTGAGGTAAATGCCGTGACACTAAGACCCCAGTGGGCTCCCGTGCAGTGCCTGGAGCTCTCGGCACACCTTAAACACAGGCTTTAGAAAGTTGATGGGATGGCACTCCTGAGCCAGGGTTTTGGTTTTTTCTTTTTTTCAAAAAGATTTATTTATGTATATTAGTACACTGTCACTCTCTTCAGACACACCAGAAGAGGGCATCGGATCCCATTACAGATGGTTGTGAGCCACCATGTGGTTGCTGGGATTTGAACTCAGGAGCAGTCAGTGCTCTTAACCCCTGAGCCATCTCTCCAGCCCCTGAACCAAGTTTTCTAAGAAAGTGAAAATCCCTCTTTTTTCCCCCACAAGCTCTTTCTATGCACACTAGGATGACTTTGAACTCTGGTCTTTCTGCCTTGTTTCTTCATGTCAGGATTATAAGTGTGTACCACACCTGCTTCAGAATTACTTTCTTAGCCAAAGTTGCTTTGGGAAGTTTCTTGTTGTCATTGTCGTTGTTGTTGTTGTTGTAAGGCCAGGATCTTAAGTAGCCCAGGCTAGCTTCAAACGTGGTCTATATCCACAGATGGTCTTGTACTTCCTTGGCTGCCCCTCAAATGCTGGGATCTGGATGTGCACCACCATACCCAGTTAACTGGTTGCTGGGGAATCAAAGCCAGGCCCTTGTACATAGTAGGCAGACACTCCACAGCTGAGCTAAGTCCCCAGCCTCTCTTTTGGTTCTTTTCCTTAAATGTCACAGTGTAGCTCAGTCATCCTGAACAGCACCTGACTCCTTTTGCCATTTTCTACTTTTAAGAAAAGGAGCTTTGCTTTGGGCAACCCTGGGGGAGGGGGGAAAGACCAGTTCTTGGATCATTTTCTACCACCTGCCTGTTAACACTCCACTTTTGTTTTGTAGCCCTGCCTGTCCCAGAACTCACCATGTAGACCAGGCTGGCCTTGAACTCAAATTTCAGGTTTAGAGGTAAGGAGGAAGGGCTCCCCACCAGAACAACTGGATTCCAGTTATTTGAAGTAGACAGGGCCAGATCTGCCATGTGTTTTTTAAGGATAAATTGGAGGAAAAAAAAACAAAAGCCAATCTGGTGGTGGGGAGTTCCAGAGTCTTCCGGTGCACAACAGTGTTTTAAAGCTGTTCTCCTGGGGCCACATTCTTGAGCCTCTGCTGCAAGTCCTCTTTGCTGGCATCCAGTAGTGAGCCAGTCTGGGTTCACCAGCTTAACTAAGAAATTCGAGATTTTTGGCTTTTAATTGGGAACATTTTGCCTTTTAAGTAAAATGTTTTAAATTCCTTGTTTGTCTAAGAAGAAGACCATTTTAAAACCAAGGAACTAGGGATCTGAGATAACCCACCTGGGTAAAACACACACATTCTGTGTGTGTGTGTGTGTGTGTGTGTGTGTGTGTGTGTGTGTATGTGATTTAATTTCATTTTATATTGTGTGTACATTTAAAGCCTGTAACATATCAAGCATTTAAAACCTTTTTGAAGTTGTGGAATTCAGAGGAACTGCCCAAAGGATGGATACAAATAGATGGTTCCTTTTCTTTCTTTTGTTTCTTCTTCTTTTTTTTTTTTGGTTTTTCGAGACAGGGTTTCTCTGTACAGCCCTGGCTGTCCTGGAACTCACTTTGTAGACCAGGCTGGCCTCGAACTTAGAAATCCGCCTGCCTCTGCCTCCCGAGTGCTGGGATTAAAGGCGTGTGCCACCACGCCCGGCAGTTTTTTTTTTTTTAAATAAAGGATGTATTTTTGTTTTTATGTGTGAGCTTCAGCTGGTTTGTGTATGTACTGTGCTCATGCAATGCTCACCGAGGCCAGAAGAGGGCATCAGATCCCCTGGACCTGGAGTGACTGTTGTGAGCCATCTCTCTTGTGGTGTTAGGAATCCAGGACCCCTTCAAGAGCAGTAAGCACTCTTAACTACAGAGCATCTCTTCAACCCCTAGAAAGATGTCTTAATGTTTAATGTTAACATTAAAAGGGAAGGAGGAGTTGATTAAAAGCTGAAGTGGCCTCTTGAAATGGAATATCCATTTTCAGAAGATTGACCACTCAGTTTCGGCTGCGTACCTCCAGCCTGCACTTGGGGCGCCAGGAATGTGGCCTTTCTTGAGCACTCTTCAAAGGACCGTAAGGAGGGTTACGCCAGGCCTCTCAGATTAAAATCCACTTCAACACCAAGTGCTTCCAAGTACCAGGCTTAACTTCGTCCCCACAGGCGAGGAGACAGGAAAGACCCGTCTGGAGTGAGATGGAGAGCAAGGGTCTTGGGTCCTGCCAAGAAGGTGCAAAAAAGCAAATACTTGGGGGGGGGGAGGGGGAAAGTGTTGTCACAATGCCAAGGCATTCTGAATGTCTCCTCCAACTTCTAGGGGAGTCACTTCTGCCACTTCTCAGGTTTTAGGTTTTGAAATTAAGTGTTGACTTCCCAATACCCTTAAGTCTCTGGGCCCGGGGCCGCCTCTGAGAGGGTTCCTGAGTACAGTGGTTACTGTCGCGATGACTCCAAATGGCTGTTCTTATCAGCTGAGCTGTGTGATACGGTGAGTCAGGCAGGGGACTTGGGTGCTGTACCTGGAATCACACGTTCTGCGGCTGAGATGCACCCTCAGCCCCGGTTTCCTGAAGCAGTGTTTTTTATTATTCCAGACGCTTTAGTTTAGCACCTGAGCCTGAACTCCGTGGGTGTGTGAAACCTTGCAAATTAGCCAGCTGCACCAGGTGTTTTGTCACAGTCGCCCCCGGGGTCGCCTGAGGCTTCGGGCAGGTGTGCTTGAAGTGCAGGTGTTCACATGCCTGAACATCACCCTCCTCCCCGAAGCTTGCCTTCGCTTGTGCACACCACAGCTCAGCTCTGTTTCCTGGATTTCCCTCTTCATGGAGTCTTGGCTGGGTGTCTGCCCACCTTGCTTCCTGAAACACAGTGTGCAGGCTATAAACGACTGAAAGGGCTCTGCGTTTGTGTTCCATTGGACGTTTCGCGGGATACAGAGTTCTGGCTGGGAAGTGTCTCTCAGAAGCTGAAAGCATCATTTTCAGTGTCTTTAAGAAACCCAGACTGGCATGATCATTTTTCCTCTCAGAACTTTTAGGAGTTCCTCCTCTCTGCCACATTCTGAAACATTACTATATGGACAGTGAGTCTTCTCTGTTGCACAGGGTACATCTCATTATGGGGGTTCCACCTGGTGGCTCACATCCTTCAGACACCTGAGTTCTTATTTACTCCGATCTCTATGGATTTCTCAGGAATTCCACATTTGTTCAAATACTGGGTGATCTGCACAGAGAGCCTCTACTCCGTACTCATGAAGGTAAAGCCAAGGTTGCTATGGAAATGTTGATACTAGGAACATGGGATGTCTGCTGGGGAAACTTGTAGACACCCAGTACGACAGCCCTAGAGATAGCCCATGTGAGCCACAGGAGGCAAGGCTGTAGATATAGGGGCCCCTGAGGCATCTGGAGCCTTAGGGTTCACTGTGTCTTCTTGGGCTTGGAGATGTCTTTTGTCCACTCATGTGGTCATGTTCACCCATGTCCACATTTCTCTTGGCATTCTGGTCTCTGTACTCCCGCCAGAATGGCCCACTAAGCTCTGCTAACAGCTTGCTTTATCCTTCAGCACCAAACCCTTGCAGAAACTGATTATGAAGGCCTGTGGTCACCTTTACCACACCAACAGCCCCACTTCTCAGTCCCCATCGCCTAGACACGTCACTTTTCTCATTGCTATGGCCAAGCACCTGACAGAAGCAACTTCGTGGGACAGGGTTACTGTGGCCAGGGACTTCAGTCTGCCAGGTGAAGAAGGCGTGGCAGAGGGAACTGCTCACTCGGCGGTGGGACTGGGGGATCAGGAAGCAGAAAACTCAGGCCAGGCTAGAATCAGAGTGGTTATAACCTTCGAAGGCTCACCTCCTGACCTCACTTCTGCCAGGCAGGCCTCACAGACTCCTAAAACCAATGTCCCAAACATGAGCTTGTGTGTGTGTGTGTGTGTGTGTGTGTGTGTGTGTGTGTGTGTGTGATTTTATTTATGTGGGAGCTAGAGAGGTGGCTCAGCAGTTAAGAGCACCAGCTGCTTTTCCAGAGGTCCTGAGTTCAATTCCCAGCAACCACATGGTGGCGCACAACCATCTCTAATGGTATCGATGCCCTCTTCTGGTGTGTCTGAAGACAGCTAAGTGTACTCATATTATACATAAAATAAATAAAGACTTATTGTATGTTTGAGTGTTTTTGCCTACATGTATGTATATGCACCATGTGAATGTCTCATGCCTGCAGATGGTGTCAGATCCCCTGTAATTTGAAGATAGCGACAGTTGTGATCTCCATATGGGTACTAGGAACTGAACATGGGTCCTTTGCAAGAGTCACCAGTACTCTAACCATTGAGCCATCTCACCAACTCCAGACATGAACAAGTTCTACACGGCCCAGATAGAGTGCTAACAACAAGTCCAAAAGAACAACCCTGTCTGGCACAGCATGGCAAACCACAGGATTACTTACAAGAGTATGGGTGACCCCCCCCCCAGGCAGCTGCATTATTAAACAGCTGCACAGAGGATAATGTAAAACCTGCATAGACAGGATTCCTCACTCAGCCTTCCGCCTCCTGACAGCACTTTCCCAGACCACACAGCCAGGCATATACACAGCTGTGGTGTGGCTGGGCCTGTGCACCCCATAACTATAGCTCTGGAGGTGGAGGTGATGGGGACAAACAGACACTTAGAGTTCACTGGCCAGCTACTCTAGCCAAACATAATTTCAGGCCCAGTGAGAGACCCTTTCTCTTTTCTTTCTTTTCTCCATCTTGTTCTTTTTGTTCTTCTTGCTATTCTTGTTATTCTTGTTCTTGTTCTTGTCGTCGTCGTCTTCCTCCTCTCCCTCCTCCTCCTCCTCTTTCTCCTCCTTCTCCTTCTTTGGCTTTTTCGAGACAGGGTTTCTCTGTGTAGCCCTGGCTGTCCTGGAACTCACTCTGTAGACCAAGCTGGCCTCAAACTCAGAAATCCTCCTGCCTCTGCCTTCCAAGTGCTGGGATTAAAGATGTGTGCCACCATCACCACCTGGCTGAGGGGCCCTTTCTCAAAAAATAAGGTAGATGGTCTAGAGTGATGGCTTAGGGCCTAAAAGCACCTGCCACTCTTGCAGGCGACCCAAGTTTGGTTTCCAGAACCCACATGGCAGCTCTCAATTCTAACTCCAGCTCCAGGGGCTCTGGTGCCCTCTTCTGGCCTCTGCAGGCACATACATAGATGAGGCAAAACACTCACACACAGGGGCTGGAGAGACAGCTCAGTAGTTAAGAGCACTTGTTGCTCTTTCAGAGGACTAGGGTTCTATTCCCAGTACCCACACGGCAGTTCCAGGAGGCCTGACACCTCTTCTGGCCTCTTCAAGTATTGCATCCCCAGTGTGCAGGTAACACACCCATACACCTGAACTAATTGGGGGCTGGAGAGATGGCTCGGTGGTTAAGAGCACTTGATCTTCCAGAGGTCCTGAGTCCAATTCCCAGCAACCACCTGGTGGCTCACAACCCATCTGTAGCAGGATCCAATACCCTCTTATGAAGGCAGCTATAGTGTACTCTTATACATAAAATAAACAATTTTTGAGACAGGGTTTCTCTGTATAGTCCTAGTTGTCCTGGAACTCACTCTGTAGAACAGGCTGGCCTCGAACTCAGAAATCCGCCTGCCTCCGCCTCCCAAGGGCTGGGATTAAAGGCGTGCGCCACTACCGCCTGGCTAAACAATTCTTTTTTTTTTTTTTTTTTTAAAGCCTTTTTAAAAACCTTAGAAAGTCAAGCACCCCATGCTACTGTGCTGAGTAAGAAACTCAGACGCACCCGACCCCGTGACTGCCTCCACTGTACTTTTGGGAGACTCTAGTATTGGTCACTGCTTGAACATAATTACTGACTGGCGTCAGAGTGTCCCATCAGGCTGCCATAGGGATGTCCACAGGAGAGGTAAGGATTGTGACAGTGCCATGTGGGTTGGTGGTGTGTGCTGAAGCAAGCATCCTGTTGCGATCCCAATCTCCAGCTCTGATTTCCCGTCTGCTGTCAGACTGGTCACAGGCCTGTGTGATAATGACGTAAAATGACAGAGACCTAAGACGTAGCGTCATTCCCATCCTACCAAAAGAGTGACAGGCTCCTTGCAGTCTGCTTAGAAAGGCCAGAGGATATGCCACCTCTGCACCAAGCCACCCCTCCCCGCCACCATAGAGTTCTGGGACCAATTAGGAGGGCTCCCCTGTACTCCAGCTTTTGTTGATATGGTGGAACTGCTGAGGTTCCGATGGGAGTGGCCATCTGACCACCATCATGGGCTCATCTCTTGGGAACCTAGGCCAGGGCTCTTAGTGAGTGTCTTAGTCAGGGTTTTACTGCTGTGAACAGACACCATGGCCAAGTCAAGTCTTATAAAGGACAACAATTAACTGGGGCTGGCTTTCAGGTCCATTATCATCAAGGTGGGAGCAGGGCAGCATCTAGGCAGGCATGGTGCAGGCAGAGGTGAGAGTTCTACATCTTCATCTGAAGATGGAAGACTGACTTCCAGGCAGCTAGGGTGAGGGTCTTAAAGGCCACACCTCCTACTAGTGCCACTCCCTGGGCCAAGCATATACATACCACCACAGTGAGGAAACCAGCAGACTCCAATCTAGATAGCAAGTGTCACCTTGGCCGTGTCTCTGTGGCATGCCAGAAGCAATGGCTGGCCAGTCTCAGGGAGGCTAGGCAGACTTGCAGATCACACAGGATCTCGCAGATCTCACCAAGGCTGTGTTGGCTTTGGAAAAAAAAAAAGTGCACAGCAAATGGGCACTTCATCAGTGTGAAAAGCCTTTCACAGACACAAGGATGCGGGGGCAGCAGGCTTGGGAAGGGTTCACAGTTGAATGACCTGCTGAGCAGGCTTGCTGGTGGCTCAGAGTAGCACCTTCTTGTTTGCCCAGCCTCAGAAACAAAGTAGATTTTCTTCTCTTTCCAACTCTGGTGCCCCACCCCAGGTAATAGGGGTCACTACGAAGTTATACACCAACGTTATTTTGCTGGCTTTGTCCTTCAGGTCAGTAGAGTTGTGCCTGTAGGACAGATGAACGGGTGGTTCTCGCCTCAAACGGTCCTAGGAGATTGAGGTTGGAGCATCTTCCTTTAGCAGGAAAACATTGGTTGCAGCCTGGAGCCTTCCAGAAACAGGGGCGTGGCCAGAGGGCAGGCGAGATCTGGAGGAAAGCGGCTGAGACATCACTCTCTGGTCTCCTCCGAGGTGGGAATGGGCTGGGCGCCGTGGACCACGTGGGAGAGGTACTTTGGGAACCCGGAGATGAGCTCTGGCTGGTGACCTAAGGCTGCGGGCGTGGCTCTCTCTTGCAGACTCAGGGACACCGGAGATGGCCGAGCGCCGCAGGTAACAAGATCGGAGGCGGCTACCCCAGGGACCGTGTGGGGACGTGCCCGAGATCCCCAGCCAGCGCCCCGCACGGTCAGTGTGACCAGCTGGGGGCGCCCCGGCTCTCGCGCTCGCCGGCGGGAACTCCAGAGAGCCCGGGCCCTCGGCGGTGGTTGGCAGGTGAGTGCGAGCGCGGGCCAGGAAGCCCCTGGGCAGGGGCGACGGGGGTGGCTGTGGGGTCCTTGCCTCCGATCCCGCGGGACAGGACACACAGGGTGGTCCTGGGAGGCTCGGCCCGCGCTTCTCCGACCGGGGCACGGGATCCAGGCAGGCCGCCTCCGACCCGCGCTTCCCTTCTGAAGCTTTCTTCCCAGCCTGGTGGAGACGTGGGAGGCGCGAGGCTCTGGACCACCGGGGTGCCCGTTGCCGCACACCCCCCCCCCCTTGGCTCTTGGTGGCAGGGAATATCTGCTCTGTGGCTGGGGGGTAGGGGGTGGGTGTTTGTTAGCTAGGGGTCTAGGTGATCTGCTTAGAGTGACTAAGGGACATGTTCATGAAGAGCCATCATCCAGCTGGAGCCATCAGAAAGCTGGGCCCCTCAACCCTGCGAAGAGGTTGGGGGTTCGCAGTGAGCCGAGTGGGGACCCCCACAGGCTCCACATGCCTTCCACCGGAAGGAAATAACAAGGTGCTGAGGACCTGGCTAGCGCTTGGATGCCTTTCTCAGGGTAGCTGCTCTCCTAAAGAGGCCCAACCCAGAGCCAAAGCTGGAGAAAGAGTAGGACCAGAGTCCGGGATGCTGGATGGAGGATAGGATACAACCAGTAGGGCTGCCTAGCCTGCGGAGTGGCTCAGGGGACTGGCTGGGCAGCCAGCTTTAGGCTCGCAGAGGAGGGAACTGTTGGAGTGGATGCTGCTCTTACAAGTGCCCCGGGCCTCATATCGTAGGGCAGCTTGTACATTGGTGACTTGGAGTTTGGTTGGACAAAGATCAGTCCCTAGATCTGTGAGGAGACAGGACCACTTGGAAGCAGCTGCTGGGCCTACGCAGACTGGCAGGCAGTCTCCCTTGGATGAGTTGGGTCATGATCTGTGTGGACAGGTATCTCAGAGCTGTCTCCTGTGGTACTGAATAGAGGGTCCTCAGGTACTAGGTCATCTTGGGGTTCCATGTCCTTGGGATTTGGGGAGTAGATTATCTTCTGGGGCCTTCTACAGAGGAGGCCTGGGGGAGGCTGAGTCCTCCACTACCGAAGGGTCCTGGACATGCCTTGTACCAATGTACGGTGAGTTAGGGAAGGCTGGACTCAGCAGCCCCACTGACAGTCCGGAAGGCTGAGTGAAGCCAGGCGTAAAGCCCAGCCTTCCGACTTTCTCATCTAGTTCTGACGTGATGCTGCCGTGTCTGACCTGTGAACCGAACTCCCATGCCCAAAGGCAGAGTCTCCAGTAAAGCTGAGATCATCTGAGGGGGGGAAAGGCCATATTGCTTGCCCAATGCCTGCCTGGCCACCTCTCCCTTCTTCTGGTACCTTCTGTGCACTGCATCTCAGTTCTTGGATGCCCTTCTTTCGTGACGGGCCATAGGGGGGTTGGCCTGAGTTCCCCTTCCTGAAGGAACCTCAGTCACTCTACCAGCAGGGCAGGCGGGTGAGTTAAGTTAGTCTCAGGTGGTCCCGCCCTCCAGAGGTCACTGGATGATAGGGAAGGCAGGGTGGCTTGTCCTTGTCCCCTGTGGTCACACTGCAGCCCGGCTCATCTGTGGAGTGTGGTCTTTGTGGAGGAATCTTTGGAGAAGTTCGTCGAGGTCATTTATCTGTCTTAGGCGGTGTTTTCAAGACGTCAGAGTCGGGGGAGGAGAGGCCAATCTTTTTCCATCTATGTTCATTCTGGGGAGTTTGCTATAGCAGTCCTGGGCATGTGACACTTGGCTTTGCATGAAGCTGGGGCATCTGCTAGAGCTCCCCACGGTGAGGTCATGAGGTGTTTTAGTCCCAACAGAAAGACCTGGGACACAGGCAGAAGGCCTGGCCCGAGGGTCCGCCTGTCGAGCTATGCAGAGCTGGGTCTGGGATGTGTGTGTGCTGTGTCCTCTGCTGGGAGGAGGCTGAACAGAGGGTAGATGGGGAGATAACTGAGGGCCGGCAGATTTCCTTCCTGAGGCCAAGGATGGAGGTGGCAAGGTTAGTGACAGCTTTCATTTGAGAGCCAGTGCTTCCTGGTCCCCAGAAGGATGAGTGGGGGTCTGGTTTAGGTTCTGGGGTGACTCCCTTGCCCTGTCCGCTGGGCTCTGGGCACTGGCACACAGTCCCCCTCCGAGGCAGCTGAATGTGTGGGCTCAGCCCAGCGACGCCCACTGTTCTCCCCCGATGCTCCAGGCTGAACCTCCCTATATGCTCTGCAGTTATGACTGCTTCCTTGCCCCCACCTTCCAGCCTTTGCTCTGGAGTTTTCCCCTCTCCGGCTGCGCGTCTCTAGCCTGCTTCGGAAAGTCTTCAGATCCTGGCTTTAGAGATGGTCTCCTCATCAGCCTGGCTGGTCTGTGGGTCAGGCAAGTGATGTGGAGCTCTTGGGAATTCAGGCGCTGTCTGCGGGGTGTGCATCCTCTTTTGCCTTTTGAGCATAGCGGCCTGGGCTGCTGTTGCTGCTCTAGGAGGAGAAAAGGCAAGGGTTGTGGAGATAGCTCAGTCAGTAAAGCACATGATGGCCCGAGTTTAATCCCCAGAACTAGAAAAGCTGGATGGGTCAGGTGTGGTGGCACACTCGAGTGACAGAGGCAGGTGGGTCTCTGTGTTCTGGGTCAGCCCGGTCTACAGAGGAGTTCTGGACCCAGCAGGGCTATGTTGAGCCCCACCTCACCCCCCCCCTCTCAGTTTTTCATGAAGGTTTCTGCTCTGTAGACTAGGCTGTCCTTGAACTCAGAGATTCATCTGCCTCTGTCTCCCCAAGTGCTGGAATTAAAGGTGTGCTTTACTACCTCCCGCCTGACAGACTTCATCTCAAAAAAAACAACAAACCAGCCAGGCGGTAGTGACGCACGCCTTTAATCCCAGCACTCGGGAGGCAGAGGCAGGCGGATTTCTGAGTTCGAGGCCAGCCTGGTCTACAGAGTGAGTTCCAGGACAACCAGGGCTACACAGAGAAACCCTGTCTCAAAACAAACAAACAAGCAAACAAACACCAACAAACCACTCCACACCATCCCACACCACAGCACAGCACAGCACACACCACACTACACCACACCAAAAAGCTGAGCGATGTGTCACACACACACTTGTAAAGCCAGCACAAGAGGGACAGAGACGGACAGATCCCTGGGGTTTGCCGGCCATTCAGTCTTGCCTGTGGGTTCCAGGGCAGTGGGAAAGTCTGTTTTAAGAAACACGGTGGGTCTGAGAAGTAGACACATATGTTTGACTTCTGACCTTTACTTGTGATGTATGTACTCGTCCCACCCCCATATCCCTTACATCCAAACAAGAAAAGGCAGGTACCCCTGTCCCAGTGGAAATCTTCTCTGCCTGAGGACAGTGTTGATCTTCCAATGGCTAACTGGGGACACAGAATGAGGAGGTGGCACATGGCCAGGTATATAGCCAGGTGTGGGAGCTGAGCAGGACACCAGGTAGTATGCACAGAAAGCTGCTTCTTAATGGCCACCTGCTGAGTGACATGGCTGTGCACAGCTGCCACCTGCTGCAGAGGGAGCCCGGTCCCAGCTGCTTACAACGGAGGGGAGGTGGCTGTTAGCACGGTGAGGCTTGGAGAGAAGTGTACAGCAGTCCTGAGGGGTACCCCCTTGAGCTTAATCCCCCACTCCTCTTTTCTTGTAGTGTGACTCTGGGCGAGCAATCTCTCTGAGCTAGGCTTCTCGTCTGTAAAATGGAGAGAGTAAGAATTAAGGTCTGTGGACCAGCTCTGGCTGAAGGATGGGAAAGAGACCTGGGAGTGAGCTGCAGCATGGGAGCCTGGGACTGAGAAAGCTGGAAAGGCCATGACAGCGGCGTACTGGAAATGAGATACAGATGTTTTATGATAAGAGCCATGTGATGGATAGTGGGGCATTTGTCTAGCTTGCGCCAAGCCCTGGGTTCTATCCTAGCACCTCAAAAAACACACACGTGTACACACACACACACACACACACACACACACACACACTCACAGTGCTCGCATGCATATGTGTGCACACACATGTACACTCACGCATATACTCTCATGTACACACATGAACATACATACACTCTCACACACACACACATTTTTGGATGTACATACACACAGTCACTCTCTCGTGTGTGCATGCACACACACACATGCTTGCGCGTGTGCACGTACACACACACAGGTATACATACAAGCACACACACTCACATACAGGTATACACAAGCACACACACCTACACACAGGTATTCACACAAGCACACACACCCACACACAGGTATTCACACAAGCACACACACCCACACACAGGTATTCACACAAGCACACACACTCACACACAGGTATTCACACAAGCACACACACTCACACACAGGTATACACACTTACACATGCTTACACATGCTTACACATGCTTACACACACAGGTATACACACACAGCTATTAAAGAGATCTATACAGACAGACAATAAGGAAAACAGAACAACTATACAAATCAGCAGAAAGAGTAGAGAATTCTTTAAGACTTTCCTGAAATTTTTATTCTCCTTATTTTAACACACCACAAGTTGATGAATTTGTGATATTTTGCTCTACCTGCTGAATGCTGGGATGGCAGACATGCGCATTCTCTTGAACTCTGAAAAGACTAGCTTTAGTGTTGTTCTATCGCTAGCCTGGGCTAAGTATGTCCTGTCTCATTGTCAAAATAACTTGAAAGGCAGGTCTTAATTCTCGGTGTTGTAGGCAGGTCACAGCCGTTAAAACCCAGATAGGTCACTTGGTTTGCCCAGGTCTACAGAGCAGACTCCAGGACATCCTTAATAGGAACCCAGGAAGGCTTAGGTTTTTTTTTTGATCGATTGTTACACAACTTTATACAAAACTACCATTTTCTCTTTTGCCAGCTCAGACACCTAAGCGCAGTGGCAATCGCTCTTTACATTCAGGCTTTAGCTAGCTAGCCAGAGTTTTATGTGTGGACCCCCACCACTCTCCCCAGCCACCTAGCCAAGCCCAGCCTGTCTTGCTGGTCAGTCAGGAGCTGTCCTCCGTCACTGGCTGTGAGTAGCATGGGCTCTGGGGAGTGTTGTATTCCCAGCTCTCCTTTGGTCCTGATCACAGCTCAGACTGTATACTTGTCTCCCTATATAGGACTCATGTGAGGTTATTAGTCCCTGGTCCCTCACCAGGGGTGGCTGAGGCCGGTACTTACAGAGGGCCCAGGCTGTGGGTTTGCCTTACCTTGGCTTACATAGGAAGTAGCTACGTCTTTTTCTGAGCTTCTGGGTTATTTTCTGTAAAATGGGGACACATACATCTGAGGCCTCCTTCAAGGGCCACTCTGCCAATGAGGAAAGAAGGGCTTTGGACATAGCTGGTCTAACAGCTTGGGGACAGGGTCTTTAGGCGGGAGAGGAGCTCGTGGCAGGAGTGGTGGCCACAGGCATGGTGTATGTGGCCCTATGCGGGTGCACTGCAGTTTCTACCTCATAGAGGAGGGACTGGGCCCTGTGAAGGTGGAGAGGGGCTTCAGTTGGTGGCTGTGGGGTGTGACAGACAGGGAAACTGGTTTTATGACCCCCAGGAGTCTTTAACCAGGCCACAGTTGTGATGAGTGGATGTGGGAGCACCTTCTGCCTTATGGCTGGAAGGTTTTGTATCGTGGTCCTTATCTTGGGTTGGCTTTCATTACTAAATTCTGGAAACATCCCAACTTGATTATTGAAATAAAAAGTCAGAAGCCACGGAGATAATGTGGGAATAAAACCTTACAGCCACCTTTGGCTCCCCTCCTTCTGGGGGTGGTTTTTGAGATAGGGTCTTGATATGTATCTCAAGTTAGTCTTGAACTCTTGATTCTCCTGCCTCAGTCTCCCTAAGTACTAGGATTACGGGTGTGCACTAGCACGCAGGGGTTGGGTCTTTACTCTTTAAAGAAGAGCGTTGGATACTGGGATATGTCTTTTCAGCCTTTTTTTTTTTTTTTTCCCTAGACAGGGTTTCTCTGTGTAGCCCTGGCTGTCCTGGAACTCACTCTGTAGACCAGGCTGGCCTTGAACTCTTCAGCCTATTTCTTAACCTTTGGCATTTGTACCCATGAGTGCATGCACGTATGTACACACACACACACACACACACACACACACAGAGAGAGAGAGAGAGAGAGAGAGAGAGAGAGAGAGAGAGAGAGAGAGAGAGACTGAGACTTGTCCTGGTTACTCCAGAGATTGAGGCAGGAGGACCACAAGTTCAAGGACAGCTTGGACTGTAGAGCAGGTTTCAGAAAAGTCTGAACAACTTAGTGAGACCCTGTCTTGACTTAAAGGGTGAGGGCGAGCCTAGAGAGCAAGCTTTGTCAGCAAAGTGCTTGCCCGGCAAGTGTAAGGTTGTGATCGGATCTCTAGCACCTACATAAAAGGGACACACACCTGTAATGCCAAAGCTTGCTTGGGAGATAGTGGAGACAAGAGGGTCTCAGGGTGCGCTGGCCAGCCTGTCTAGCCAAGTTGGTGACCTCCATGTTCAGTGGGAAAGCCCGTCTCAAAAAAAAATATGGTGAGAACGTGACTTCGGAAGGCGTCTCAGTGCCAATAAGCCTCATATAGGGGCACATGTGCATGTATGAAATGACAGCTAGCACATGTGTGGTCCCGTACATGAACATGTACACACACACACACACACACACACACAGACAGACAGACAAATCAAACAAAATAATCAAAAGCAGGGTTGGGAATATAGTTCAGTGGCAGAGTGCTTGCCTGGCATGCGCGACGCTCTGGGTTCAGTCTCCAATACAAAAAAGGGAAAAGAGCATCAGCGATTTCCTGACTGCTCTCAAAGAAGAAGGCCCCATGACCCTGTTCTTTGTGGTGTTGGGGACTGGAGACTAGGGGTTTTCAGACAGACCAGCATTCAACCAGGGGAGTTTACTGGTTTTCCTGAGCCCTGCAGCTGGACCTTAAGAGTGTTCCCAATATTTTTCAAATTTGTATTTTTATTTATGCTCATGTATATGTGGTGGTGGTGGTGGTGAGAGGGAGCTGTCTGCATGTGAGTGCAGGTGCCCGCAAAGGCAGGAGGCAGGAGGTATTGGATCTGCTGGAGCTGGGGTTCAGGCGGTTGTGGGTGGCCGAGAGCATGTATGCGAGAGCAGCCTGTACTCTTAAATGCTAAGCTGTCGCTTCAGCCACCATCTGCTCGAACGGCCAGCAGCCATATCCTTGCATACAGTGGGAAACCCTTTTTAGACTAAGCTAAAATGGGTCCCTTTCTTGACACAGCAGTGGCCGCAGACAAGCACCGGTTTATGTTAAGTTACATCTGGGGTGTGGACATTGCATGCTCTGAGGGCTTTCTGCTACCTGGTAAGCTCCTTTGTGGTTGGAGGTTGAGACGGGGAGGAAGAACTCCTGAGAGCGGGCTCTGCCAGGACAGGCATGAGATGATGTTAGGACTGGACCCTGTAATCTGAGCCCAACAGATGAGGTGCAGTACGGGGGCGGGGTAGGGGGGAAGGTAGTGCTCTGATTGACAGGTGATGAAGAGACAGAGGCTCTGCAAACTGCTGTACTTCCAGAAAGACCATCTTGAAGGCTGCGGGAGGCTATGTTGGTCTGCCTTGCTCCCAACGAGAGGGAAGCAAGGCACACTGGTTGAGGTCCTATTGAGTCACCGTCCCTGTCCTCACCTGTAGAAGGGGCTAAAAGTCACTGGGATGAGCCACCAGGTACCAGAGCTCCAATGGGGATGTGTTTTACCATTTCATTATGGACAAATGAGCGTGTGCAAAAGAATATGGTCATGCCACAGACTCATCCGCAGCCTACACAGCCCAGCTAGCCTCGAGTCATCTCCACCCACACACTTCCCCTTCCAGACAACGGATCACTTCATCCGTAGAAGTTGGAGTCTGTTCCGTTTTATAAACAGATAATAATTCTGGAGCACACATGACCCTCAAATCTGTTCGCACTGATAAAGGAATGCAGTAAATTTCAGGGGGCAGACTCCACACACACACCTCAATCAGCGGAGTTTCTACACACTCACAGGGACCTAGCCAGAGAAGAAATAAATCCCACTGGTAATAGCATCACAGCCTAGGAGAGTCTTAGCTCTGTAGACTTTATCTGAAGTGTATCAAGGACTGATGAAAGAAACAGAACCAAATAATAGATGGAAATATATCCCATGTTCATGGATTGGAAGGATTCATACTGTTAAAATGTTCAAATCACCCCAGATTGAGTATAACCTCTATAAAAATTCCAACAACAGTTTTCACAGAAATAGGAAAAAAATACTGCAAAATTCATGTACAACCATAAGTGACCCCAAATAGTCAAAGTTATCTCAAGCAAAAAGACTCAGGCTAAAGATGCTCCACGTCTTGGTTTTAAACTATGCTACAAAACTTATGAAATTAAAACAGTATGGTGCTAGCACAATGGAACTGGATAGGGAACGCCCAGTAGTGAATCTGTGTATTATGACTGGTTCCCACCAGATGCCAGAAATACACAAAGGGACAAGGACAGCGAAACTATAAGAGTATGAAATTAGGTTGTAAGACACACACACACACACACACACACACACACACACACACACACCACAACACACACACAGAGCCCAAAGGTCAAGAGGCATACAAAACTTCTTGAAGAAGAGAGAGAAGGGGGGCTGGGAAAAATCTGGATTTTAATCTTAGGTTATGGGGTCACATCAGACTAAAGTTTCTGCATGGGCAAGGAGGCAGCCATGGGAAGAGATGGTGTGAGAACTAGGAAATATTTGCCAGGTGAACATCTAAGAAGGGGTTAATGTCCAAATTATATGAGATAGTAGAATAATAGCAAGAAACTAAAGAGCCTTATTTAAAATGGGCAGAGGGCATGCACGGACATGAGGCTACCAGTGGACAACAGACACACACGGATATGCCCGTTAGTCATCAGGGAAGCATACAGGTAAAACCACAAGGAGAGGCTACGTCACACCTGTCAGAATGGCTATTAGCAAAACGATGACAGATGACTGTGGAGATAGGAAACCCTTGTACAGTGCTGGTGGGAATGGAGTCAGTGCGGCCATTACTGCACACCGAGAGGAGGCGTCTCAAGAAACCAGGAGCAGAGCTAACACACGATCCAGCACTGGGTATGTAGCCAAAACTCTTGAAATCGGTTTGCTAAAGAGACGCTGTCAACATTCCCATGTCTGTAGCTAATCCATCCATCATTGGGAGGCACAGAGGCAGCCTCCCTTCCCATCAGCAGATACATGGTGGAGATATTTGATACATAGTTATACCATTAACTAGTATGTAGCCTATAAAAGGAAGACATTTGATTATTGACAATAGTCAGGAAAGGCCAGGAAGCACAAGTCCTGCCCACTTTCACCTCTTTGTGGGGTACAAAATAATCAAATTCAGAAGTAAGGGGGGGCAGCAGGCCTCTTGATTAGATGGAACACTTTATTCAAGAAAGCAACGGCCCAATACAGTGATTACTGTTCATAATGTGCATGTTGGACTTACGGGGACTTTCAAATGCTCTACCAGGGCCGGGTGTGGTGGCGCAAGCCTTTAATCCCAGCACTCGGGAGGCAGAGGCAGGCAGATTTCTGAGTTCGAGGCCAGCCTGGTCGACAGAGTGAGTTCCAGGACAGCCAGAGTTATACAGAGAAACCCTGTCTCAAAAAAAAAAAAAACAAAAAAAAAAAAAACAAAAAAAAAAATGCTCTACCAGGAAAAACAACCAATTCTGAGATGGACACCACTGCTTGTGCTGTAGGTGCTCTGGTATTCAGGGGACAGAGCAGAGGCAGAGGTGCCCTGAGGCAGGAGGATCTCTAGAAGTTCGAGGCCAGCCTAGTCTACCCAGTGAGTTTCAGGACAGCCAGAGTTATGTAATGAGACCCTGTCTCAAAAAAACAAAACTAAGGGTTGGAGAGATGGCTCAGCGGTTAAGAGCACTGACTGCTCTTCCAGAGCGCCTGAGTTCAATTCCCAGCAACCACATGGTGGCTCGTAATGATCTGTAATGGGATCGATGCCCTCTTCTGGTGTGTCTGAAGACAGTGACAGTGTGTTTGCATATATAAAATAGATAAGTCTTTTTAAAAAAATCTTTAGGGGCTGGTGAGATGGCTCAGTGGGTAAGAGCACCCGACTGCTCTTCCGAAGGTCCAGAGTTCAAATCCCAGCAACCGCATGGTGGCTCATAACCATCCGTAACGAGATCTGACGCCCTCTTCTGGAGCGTCTGAAGACAGCTACAGTGTACTTACATATAATAAATAAATAAATCTTTAAAAAAACAAAAAACAAAAAACCATCTTTTAAAAAAAAAATCTTTAAAAAAAACAAAAACAAAACAGAAGCTCATCTCCAGATGAGCCTTGTCCCTGCCGTATTTCTCATTTGCTGCACGCATGTGGGTGGTGCTCATCTGCCCGCCTCACTGGTGACTGAGTTGGTAGAATGTTTGCCCAGTATCCCGGAGGCTCTGGGTTCTATCTACACTACATAAACAGGGTGTGTGTGGCAGGGAAGGCCACAGGATTAGGAGTTCAAGATCACACTTGGCACCATAGTGTTCAAGGCCAGCCTGGACTAGAGACCTTTTCTTAAAAGACAAAATAAAATAAAAAAGGCTCATTGCTGACATACAGTCATAATTTTTAAGGCCTAGAATATCTTCTTCTGATTTTTTTTTTCCTATGTGGTCCTGGGTGTGATTTTTTTTTTTTTCCTGTGTAGAGCTGGGTGTGAACCCAGGGCCTGGTGCACACCAGGCTGCACTCCTTGCTCGAGTTGCTTCCCGGGCTGTGTTGGAAGGGATGTGGTCCTTCCTCTCTGCCCTCCCAGGGCCATTCTGGGCTGGATCCAGGAAAGGTCAAGCACTTGGCGGAGGCCCTCCTGCCAAATCTTTCAAAGGGAAATCACACATTTGGCTGGCAGGGCCACTGCTTTCACATCTGTTCGTTTAGGCGTCTCTGCTATTACTCAACATACCGTGACCTGGGTTGCCCTCTTCCTTCTGCAAAAGCCCTGTCTCTCAGGCCTGGCCAACATCTGGTGATCATAGAGCCGTTGGGGGTGTGGCTCTCTTCTTACCTCTCCTGAGACTAGGCCAAGCAGCAGGTAGGACGTTTCTACTCAGGCGGGGGTGGGGGAACTGGGGGGTTGAGTGGGGCTGAATTTGGGAAAGCATGCTGTTTAGTGAGGTGGACATTTGGAGCAGCTGTGATGTCCACCAGCAGTTCATCCTCCTGGACCACCGGTGACTCGGAGCCTTGAGGCCCTAGCTTTTCCTTAGCACATCATGGCTTGCGTGACCCTAGTAAGTTCCTTCCCTCTGGAAACCCTGCTCTCTGCCTATGGTATGAAGGCGTAACCAGAACATTGTCTATGTGCCCAGTCTGGACAGGAAGGGATCTCTGCGTGTCCCTGAGCCCAGGCTGGGAGGAGTTGGTTTGGAAGAGGTGAGTCTAAGCAATGGAATGCCCCTCGGACCTCAGGGAAAAATCCATCTGCAGGGAAGCGGAGTGACGGGACCACAGGGTTGGCAAGCCACCTCTGACGGGCCAGCGCATAGAGTGACGGGAAGGCGACAGTGGACTGGAGGCAAGCCTGCCGCCGCCTGCAGAGTGGGTTCCGGGCGCCTGCGCTACACGGTCTTGGGAAGAATCTGCTGTAGTTCAATCTGGCAGGAACACCATGAGGTCCTGTAAATTGCTCTTGCTGGAGGGAAAGCTCCTCTTGTGGGGGCTCTGAGGCAAGGGACTAGAGGTGCTTTGGGTCCTCCTGAACAGGCAGGGCTGCCATGTGAGAGGGAAAGAGACCAGTCTCTTGGAAGTACGTCAGACACTCTGCTCCAATCCAAGGTAAAGGAAGGAAAGAAGACATACCATGCTTGGAATCGAACCTGGGGGAGCGCTGGTATGAGCCTCGCGCAGCTGGACCCAGGGGCTCCGATGGCCATGAAGACCGCTCTTTGTAGCTCTCCAGTTCTTTCATTGTGACACACTTCTCAGGCACGGTACTTACTACCTTGTCCGTTGCCATGTAGTGACTGAATAGCTTTCCCTCGGTTTCAGTGGTCAGACCTTCAGGCCTAGTGGCTCTGATTTGGGGGTCACCTGAGACTGTAGCCAGACTGCCCAGGAGGCTGCAAGCCTGATAGAAGGACTGGGGAATCTGCTCCCAAGATGACTTCTAAGAAAGAAGCCATGATGGCTTCTCTGACCTCAGAGGTCCTATGTGATTTTAGTAATCTTTTTTGTTGGTTTTTTGTTTTTGTTTTTGTTTTGTTTTGTTTGGTTTGGTTTGGTTTTTTAGTGGTTGCAAAGGGAATAAGGGATATGTCAGATCTGAATACCAGGAAGCAGGGTCCTTGGAGTCTCACAGGCCCAAAGCCTTATGAACAGCTCCTTATGGGAGCCTTGCTCCCCTATAACCCATCGTGGGTCCATCTAGATGTCCCACCCATGCCTGTCCCTTTCTTGACTCTAGCTGGTCACAAGGTCACCTTTGGCCTTCTTTCCCCAGGCCTGGGGAGATACTCAGGTTAGTGTTGCCTGTTTTCTGTGGAGGGACCTGTGGTGGTGAACCTGAGGCCCAGAAGAAGGCTTCCTGTACCTGACTTGACAGGATTTGTAGACCACGAAGGAAAGGGGCCTGGTTGGATGGCAACCTAAGGGTGGAAAGGGAGTTGGGTTGAGGGTTGGGATCTGAGGGGTTGAGAAAGGAGACTTGATCCTGAGGTACAGGTTAGCCATGTAAACTCCATGAGGAGAGTAGGCAGGAGGCAGGCTTCTGGGTTTGGAAGTGTGAGGCTAATGCCAGCCAGCATCCCTGCCTGTCTCTTTAACTGAACCCTCACAATCTCAGCCATTGGTGTAGGATTGTCTTGACTTTACAGAGGCTCACTGGAATGCTGCGGCTAGGGTGAGGTCATACACACACACACACACACACACACACACACACACACACACACACACGGAAGCTAGGCTCCATCTGTGAGGCTTCATTGCTCTAGGGCGAGGGACTGGCCTGGTGTGCGCTTCCAGCCGATTGCTCAGAGTGTGGTCAGTCCCTCGAGGGTGCTGAACCCAAGGCAGGGGAAGGAAGACAGACCGCAGCTGTGAGGCGAAGGGACTGAGTGAAGGCGGTCTCTCTCTCTCTCTCTCCTCACGCCTGCCCCTGCAGAAGCCGCCCAGAATTTGAAAGGCACCAGGGTGCTGTCCCCTGGGGCAGGGCTCCACATCTGGGTTTGACAAACTGGGTCACGCTTTTTGCTCAGCACTCAGTCTCATTTGTCGCTTGGCTGACTGACAGTTGTGCCTTGTTTGCCCCTGCCCCATCTTGGGACCCCTTTCCGTGGAGACCAAACCCTTCCTGGCATGGAGATTATTTTTCCTGAGTTGGGACCCTAGGTCTCATCATGGAACTTTTCCGGTCCGTGTACCCTGCTTGTGGTGCAGTTGTCTTCATCCTGCTGACTCCTAGCCTGGGGACTCTAGGTCTCAGTTTTGTGTCTAGCCCTGGAGAGGAGGCTGGGTGGAGCCCTGGACAGAAGGATTTAGTGGTGGGACCTGCAGAAACCAGTTTGCCTGTGTGCTGTTTCCCAGGCCCGAGGACACCGGGTTCTGGGGGAGTTAGGGGAAGATGGAACACCCTCACAGAAGGTTTGGGAGCCCTGAGGACCTGGCTCCCATAAGAAGGTCCTGCCTTACTCCCAGGGAGGGTCGAGAGGGGTGGCTGACAGTACAGCTCTGGAGTCAGGCAGAGGCGGCATGGGTTCCCAGAAAGTTGCTACTCGGAGCTCTGTTGTGCGTCCTCTGACCACCCCTGCCGCCCCACTCTGAGGAGGAGGTGGGGTCAGACAGTGGGGGAATTAATGAGTTATTCCTGTGCTGTCCAGAACACAGCAAAATGTCAGATGTGACCACAGGGGCCACCAGGGGTCAATGCTGAGAAGACCTCAGGAGAGAGTGACATATGGGGTGAGGGCTATCCCGGTGTGTGTGTGTGTGTGTGTGTGTGTGTGTGTGTGTGTGTGCCATGTCCTTCAAGGACAGATAGACAGGGGCCCAGGGGAGAGCAGGAAGCATTGCAGAGTTTGTTATCACTTATCTCCTGCCGTCTCTGGATGTCCAGCCTTTCGGGTCTCTCCTCCCTCCCACAGTTAGGATCCTCACTAATGACCAAGCTTCTGCATGCTCTCCCCTGCTTCTGGAGTCACCTTTCAGAGTTACTCATGGGGCAGAGGGCACCTACCTCCGTTAGCCTAAGAACTTCCAGTCCCCTGGGTTTTCCCTACCAGAGGGGTAGAGCTAACCAGAGGGGTGGCGCTAACCACCATCCTCTCCTGGGCTCTTCCTGCTCTCAAGCTCCAGTCAGGGTCTGCGTCCCCTCTCATCGTGGCTGCATCCTCCTTCTGTTGGGCCTAACTCAAGTCTTGTCCTCTGGTGTAGTCCAGGCCTGTGAGTCTTAGAGCGCCCATTCCCAAGCTTCCTGAATGAATGGTCATTTATCGGTGACCATCAGAAAAAGATGTGTAATTCAGACCATCAAGGACACCGGTGTGAAGGGGTAAAGGAGGAGTTACTTACAGCAGTGTGGTCAAGGCCAGAGGGAGAGGCAGAGCCCCTCTGATCCCAGGAGGTCCCTTGTGCCCTCTAGTCAGCAGACTCCCTCGGGGCGCTGCCCCGGGTCACCGTGCTTCTCACTCTGGTCATTGTGTGGGGACCTCTGATCAGCGAGCCATCTTCTTACTGCAGCGCGTAGCTTGTGTGGGCTAGGTCTAGGAAGGCCGGCTTATCTTGTCACTGTCCCTGGACGGGTAGGCCGCTTTCAGTTTGCCAGTTGTGCACGTGTATCGGATGCGCACCTGAATGTGGAGCCATGGGGGAAGCATCGACACCCCAAGAATCTTCCCAAGTGTTAACATTCCGTCAGGAGGATGTGAGAGCTGGCACTGAGCCACATTCTTGTCAACACTTGGTATTCTCCTTCCAGGCCTCACTGTCCCAGTGGTACAGCAGGATCTGGGTGACTTTCATTCATTTTCTGCTGGTTCGTGGCACTAGGTACCTTTTCAGGCACTTATCCATCATTTAAGCAGCATTGTTGCTGAGACGTGTGCTTAATGTTTGTCTATTTTATTTTTGTATTATTGTTTGTTCGTTACAGGGCCTCACTATGCTGCTCATGTTGCTCAGGCTGATGGGAAACTCCTGAGCTGAAGCAATCCTCCTGCCTCAGTCCTCCGAGTATCTAGGACTACAAGTATGTCCCATCTGCTTGGGTGGAGGCTGTCTTCTTTTTTTTTTTTTTTTTGGTTTTTGGTTTTTGGTTTTTTTTGAGACAGGGTTTCAGGTTTCAGCTCTGGCTGTCCTGGAACTCACTCTGTAGACCAGGCTGGCCTCGAACTCAGAAATCTGCCTGCCTCTGCCTCCCGAGTGCTGGGATTAAAGGCGTGNGCCACCATGGCCCAGCAATTCTTTTTGCTACTGCTTTGTGGGTAATCTATTTTTAAAATGGTTTATTACATTTTGTGTGTGTGTGTGTGTGTGTGTGTGTGTGTGTGTGTGTGGTATTCACATGCAGATGCCATGGTGCACGTGTGGAGGTCAGAGAAGAATCTGTGGGAGTGGCAGTTGGTTTTCTCCTTCTACCAGGTGGATGTCTAGGGTTGAACACAGGTTGGTAGGCTTGGCAGCAGGTTCCTTTGGCCACTGTGCCGTCTTGCTGGCTCTGTGGGTGATCTTAGTATCACCTTTCGAAGTCATTTCCAGCTGTATACGTGGCAGAGCCTTTTGCCCAGTCTCTTCCTCCATGACGCCTCTTTCTTCTTTGCTCCGGAGCACCCAGGCCTAGGCGACGGTTGTGCTAATGTCTGGTTTCTCTGTGAGCTTCTCTCGGCCCTCCTGTAGCTTCTGTAACTGTCCAGAGTCCTGTGTGGCCCAACAGCAGACCTGTAGGCCACCCACAGTACAGCCCAGCACGGGGACTCTGCCTCTGAGATGCCACCCATGCTCTGGTACTTGGCTAGTGTGTTCTGGATGCAGGGGCACAAAGGATGTAGCTCTCAGCAGTGTAGCCGCCAGTGGGAAGACAGCCCACAGAGGGGAAGGATAGAGGTTGGGTATATACCAGGAATGTTCCACATTATGGGAGGGGGGACCATGCCTTGCTTTGAGGGGTTGGGGTGTCTGGAGAAAAGGCAGACAATAATCCCAGCACTCGTGGTTGGGTGCAGCAGGGAAGGCTGCCTGTAGACCAGGCAGGAGGACAGACAGACAGTGCTCTCTGTCTGTCTGCTCATTGCCTCCCAGTCCTTTGCAGTTTGCTGTGTTACCCCTGACCTCCCCTGTGACCACAGGAAGAAGGGGAGCCGGATTTACATCCTAGGTTCATGATGGCCATGGTCGTCGGGGGTCTTGAGGCAGGGGTGCTGCTGTTTTGCAATCAGAATCCTAAGGCTGAACCTGGACCCTTACTCTTACCTGAGTCCCGACTGGGGCAGATGTGAAGTGCAGAAAGCCCTGTGATTTCTCAGACGGGTGCCCTGGGCCACCACCTCACTATGGTGGAATGAGTCCCGTGAGGGAAGGGGCCTGCAGGGAAGATGGCTTGTGCCAGACCGTCTGCTTTCATTGTTCGATAAGGATGCATCTGCTCTCTGGTTGTAGCCATTGTCTTGGGGCTTCTAATGGAAGTTTTCATTTCTTGTTTTATAATTTTTTTTTTTTTGTAAAAAAAAAAATTGTTCCAGCTTCAAGCTTCAAATTTCCATGAAGTCATTGGAGCTGGGAGCCTGGCCTGGCAGCTCCCCCACTCCTGTGGCTGGCTCGCAGACTGGGAGAGGGGCCCTCCTCACATACACCCCGCCACCACAGTGAGAACTGAGCAGAGCTGAGGGCCCAGCCTTAGCTAGCTGCCGCTGCCGCTGCTGAGCAGGAAGTGGTGGGTCCCAGATGTGACTCACTCTTACTAGGAGCCTACCCATGAGTGAGACTGGACGTCTCTGGAGCCAGGGCATCAAGGTCCCAGCCATCTCCCTGCAGGCACGGAGCTTGGCTGGGCGGCTTCAGTGCTTCAGAAGAGCCAGGTAAAGTGTGATTCTGGCGTGGAATGGCGCCTGTTCTTTGGCCTGGGCCCAGGGAGCCAGCAGGACAGGCCTTGGGACCCAGTGTGGGAAGGAGTTGAGCCGAGGCCCAGCTGCTGGTGGGTCTGACGGCTGGTGGGGAGAGGGGGCTCCTCAGCTTCTTGGCCAGGCAGCTAGGAGGGCGCTTCCTCAGTGGGGGAACCCAGACCATTTGGCCCTGGCCCCTTTCCCAGCTTGGAAAAAAAAAAAACAAAAAAAGCAAAAAAAAAAAAAAAAAAACCAAAAAAACCCAAACCGGTGCTGCCAGGGTCCTAAGCAATGCTAACGATGCTGCCTGCTCTTTTGGCTGCGTTACCTGGAATTCTGTGAACTGCCTGCTCTTAGACGCCCGAGGTTCTTTCTAGACTGTAATCTTTTTACATTTACAGGTGCACCTTGCTTTCCTCACAGAAAATAAAAATTATCAATAAAGCATAGTAAACAAAGCAACAAAAAAGTAATTCTGAATGTAGATACTGGGGTGTAGCTCAGAGGCACAGGATTCCATCCACAGCCCCAAAAATAACTGAGAGAAAAAAATTTTAAGAGCATCTTCTGAAAGTGATGCATACTTAAGAGACAGAAATCCAAGATGTCTAAGAAAAAGGGAACTTTTCCTCTCCCCCTACTCCTTGTCTGTCTCAAGGCTCCAGGTGGGGCCACCTAGAGGGGGTCCCATGCACACAGCAGAGGGTGGAACAGGTGCCCCTTCTTGTTCAGGGGCAGGGCAGGCACCGTTTTTCCCTGGCCAGCCTCTGGGAGAGGGTGGCATGGTGTCATGGATTTGGGGGTCAAGACAGGTCTCAAAGGCTTGGACTGGAGGCAATAGTATGGGCTCGGCCTAGGAGGCCCTACATCTCTCTCACCCCCCAGCAGCTTCTCAGCTGTGGATGCACAGGTGATGCAAGGGGTGGTGTAGACCCATGCGCCCTAGGGCATGGACCATTTATTGTTGCTTGGGAGATCTCAGCCTGTGTGCGGATAAACACATTTAAGATTTAAGTATTTAACGTTTGAGTGACTTTGGGGGGGGGGAGAAAATAAAACATGTAGAAAGATACTGAATCTGGCGTGAGATGTGTTATTGTCTTGGAGAGTGGAGACCGCAGTGGTGAGGGCTGCCTTTCAGAGGAAGTCTGCAGGAAGTTCAGCTTTGAGGTCTCTTCGTCTCTGTGGAGTGCTGTGTGCTCTGGGACTCCCTGTACTACAGGTGTCTGTGTGGGGAGGGAAGGCGGAAGGTTCCGTTGGAAGGAGGAAACGCCACACCATGAGAGTTGGAAAGCGGCTTTGAAAGGTCTCCATGTTAGGACTTGGCCCCAGGGCTCTAGGGAATGGAGGTGGACGTGGTAAGGGGAGGGCAGCGGTGACAGACAGAGGCCTCTCTGGGAAGGAAGACGGAGGCCAGCTTGATGCTGTCTGAAGGACATGTGAAGACCCTCACAGTTCTGTTCCCTTGCCCACACGGTCAAAGCCATTCACTGCCCAGTTTACAGAAGAATCTGAGGACGAGGTGTGTGCTCTCCTGGATCAAGTCTCCCCTCCTCCCATCCCTACCTATGCACTACAAGGGCAGTGGGCCACCGTGCTGGAGGGTGGGGGTGGGGTCAGGACAGCCAGTCCTTTCTGGTAAGGTACAGGGTCAGAGGAGAGAACGGTTGTGGACGCGTGGGGGGTGGGGTACTCACGGTGGTGAGCTTCCTTGAAGAGAGGTGCCTGCACATAGTGTGACTGCTGTCTTGGGACTCACTGTGAGATGGCTGGGTGACATGGGATTTTCTGTATGCCTGACCACCTGATGTTGGTCCCTAGTGCTCCAAAAGTGCCAGTGTTATCATATCACCTTTGCCTTGGGTGGGAGGTAGGCAATGAAGGTAGGCAGAGCCAGTGGGCAGCTCTGGGACAGTCCGTGTCCCTTGTTGATCCCTTTCCCTCTCTACCTCTGTTTTCTCATCTGTAAGATGGAGCTGATGGCACCCGGAGGTAAATATGAGGTTCAGATACACGCTCTGATGGACAGTTTATAGGGCATCATCTTCCACTGTATCTTGGGGGAGGGATGGTCCATGGGCTCTGCTCTTGTCCTTGACCTTCTGCCCTGACACCCTGGGGGGGGGGTGGCACAGCACTTCGGGCTAGCCACAGGCATCCGGCTCGACCTGCTGCCGCTCAGGGTTTCAGCATGGCGTCGTTGCTGGCCTTCGCCAGTCTTGCTTCAGACCCACCCTGGCTGAAGGGTCCTCTGCTAGGTGGACTAGGTGGTGGGTCGAATGGGTGGCAGCCTGGTCGCCAGCTCTATTTCCCTGGCTGGCCTTCTTCAGGGATACTTAGAACAGAGCTTTCTTGCTGTCATCTGCTGTCCTTGCAGGATGTATGTAGTGTGGCCCGGGTGTTGGTTTGGCCCAGGTCCTGTGCTCAGCACAGGATGGGGGTGGTCAGCCTGGACTGAGTAGGAGGTTCACAGTATTGAGACCTCTAACAGTGTAAGGTTAGTTTCTCCTCTTCAGAGGTCAGTTGCGATCCCTGCCAGCCTCCCGGGTCTCCCTGTCCTCTTGTCCACTTTTGGCCAGCCCTCTGACTTCTCACAGCACTGGCTTGGCATCCCCCCCCCCCACTGCTTGCCTGTACAGTCTCTCTGCCCACCTGTGCAGCCTCCATGCCGCATGCATGCACTACTGCACGTAACCCGGTTGGCATTTCTTTGAGGGGACCCCTTTCGGGAGTCCTGGGCTCCACCAAGAGGGGCAGCTCCATGTGTCTGCCTGGCTCTGTGGGCAACCTCCCGACATCTTCTTTCTCATGTGCTCTCCTTATGCCCCTGTGCCCATCCCTGTCCCTCACCCCCACCCAGGGCTGGCCCCTCGAAGGAATTCCCTGCCTCTTTGAAATCTCTACTACTCCATGCCTTTTCTCAGCAGTGCTTTCTGAACCGCTAGGGCCACGTCTCTGCTTTCTCCCAGGACGTCAGCACCCAGCTGGTCCTCACAGAGTGGCTGTGGCCCTGGGACAGAGGCCTGGCTCTTGGAAGGAAGAAGCTTATGCCCCCTTTGCGTAATGGTCGGCTGGGATCTGGGGAGCACCATTCTCTCTGAAGGAACAGAAAGGATCCAGGGATGCTTCTAGAGCCTGGATCATCATCTGGCCCACAGCGCCCTATTTGAAGCCCTTGTCTTCCAGGGCCACGGCCCAGCCACCTACCTTGGAAGTGGCTTAGTCTCATGTCCCGGGGTCAGATGACTTACGTCAGTGCTGACTTACATCAGCTTCCCAGGCTGAGCAGGGAGAGGCACAGAGCTCTGGAGCACAGGAGGGACAACCCAGGGCCACTGGGCTCTGCAGCGACCAGGCCAGCATGCCTTTCCCCAGGAGTGCCTTGGGAGGGCAGAGACCTGTCCACATGAGTATCTCTCGCTCAGCAAGGAGAATGTGGTCTCAGGACCCATTCGGTGGACATATCTGTCCCTCTCCTCTATCTATCTATCTATCTATCTATCTATCTATCTATCTATCTATCATTTAATTCCCTTTACATCCTGATCACAGCCCCCATCCTCTAACCCCAATCCTGCCCTAACAAGTATCCCCCATTGTCCCCTCCCCTTCTCCCCAGAAAAGGGGGCCCCACCATTTTCTGGGGTACTACCATTTTCTAAGAATGTCACCATGTCCTTTGGGGTTCAGTCTGTTCATTTCCGTGGCAGACTGACTGGCCCTGCTACCAATCACAGGTGGCTGGGACAGGCAGCCTGTCCCCGCTCCCCACACCTGTCTCCAGGACCCCATCTGGCTGGGAAGGAGGCTGGAGGTGATGCTCTCATGGGGCCCCCGACTAATGGGAGGCAGCCTCTTTTGAAATACCGAGCGCCCCGGGGAGATGCATGGGGATGCCAAGGGGCTCTGGGGGGCAGAACAGGGCGTGGCTGCATCCCTTTCCCTGCCAGGAGGGTCGGGGGAAGAACTGCTTGTGAGGTGGACAGGGGTGGGCAGGGGCGGGCAGGCAGGAAGATGAATACCTCTGGGAAGAGGTTCCTGGTCCTTGTATGTCAGCGTTGCTCAGGCTGCAAACCTCATGTTTAGAGTAGGCTGGCATGGCCCTTCAAGGTCTGCTGATGGTGTGCTGCTTTTTATATGAAGCCCCTAATACTTAGGTACCACTACCAGTTCATTCTTTGTATCTGGAGGCTGAAGCCCAGAGAAGTTACTAAACGTGACTAGGCCACACAGCACCTTCCAGGTGTCTGAGCTCAGAACTTGCACTCTGAACCTCTAGGCTCTGCTGTTTTTCCGTCATGAGCGCAGGCGGGACCTTGTCTACCCCTCCCATTTCCTTTCCTCATTTAGTAAGTTGGTCACGTGGGTCCCCTGTCCCCACATGTGTTGCACAGGAACCCTGTGCTATTTTGCTTCTTGTGGCTTCAGCACCTTACCCTGGTGTGGGGCAGGAGTCCAGGGAGGAACTGGTGACGGGGACGGGGCCCCGACTGCGGGTGGACCCCTTCGTTCTTTTAGCACTTGTAGACTCAGAGGGTGGCTTTATGGGGGTCAGATGCTGCCCCCCCTACGCTTGGGCCTGCCTATACTGCCCACTGGGTGCTGGCTCTATTGCAGTGTGGCATAGGATCTGCATGCCTGCCCTGCAAGATGCTGAGCAGTGCTCAGCCTGTGAGGAGGTACCTTACACCCCCCCCCCCCCCCCCCCCCCCCCCCTCCCCCCCCCCCCCCGCAGCAACAGGCTAGGGCAGCCCTGGGGAAGCCAGTGGGAGGGACCAAGTGGTCTTCCTGGAGGAGTTGGCTAAGTGGATGTGCTACGAGGTGGGTGATGGGCAGCATTTTCAGGCCACTCAGACTCAATGATGAAAGGGCGGAGCTTATTTGGGGAAGCAAAATCAGTCAAAACCCACAGCCACCAGGAAGACCCAAGAAGTTGCCGAGAGAGTTTTGGGCTGGGGTAAGCGAGTTGGGGATGGGGTTCTTTGTGTTCTGGCCAGGTACAAGGGTCCCTGGAAGACTGTCCTCAAGGGAGGCCAGGGTTTAGGGAGCAGGGCCTGCTGGGACAAAGGCTCCATGTGTGAACCTTTAGTGTCCAGCCTCCAGCCTAGCTCTGGAAGGCTGGAGTTTGGGGACACCAGAGGAGGGTATCCAGGCTTCACATAGCTATGGGAAGGGCCTCTGAGTCCATGGGTCGGTGTGACTTTGGAAGTGAGGCTGTGGTTTAGGAGACACAGGGGTTGCATTCCCTGAAGGCTAGCCCTTCAGGCTCTCAGGCCTGTCCCTCCCCGTTACAGACAGGTCCTATTGGCCTTATAGGGCTCTCAGACAGCCTGGCAAGAGAGCCCTTGAGGACCTTGGGCTAGGGAGGCCTTTCTCCTGCGAGTGCTGGCTGTGTGGGCTGTTGGGACTCCTGAGGTGGGTAGTGGCCTCAAGCTTGCTGTTGGGACAGAAGCCTTGCTGGGCTCCCTAGGTGCCCTACTGGGTTCTGGTGGGGCAGGCTGCTCACTTTTTTTTTTTTTTTTTAAAGATTTATTTATTTATTATATGTAAGTACGCTGTAGCTGTCTTCAGACACTCCAGAAGAGGGAGTCAGACCTTGTTACGGATGGTTGTGAGCCACCATGTGGTTGCTGGGATTTGAACTCCGGACCTTCAGAAGAGCAGTCGGGTGCTCTTACCCACTGAGCCATCTCACCAGCCCAGGCTGCTCACTTCTACCTATCAGTCCTTTGCTGGAAAAACAGAACAGCTCAGGAACCCTGGAGTGACCAGGCCAGGAGAGGGCGAGGAAATGCCTGGGCCGTGGAGCTATGCAGAAGGAGGTGGAGCTGAATCGTTATTTTGAATTTTGTTCCCTGCCCAGTGTGGCCTGGAAACTGAGGCATATGGTCACAGTCTGGCACTGGGAGCTATCTTCTTGCTTCCTTTCCCTAGGGAAGAAGGTGTCTCTACCCGGAAACTTCCAGGGGACAGCTGCGGAGCCCATGAGAGCCACAGAGCCTTGACCTCATCTCTTCCCACCATCCAAGAGGGCAAAGTCAGGTTGGTCCCTGCTAGGTCTCTCCACCCTGATAGTGGGGCCCCTGACTGCCAGAAAAGGGGAGCTGCCACCATGGCCTGGGGAGACTTCCTGGGGGAGGGGTTCTAAGCTGGGCCCGGGAGACTCCAAAGCTAGCATTTCCTAAAGGAAGTTCATTAGTACAGTGCAGAGAGAGGCCCCTAACCAGCAGTGTTTCTCCTGTAAGACAGAGGTTCTCAACCTGTGGGTCACGACCTTTTTGGCAAGCCTTTGTCTCTAAAAATATTTACATTATGATTCATAGTAGCAGCAGAATTACAGTTATGAAGTAGCCGTGAAATAATTTTATGGTTGGGGGGGGGAACACCACGACATGAGGATTAAAGGACCGCAGTGTTAGGAGGGTTGAGGCCCACTGCTGTTGGATGCTGACTTCTTCGTATGTATAGGGGCTTTAAACGGGAGAGGAGAGACTACTCAGTGTGTCAAGGAATGCAGGTGCAAAGGTAAGAATGAGCCTAGGGTCTGGAGAGATGGCTCAGTGGTTAGGAACACTTGTTGGCTTAGCAGAGGACCAGCATTTGGTTCCCAGCGCCCACATGGTGGTACACAACCATCCATAACTCCATTCTAGGACATCTGAAGGCAGCACATGCCATGGTGAACGTACATATATTTCTCGGGCAAAACATACACATAAAATAATATTAACTCATTGGGGATGGAAAGATGGCTCAGATGGTAAGGGGCACTGGCTGCTTAGCTAGATTCAATTCCCAGCAGCCACCTGGCATCTCACAACCATCTGTAGGTCCAGTTCCAGGAGATCAGGTACCCTTTCCTGGCCTTCTCAGGCCAGGTATACATATGGTGCATACTACATGAAGGCCAAATACCCATGTGCATCAAAGTAAAAAATAGATTTTAAAAATAAAGTAATGAATCAAATAGAGAGAGAGAGAGAGAGAGAGAGAGAGAGAGAGAGAGAGAGAGAGAGAGAGAGAGACAGAGACAGAGACAGAGACAGAGAGAATATATTAGCCTGGACCTTGGAGTGAAGCAGGCCTGAGTTTGAATCTGAGCCATTCCAGGCAGCTTTGGACTGTAGGCTAAGGCGACAGAGGTGTGTGCCAAAGCTAGCAGTGGCTCCCGGAGAGCCAACCTGTTTCCCACACTGGAGGCTCTGAGGAAGGCAGAGCGCTCTTTCTCCTTGCATGTCCAGAGGCTGCAGAGCACTTCCTGTCTATCAGCAACCCTGAGAGGCATAGGGCAATGTCCAGCACTTTTGGGGATGTCACCTGGCAGCTCCTCCTGCTTGTACCAGCATCCTCAGCCTGGTCTGCAGTCACTGCATGGCTCCTTCTTTTGGGCCCAGCTGGACGAGACCCAAGATAACAGCGCTGCTGCTGCCTGGTACCCTCAAAGGCATCTTGAGGTGGTGTCGTCTGTTCTGTCCACTCCAGGAGCCGGACCACTGAAGCTGTGGGTTCAGACAGGACTGGGGGGGAGGGGTTTCTTCCTGGATCACTTCTTTCCATACCTCTGGTCCTTGTTGTTGGTGTAGTAGCAGAGTCACGTAGATGTCCTCAGTCGGTGTCTGCATGGCCCCACGGGGCCCTCTCAAAACCTTATGGTCAGACTGTTCTTCTCCATTTCCAAAAGAGGAAACTGAGGCACGGAGCAGTCATGCAGCCATATCCAATAGAGCCAGGAGCCACTTTTTCTATTAAAACTGTTCTTAATTGCACAGGCAATATGACAAGAGAAAGAGAAGCTAAGACTAAGAACTGAGACTTAGCCATTAGGACCAGAGATTTTGGCAGGGAGCAGGGTTGGGGGGGGGGATGAGTTTTGGTTTAGTCTGCATCTACCAGGCATGACGTTGGCCCTGTGGAAGTTTCCCAGAAGCGATACACACCATGGGCATCCGCATGTGTTCTACCACAAAGATGTGTTGTATCAGCCCTGAGTGGGAGACACACTTTCAGGCGTTTGCTGTCACCAACCATGGGACATGGAATCTTGTATGCCCCCCCCCCACATGCAAGAGTGTGTACACCATCAATTATGGCAGTAGATTTGCTAAGTCTAAGATGTCTGTGTGTACTGATCCACACAGTCCTGCCAGGAGTAAATGTGAGGGCCCATTTCACAGACTTTAGGGAGCAAGCTCATCTTTTCCAATCCCACAGGTAAAATAGTTTCTCATGGTAGTTTTAACTTGCGTTTCCTATACTTAGTATAGGTGAGGTCATATTTTTTTCCAAATGTTTAAAAGCTTTTAGGGTTGGCTTTTCTCTGTCCTTCCTGTTTGTGATCTTGCCTCACTCTTAGTCCTTTTAATCTGAAACCTTGTCTATGAAGGACATTAGCTCCCTCAGATGTGAGCTGCACACGTATTCCCCCCATGTGGGTTATTCTGTTGATTATTCTTTTAGTACTTATTGTTTTGTTTTTTTTATCAAGTAGTAAATGTTGTTTATCTAAACACTTGACTCTGCCAGTCTTTGTGACTCTTGAGTTTGAATCAGGTTAGGGAGGCCTTAGCCAGCCTGGTGGTGGAGGTGCACGCCTTTAATCCCAGCACTCAAGAGGCAGAGGCAGGTGGATCTCTTGAGTTTGAGGTCAGCCTGGTCTACAGAGTGAGTTCTAGGACAGCCAGGGCTACATGAAGAAGGGTAGAAAAGAGAGAGAGAGAGAGAGAGAGAGAGA
>NC_034609.1:12629474-12652008 GCF_900095145.1 Mus pahari
TGGGGCGTAGAAAAGAAACAGAAAAAAGGAAAGAGGGGGGGGGGCTGGCCTTAGCTATGCCAGTTAGCATGGGAGTGCTTACAGCCTCCTGCTCTCTGTAGAGCTCTTCCTGTGTTGATGGAGACTCTGGCCAGCCCTCTGCCCTCATTAAAGACTCACACGCTCATTTTTGCTGCCCTCTAGATTATTAGGGAAACAGCCCTTGTCTCCTTCCTTCCATGCATCACCGGAACTCAGTGTCTGGGTGAGGCCCCCTGGACTGCTGTGTGGGCGGGGCCTGTCAGCCAATGAGGTCGGGGAGGCCAGTCAGACCTCCCCTTTTTGTTCTTCCTTATCAAGGGAGAAGGGATCAGAACTGTGTTCTGCGTGGGTGTGAAAGTTTCCATTCTAAACGGTGGATGGCAACATTTAAAGAAAGAATCATGAGCAACACAGGGTAGGGCCGGGACCAGGAAGGTGGCTCAGTGGGTAGAGGTACTTGTCACCAAGACTGACGATGTAGGTTCAATCCCAGGATCCCTGTGGTGAAAGGTGTTCCCCAGTTTGTCCTCTGACTTAACAAAGTAAATAAATAAATGTCAAAAAATAGCAAGAGGTGGGGACAAACTTGATGCTCCTTGGGAAGTCTGGCTGGCCACATGTCAGTAGGTTAGCACACTGTCTGGCTCCCCCTGTTGCAGAGTCCTGGCAGACATGATACGGAGGCCCCGCGTCCTCTGTCCCTTGGAGCTTGTCTTAGGCAGCTTCTGCTGGCCCTGGCCAGGAGCCTGGCATACAGGTGTTGTTACTGTTTTTGGAATGTGTGCCAAGGGAATCAGTGAAGGAAGGAAGGAATGACCAGCAGGTACTCCTTCCACGGCAGGTCCACCAGCCCTCACCTGATTGGTGGCCATGTCTGTTGTATGTACATTTTAACAGAGAAGCTGTGCTGACCCACTTTGATGATCTCGGTGTTCAGCATTTCTGAGCCCGAGGCTGAAGAATCTGGAGTTTGAGCAGTGAGATCTTGTTACCAAAAATCAGGGGGAGAGGGGCGGGGTGGGCTGGAAGGATTATTCAGTAGTTAGGGCCCCCTGCTGCTCTCCCAGAGGACTAAAGTTTAGTTCGCAGCTCCTCCATCTGGTGGCTCTCGGCTACCTGTAACTCCAGTTACAGATCTGATGCTTTCTTCTGGCCTCCACAGGTGTCCCAGTCCCTCCCTGACCCACAGGTGGATAAAAGCCACAAGGGTGTGGGAGAGCCTGAAGAGGTTGGCTCCTGTTCGGCAGTGGGAGAAGTGGGGCTTGCAGGCCCAGGACCACTGTTTCCCAGCCTGCCCCTGGTTTGTCGTCAGCCTTCAGATTCTTCACCAAGTGAGGCAGCTTCTATCCCAGGCCCAGCAGAGGCCAGGTAAAGCTGAGACCTCACAGGTCTGACATACTGCCTTTTTTTTTTTTTTTTTTGAAAGAGGGGAAATTGAGGCCCAAGCTAAGCCAGGGCCTTCCCCAAGGGCACACAGCAAATGGTGACTGATGACTGATGTGACTGGACAGACTGGACCACGGCTGTGGCCCTGGGGCCGGGTGAAGCCAGCCTGGAGGGAACAGAGGTGAGTAAAAGGCACGGCAGAGCCTGGCCCTCCACACTTACCGTCTGGATTGGGACTCACTGCTCGGTTTTGGTCCTGAAGGACTTCCTTGGTCTAGGTTGGCTCTTAGCTCTGGATTCACGTGTTTCTTTGTCCTTGCAAGCTTGGTCTAGCAGGCTTGCAACTTTGTAGATCCCCTTGTCCATCCAGAGGAAGGTAGGGACCTTCCAGAGTATAAGCAACACTGCCAGTCCCTCCACCAACAACTACAGAGCTTCCTGAACCCCAACACTTGGGAGCTCTGTAGTGCAGCGGCCACAGGCTCCTCTGCTCTGCTAAGGGAAGGCCCTTGAGTGCATTGGCTGATGGCTGCTCTCTCTGCCTTGCTTGTTCCCTTGAAGGCCCTGTATCCCCACCCTGAGCTGCTCCAGGCTGACACTTGCCACTATTTCAAAAGGCTTGCTGGGACCAGCTGTTGGGCAGACAGAAAAGCATATCCTGTCTGAGCCCAGTGAAGAAGCTGGGCTCTGACCAGCAGATGCTGAGCAGGAGGGAAACATGAAAGCCATGGTCTCCAGGGCCGAGCTGGGAGGGGAGGCACCAGGAGAGAGGCCTTAGGATGGGACCATTTGGTCCTGGGAGTTCCTGGCTGCTGCTTCTAGTAGCATGTGCGCAAAGCGTGGGCTCTTCTGGAAGAGATAACTTGGCGTGAGACACTCTTAGCAGTGAAGTCTATTGGTGGAGGTGGTCCCCAGCGGCTGCACGGAGACCTGGGAACAGGGTCTGTTGTGGGTGTGGCAGGAGTAGATTGCCAGGCAGGGTGGGGCCGGGGCCTGGTGGGGCCTCTCTTCCTCACAGTCCTACAGAGGGGCCCTCATGCCTCAAGGCCCCCACTTCCCTTTTCTGAGGACACCAGGGCCCCAATCCTCCTGCAGCTCCGTTCTTGCTGAGGAAGCTGGACTGGGCTTCCTGCTGGCTCTGTCTAGGTAAGGAAGTGGCTACACGTATGGGTGTTTTAAGACATTCTGCTGCTGTCTTCCATTGGCGGGGAGGGCTCTCCAAGCAGCCTGAAAGCCCAGCTCTGTGCTAGTCTATGACATCCCGCCTCCTGCTTTGCATCCCTGTCTTACTCAGGAACACGGACTAGTCAGGATTGGTGAGGAGGGCTGGGCCCTGCCTGGAGTACAGGAAAAGAATAAGTATGTGCCTCAGAGGGCTTCCTGGATGTGGCACCCCTCCTGGATCCGTTACCTGTAGGGCAGAGGGAGGTATCTGATGGCCCCCACTTAACCCCTTCCTCTTTCTTAACCATCATGTTGTCCTGGGCTTATGGGATAGGGCCAGGAAAGGGGTTGGCATTTTGAGGTGTTATGTATGGGCTTGCTGGTTGTTAGCTCTGTGAGGGAGAGAGGCAGGGCGAGGAAAGGAGTGTGCATGGCCCATGTTCAAATCATAGATTTCTGTCTCGTTGGCTTTGTGACCGTGGCAACGATTGAGCGCCTCGAGGCGCATCAATCCCGCATCGAGGAAATAGGATCAGCAGGCCTACAGCTGAGCGTGCAGAGTTAAGGATGGCGCCGCTCACTGAGCCTGGAATCTTTTGACTAGGTTGGTGGTCACCAAGCCCCAGAGAGCCACTTGTCTGTGCCCCCCGCCCCCCAGTGTTGGATTTTCAAGAGAGTGCAAGGCCATGCTCAGCTTTACACACTCCCACTCAGGTCCTTGTTCCTACATGGCACATTTTCCTATTCACTGGGCCATTTCCTTAGTCCAGTGGCAGGGATGTTGAGGGAGCCACGGCCAAGCGTTAATGCAATGGTGGGAAGGAGGAGGTGATTCTACCGAGGAACCTTGAACCCTGTCCTGGTGTGGTGTGTCTGGGTCTAGCCTTGGAACTGACTCTGGGTAGAACTCTGCCCCGGGAAGAGGCTGCTGTTGGATTGCTGCTTCTCAGCAGGCCAGAGGGAAACTTCGCTTCCAGCTGCAGGCCTGCCCTGCTGATCCAGAAGCGGAATGGGAGCCTTGGGTGGACGAATCCTTGTACCTGGTGCATCTCATTGTCTGCTTCCGTCGAGGGCCACCATTACCCAGGAAGTGACCTAATTAAATCCACAAATAAAAATGTTTACCAGGCCTGATTACCCAAGGGCCTGGGGGTGGGGTGGGGTGGTGTAGGGTGGGGGCTCTTGTCGCAGCTCTTCAACCTGGCTCTGTGCTTGAAGAGTCTGGTCTTGTCTGGGAGCAGACTCGGGAAGTGCCTGTGCAGAGACCGGGCCTAGCTTTGCTTAGAGGACCGTCTCTGGAGACCTGTCTCGGCCATTGGTGTCTGGGGTTTTTCAGCTCAGCCATCCCAGCCCGTTGGTGTTTGGCACTGAGCCAGAGGGTCAGGCAAGACTGCTGTTTGTGTGCTTGTGGCGTTTGGTTGGGTCCCCTAGAGTGGCCGTGGAGAGGCCTGGGCCCAGAAGCTGTGGTTTGAATCCCAGCCCTTCTGGCACACCACCTCCATCTGGGTGATGTTAGGGAAGCTACTGTGTGTCTCTGGGTTCAGCTCTGCATTTGTTCAGAAATGGTGTGAGTGTGTGGGCAGTGACTTCAGAGCTTCTTCAGGCTGCCCTGACTGGGCACTGCTCAGGGATGGGCCTTGCCCTGTTTTGCACAGTGCTGGGCACAGACAGCTGGTGCTGAGTTAGCACTTCCTGTGGCTCTGAGACTGGCTTGTCTAGATATAGAAGAGTTCATGCTAACAGTCCTGAACCGCCAGCCCCTAGGAGACAGTAGTCTCTTAGATAGCAATTGGGAGGCCTGGGCTCATGTTCAGGACCCCCAGCTAGATTGGTGCCTCTGGACAGCTGCTTGGGTGTGGGTGCCTCCCCTCTGCCTTAGACTGAGTCCTTTCCCATTCTATGTCTGGGCCTGTGCTATAAAGGCAGGAAGGGAGAGAGCGGGAGGCTAGCCCAGGGCCCTCACAGCAGTGGGCGCTGAGCGGGCTCCCAAGGACCCCGGGCTTTGTTCTCTCCTGGACACCTTTCTTTGAAGCTTCGAACAGCTGGCTGTTTGTGCCTTTGTGACCTCCCTGAGTCTTCCCATGTCCAGCAGCCCACCCGCCCTGTTCCCTTCACCCCGTTATCCCGGCTCTGAGGCCCACCAGGTCAGATGTCTGGTGTAAGCTGTCTCTTCTATGGGAATAGAGCAGCTGTCTCCAGGTGGAATCCCTGTGTGGTCGCTCTGTTGTAAAGTCATTTCTCCTCTTGGAGGTTGAGGGGCGGGGAGTTAGCCTGTGGGTTTAGTCAGGATTCTCTAGAACAGCAGGCCCTGTGGGGCGAGAGCCCTTGGCATTGAATGACCCTTATATAGGAGTCACATATATTCTGCATATCAGATATTTACATTAGCAGTAGCAACATTACAGTTGTGAAGTAGCAACAACATGACGAAATAAAGGGTCGCAGTGTTTGGAAGGTTGAGAACCATAGCTTCAGAGGAATAGAACTGACTGGAATACACACACACACACACACACACACACACACACACACACACACACACGTGCGCGAGCGGTTTATTAGAATGCCTTACAGGCTGTGGTTCAGCTGTCCAACAGTAGCTGGCTATCAGTAGAAAGTCCAAGAATCCAGTAGTTGTTCAATCCACAAGGCTGAATGTCTTAGCTGGACTTCAGTAGATTCTGGAATCCTGAAGAAGCAGGCTCTAATGCCACTGAAGGAACGGACTTGAGAGTGTGTGAGAGAGAGAGAGAGAGAGAGAGAGAGAGAGAGAGAGAGAGAGAGCAAGCAGCCAGCGAGCAGAGCTTCCTTTGTCTCTGCCCTTTGTATAGGCTGCTCTTCCGAAGGCCCTGGGTTCGGTTCCCAGCATCCTCATGGTGGCTCATAACTGTGTCTCCAGTTCTAGGGGATGGACACCACCCTCACGCAGACATAGATGCAGGCCAAACACCAATGCGCATGAAATGAAACTAAACCATCACAGAATTATTTTGTAAAGTCCAGATTAAAGAGGCGTCTTCTGGCTTCAGATGATTTAATTGAGATGAATCCCTCACAGGTGTACCCAGCTACTTAGGGTTTCGGTGAATCCAGATGTAGCCCAGATGTAGCCAAGTTGGCAACCAAGAATAGCCATAGCAGCCTGCGCCACAAGCAGGCAGCCTGGGCTGGCATGTCGCAGGCTGGCTAAGGAGCCCTTTGGGAATACACGGTTGTGTTGATGAGGGATGATGACAAGCATATCACTGCTAGCCGGAGTCCACCTGTAGTAAAGGCTGCCTTGTCCCTCCCTGACTCCACTTTTTGTCCTATGAGTTAGGTTTTGCAAACTTCATAAATATGTATTGGTGGGCCAGGTGTGCTAGCACATACCTGTAATCCTAGCTATATAATATAGGATGAGGCAGGAGGATGGCATGTTTAAGGACTGCTTGGGTTACAGAATGAGTTGAAGACTCAACAATAGAGTGTTTGCCGAGCCTACATGAGGCTCCAGGATCATCTCCTTGTACCAAGAAAACCTTCTGTGTCTATGGGCCCCTTTAAGAAAACACGTTTCGAGCCTGGCAGTGGGGGCACACTCCTTTAATCCCAGCACTCAGGAGGCAGAAGCAGGGGGATCTGAGTTTGAGGCCAGCCTGGTCTACAAAGTGAGTTCTAGGACAGCCAGGGCTACCCAGAGAGACCCTGTCTGCAACAGAAACAAACAGCAACCCTACAAGAAACCTCCTCTGGGCTGGGAATTTTGGTGGGTAAGAGTTTAGCAGTGACATTTAGATAAACCACTTTGTTCTCTCAGCCACCCGCCAGAGCCCTCTGGAGTCACAAATCACACGCACGCGCGCACACACGCGCGCGCGCACACACACACGCACACACACACGCACGCGCACGCGCACACGCACACGCACACACACACACACATGACTTGACTAGCTCAAAAGTGAGCAGTTCTAACCCTCCCTTGGCTAGCACACATTTCCCTCCTGTGCTCTTGGCTCAACACCCTCTGACTTTCTATTTTCTACATTTTATCTTTGCTGCCCTGGCTCTTTCTGGGCGGCTCCCTGGTCTTTGCTGCCTAAGGCGCTTCTGGGCAGCCCTTCCGGGCACCACATTCCCTTTCACCTACATTTCGGTTGATTTCCCTTCTACAGCTCTAATTCTGATCTGTCTCCCTCCAAACCATGGTGATTCCCTCCTTCCGTTCTCCTAGCCTTCGCAAATCTAAAGGTCCTGCCTCAGTCTACCTGCCCAGCCATTGGCTGTTGACTCTCTATTAATTGATCAAAAACGAATTGGGGACAAGGATATTCAGCATTTGGACACACGGATTCCCGATTTGGGGGGCTGTACTAATTAAAATTGTTAGAACCAATACCCAACAAAGAGTACTTGGGGCTCTTACAGAAGTCCTGAATCAAGTTCCCATAGCCCATGTTAAGTGACTCACAACTGCTCTGGGGCATCTTATGCCTTCTTCCAGCCTCTGTGGGCAACTTTATACATGTGGCATACATACACTTTCACATGTAATTAAAAGTAAAAATAAATCTAAAAAGGGAAACAGTAGATACCTGGTAACGCAGTATAATAACTAGTATGCTAGTGTATGTATATATAATAGAATTTACTGAGCCTGTGGCTCCTTAGTGTCCCCCAAACATCTGGATCCTGAGATTCTCCTTAAATCTTAGGCTGCCAGGATCTTAGTTTGGGACCCTGTGGATCTGAAGACACAGATGGAGCCCCAGGCATCCAGTTCACACAGGGATCCTGGGAGCAGAGCGGAGGTTAGACCAGATCCCACACTATGGTCATCTGATTTTGCTGGGGGCTCTACGTGAAGCTCAGGGAACAAAGGAAGATGGAGCTAGGAGCTCTGTGGAGATCATTAGAGATTGGTGGCCTAACCTCATAGCATGTACAGGACGCTGGGAAGTCAGTCACCAAACAGGAAGTGGCTTAGTCAGGCTTTGGGTGGCAGTGTTCTGTGTCAGTCTCCAGGGTGATAAAGGAACTGTGGTCTGTGCCACCCACTGTAGTAGCCACAAGTTCAGTACACCTGTGGCCCTTAGAAAGTGACTGTGTAACTGGGGAGATGGGGGTGGGAATTACTTAGACAGGGTCTTGTTATATAGTCCAGGCTGTCCTCAAACTCAGAATCCTCCTGCCTCAGCCTCCTGTGTACCACCACACCTGGCTTCCATAATTCCATTTGGGGGGCGGGGAGGTCGAGACAGGATTTCTCTGTGTAGCCCTGGCTGTCCTGGAACTCACTTTGTAGACCAGGCTGGCCTCAAACTCAGAAATCCGCCTGCCTCTGCCTTCCAAGTGCTGGGATTAAAGGCGTGCGCCGCCGCCACCACCACCCGGCCATAATTCCATTTTTAATGACTTTGAATTTACATATGTCCAGGTACTATGTGGAACTGTAGTTCTAGGAAGATCTCACCTGACTCCGCCTTCCCTCATGCCAGCCCTTCCATAATTTGGCCCAAGACATTAAATGTTTTTGATCTGCTTTGTCTCCACAGATCTGAGGACCTGGAAGTTTCTGTCAGCATATCCTAGACACCAGTGAGCCGGACCCAGTGAGTGGAGCAGGTGTCACATGCTCATGGAGCCACGGGCTCTAGGTGCCTCTGTCCAGTCCTGCCTGCTCCCCTCAGAAAGGGTAGAAGCCTAGGCCATATACTAAAGCGTCAGCTGACAGATGTGTCTCAGACCGGGGGGCTCCTGAGCAGGCTGCTGGACCAGGCCACTGGGGAAGAGGATGCCAGCCAAGGGGCGCTACTTCCTAAATGAGGGTGATGAAGGCCCCAACCAGGCAGCACTCTATGAGAAGTACCGGCTCACCAGCCTGCACGGGCCACTGCTGCTCTTGCTCCTCCTGGTGGCCGTGGCCACCTGCATTGCGCTCATCAGCATCGCCTTCAGCCATGAGGTAAGGCCCCGGGCAGTGGCACCAAGCCTTCCTACTCTGATGGGAAAGCTTCGGCATGTTGATGACTGCCTGGAGCATCATCCTTTGTGAACTGCTAGGTGGGTTGAAAATAAGTCCAACTGAATTTGATCTCAAGTCTGGTTGATTTTAGTTATTATATTAATTGCACAAAATAAATCACTCTCAATTTTTTTTTCACCATGAAATTCAATCTCTTAAAAGATCTGGGTCAGTGGGGTGGTGGTGGTGGTGCACACCTTTAATCCCAGCACATGGGAGGCAGAGGCAGGTGGATTTCTGAGTTCAAGGCCAGCCTGGTCTACAAAATGAGTTCCAGGACAGCCAGAGCTAAACAGAGAAACCTTGTCTCAAAAAACAAACAAACAAACAAAAAAACAAAACCATACAAAACAAAACAAAACAAAAAAGATCTGGATCAAACTGGGTGGTGGTGGCGCACGCCTTTAATCTCAGAACTTGGGACGCAGAGGCAGGCCAATCTCCATGAGTTCAAGGCCAGCCTGGTCTACAGAGAAACTTTTAGGATAGCCAGGGCTGTTTCAAAAAGAAAAAAGAAAAAGAGAAGAAATGAAGAAAGAAAGAAAGAAAGAAAGAAAGAGAGAGAGAGAGAGAGAGAGAGAGAGAGAGAGAGAGGAGAGAGAGAGAGAGAAAGTGAGAGAAAGAAAGGAGAAGAAAAGAAAAACAAATAAAGAAAAAGAAGAAAAGAAACGGGAAAAAAAACAGATTATATGTTACTTCCTTCCCTTGTCTGACCATGGCAGACATTACTAATCAATCTCTGTATTCCTCTTTGAATCTATAATTTCAGAATTTTTTTCTTCCTCAGCTTCCTTTTCCTTCCCTCCTTCCCTTCTCTTTTTCTCTTCTTCCTCTTCCTTTCTCCTTTTTCCTCCTCATTATCCTCTTCTTCCTTTTTTCTCATGTATGTATGTATGTATAGATTATAGATAGAGAGATGATAGGTAGATAGACAGACAGACAGGGTATCATTATGAAGCCCAGACTAGCCTTGAGTTCCCATCCTCCTAAGTGCTGGCGTAGAACCTTCACCACTGTCGGGGCAGATACTATGAGCACTGCTCCTGAAGCCACTAGCCTTGTACAGCTGTCAGTCCCTCAGCATGTGGCCAGTATGACTGAGAACCTGTTTTCTGTTTATCTTCATGTTCTTGCTGATTGTAGTAAATGCAGCCAGAAGTTCTTGAACTAATATCAGGGGCTGCAGGGAGTTCTGTGTCAGGGAGCCAGTGTCCTTCGGGGAGTGGAAAGGGACAACAGGTCCTTGCAGCTACAGCCTAGATACCACTTTCCTGTCATTTGCCCAAGGCTGGTGGTGCTTTCGTCCTCCTGTTGCCTGGGCTCTGTAGGGAACCCAAGACCTCTGGGTACATTTATCTTCCTGATCCTTCTCCTCGCCTCTCCTCCAGTGTTGCCCCTGTGTGGGGTACCTGTTCTTTGTGTCCCTCCAAAGCCCTCCTTAAACATAAATTCTTCTCCTCTGGGTACTTAAGCAAGGCTTTGTCTGAGAAGAGCCTGGTTCTGGCTCCTGTGGTCACCTGTCCCCCACAGGGAGCAGTGGTCTCTTAGGGCTGGGTGGGGATGCCCAAGCTGCTGCAGTGGCTGAAAAAGGCACTTCTAGCAAGCAGAAATGGGAGTGCACACAGGCCTGAGATGCTGGGGAGGCCATGTGTCAGGGGAGCCCAACACTGCTGTGTGGAGGGTGCTTGCCATGCTTCTGGGTAGACTTCCTGGAAGAGTGGGTGCTCCACTGGAGAAAGTCTGCATACTCCATGTGTGTTTGCTCTACCCAGGATCTCCGCAGACACCAGGTTGTCCTGGGCACTGCGTTCTTCATGCTGACACTGTTTGTGGCTCTCTATGTGCTGGTGTACGTCGAGTGCCTGGTGCAGCGGTGGCTGCGGGCCTTGGCTCTACTCACCTGGGCTTGCCTCATGGTACTAGGCTCCGTGCTGATGTGGGACTCCTTGGAGAACAAAGCCCATGCGTGGGAGCAGGTAATGGTGGGAACTAATGTCCCTGGGCTTGGGTACCAGCAGCTGGAACATGCAGTTGGCACATTTCCTGCCCACTCGTGACAGTGGGCTCATGGAAGTGGGCCAACACAGCCTGTAGCCATGGCTCTCCCTGCAGACTCTGGCGCTGGATTTCCGATGACCCTGAGTCATCTCTCTTCTCAGAGGGGTGCCCCTTAGAGTATCTGGCATTTTGGATAGAACCTGTTTGGTTAGAGGTGACAGAATTCCAACCCAAGGAGGCGAAAGGCATCACTGGGTTGGTGTGCCAGGAAGAGCTGAGTAGGCCTGGCTCTTGCCTTAGCAGCCTGGATACATTGGACTCTACTTTCCTCTACTGTCCCCAAGTGGAGGCTGGGGTGGCTGCTTACTTACTAGGCTAGCCATCCTGGGTAAAGGCTAGTGACTTTTCTCAACTAGCTTGAACCTTGGGGCTGAGTTGCACCGGCCTGCCTGATGAGTCACAGTTGCAGAAACGTAGCATGGCATACTGTGATCACAGCATGTTCCTTTTTCTGCGGTTGGCTGGGTCAGGTTCAGGAAACCATAGGCTGAAGGGCCAGGGGAGCGAGGCCACACCACCCGTGGGAGGCAACAAGGGACCCGGCCCCATCCAGAGGTTACCAGGCCAACAGCCGAGGGCTCCAACACAGTAACTCAGTATTCAGATGATGAGCAAGGTGGTCTAGGTCCTCCTGTCCTCCTGTGTATCTTTTACTGTGCCTCACTATGTAGAGGAGAGATGAGAGGTCCCAGGTTGGGGACGTCCCAGGTGACATTCGGATAAGGGTCCTAGGTCATGTGACTCTCTGGGTGCCCTGTCCCCAGGTGCCTTTCTTCCTGTTCATCGTCTTTGTGGTGTATGCACTGCTGCCTCTCAGCAGGAGGGCAGCCATCGCGGTGGGCGTGGCCTCCACGGTCTCCCACCTCCTTGTGTTTGGAGCTGTGACAAGAGCCTTCCAGACATCCATGTCCAGCACTCAGCTGGGGCTGCAGGTGAGGGTGACAGAAGCTGGGTGGGATCAGGCTCTAGTGTGGCAGGGCTTGAACTTTGGAACTGGGCTTGCAGGCGGGTAGCTACGGGCAGGACCCTGTCCGGTCTGTCTTAACTGCTGGTCTAGGATATTCTGTGAACTCAGGCCCTAGCTGCTGCTCAGGGCCCTGCTGTGGTGAGATCCTGCCCTGAGTGTCAGTCCCCAGGGCCTGGACCTAGGTTGATAGCATCCCAGTCCTGATGTCAGTGACACTGTTGAGTGAATGTGCTCCCCGCCCCACCCCCTTCATGTCACTGCGGTGTAGGGATGTGTCTTTCTTCTGACTAACCTGGATGTCCTCTTCTTGGAGAGAGATCTGAGTTCTAAGGAGCCAGCTGGGTGCTGTGACTTCTGTGGCTGGGTTCGGGGCTCAGTGAAGTGACCGTCTCCTTGGATGTACTTGACTTCCTGGATGCTTAATGACCAGGACATGTGTCTGGTAGGGTAGAAGGCTCAAGTCCTGGCCCTGTGGTCACAGCATCTCATTAGGGATCAGTCACTATCCAGGCCTAACCCTAGAAAAATGACAGCCTAAAGAGTATTTAGGTCAGGCAGCGGGGACAGATAGATGCCACCATGTTCTCTGTGGGGTTAGTAGAGCCAATGTGCCAGCTAGACTGTGCTGAACCTTGCGCTTGGCTGCCCTCAGCTCCTGGCCAATGCTGTTATCCTCCTGGGTGGGAACTTCACGGGTGCCTTCCACAAGCACCAGCTGCAGGATGCGTCCAGGGATCTCTTTATCTACACCGTCAAGTGCATCCAGATTCGTCGGAAGCTTCGTGTGGAGAAGCGCCAGCAGGTAGGGACCACCATCCTCTCTCCCGCTCCCTATATACCCCAGCTTGTCCACCCTTCACTGGGCTGAGTGCTGCCCATGTAGCCCATGTGGCCCATGTGGCTGATCCCTTGCAGGTTTTGCTCCTGGGAGCTTTGGAGACAGGGAGGGCATGTACCCCACCATGCCATGTAGATATAATCGCGCAGGAAACAATGGCTTAGTAGGCAGAACTTGCGGGAAGAAAGATGTCTCAGTTGCTAGTCTAGGTCCTCCTAATTCTTGGCTTGTCCCCACCAATTCCCCCACTGGTCTGCCCCCCTCTGCCCAGGAGAACCTGCTTCTTTCGGTGCTCCCAGCTCACATCTCCATGGGCATGAAGCTGGCCATCATTGAGCGCCTCAAAGAGGGTAGTGACCGACACTACATGCCGGACAACAACTTTCACAGCCTCTATGTCAAGCGGCACCAGAATGTCAGGTGGGCAGGGCTTTGGAAATGCACAGTGCATGTCCTCTGGGGATGTGGTCACCGCTCCCCTGCTTCTAGGGAGGTAGTGCCCCGGAGGGAGCTTCCGTCTATACAGGATTGGCCCTTCCTTGAGCCTCAGTTTCTCCTTGTTTCTTCAGGGGGCGGATCAGATGAAGGTTCTCAAAGGGCTAGGGTGGTATTGGGGTGAGAAAAGCCAGTGTCCCTCCAAAATGATAGCAGTTCATGGGAGTTAGCCAGACACTCCGGAGAGGACCTTTCTAACGATTCTTCCTAAAGGAAGTAAAGCCTTCAAGTTTGGTGACCATATGCCCCCTGGCCCTACCTGGCTTTACTAATTTGACAGGGGGTAGGATCTCTTGTGAGGTGTAGTGTGGTCACTTTGAGTTCCCAAGGGCCAGCTCTATATGCCAGCAGACATCTATCAGCATAAGTCAGGGCTCCATCTATCTGTCTAGGAACTTACAGGTTATGGAACATAGTAAGGCCTGAGGGCGTTAGCACCTACCTCCTGGAACCTCAGCTTCAGTGCTTCTCAACCCATGGATCGAGGCTCCTTTGGGGGGACCACCTAAGACCACTGGAAAACACATATTTACATCACAATTCACAGCAGTAGCAAAATTGCAGCTATGAAATAGCAGCAAAGATAATTTTATGGTTGGGGGTTGGGTCACCACAACATGAGGGACCATAAAAGAGTCACAGCTTTAGGAAGGTTGAGAACCACCACTGTTCAGCTCGCTCACCTGTGGTTCTTCAAGGGCCTGGGAAGGGTTGGAAGGAGGGGGAATTGTATTCTAGGAATTCGGGACTCTTGACTCCCTGGGTCAGGAAGAGTGAAGGATGCTGGGAGCTGAGCAGTGCCAGGCTGTAAATGGTCTGCTCTGTCCAGTTGTAGCGAGAGGCTCTGGTACTAGGACAGATCATGCTGGCTGGGAATACCTCTTCTGGCCTTTGGAGCTGAGGGGGGAAGAGGCAGAGCCACCTCCCAGGGATCTGATCCGAGCCCTGTCCACCCGGACTAGCATCCTGTATGCAGACATCGTGGGCTTCACGAGGCTGGCCAGCGACTGCTCTCCCAAGGAGCTGGTGGTGGTGCTCAATGAGCTGTTCGGGAAGTTTGACCAGATTGCTAAGGTGAGCCTGGGTATGCCATTAGCTGGCTGCTGCCTTCATATGCTGCATGAGCAGGACTGGAGGTGGGGGTGGGGGCGGGGCATGGAGAGGGGAGCTGAGGCTGAATTTTAGTGTCTTGGTAGTAGGTGGTTTTCCCAGTACTCCATGTGAGTGGCGTGCCAAGGCACAGAAACTTGTTCCCACCTCAGCAGAACGGGTTACAGTGTGCACACCTAGGGTGTTTACTGGTCCAGAAGGTCAGATGGGGGCTTAGACTCGAAACCTGCAGGAGATGGCTTCTAGTCTGGCAGTTTTTGCCTTACCTGGGGATCTGGGAGTAACCAGAATGCTCCGGCCTCCCTCAGAGTCTCAGCTTCTCACCTAGACAATGTCTAGGTGAACCGTGTAGTGTCAAGTCAGTCTGCTCTACATAGCAAGTTCCAGGCCAGCCAAGACTACACACACATACACACACACACACACACACACACACAGAGAGAGAGAGAGAGAGAGAGAGAGAGAGAGAGAGAGAGAGAGAGAGAGAGAGGCTGACTCAGACTTGGGGAAGGGAGGGAAGCCCGTGGGGAAGGGAACAGGCCTCGGGTGAACATAGAGCTCAGTCTCCAAGGCATGGACAAATCTCTGTGTGTGCAGAACAGAGGATGAGGGGACAGACAAGGACAATAGTGGCCTAGGCAGAGACTGGGATTTGTCCTTCCAGTGCTGAGAAGCTTGGGAAGTACCAAACAGGAATGGCTTTTCATCCTTTACCAAGTCTCTCCGTGGTTCCCGAGTGTCGTGTCAGTGGCTGAGCTATGTGTCCGGCCCGCCCTTCTGGCACTCGTGGCCCACGAGTTATGTGCTTCCAAGGGCGGTGCAGGAGGATCAGTTACACACTAACTAGACACAGAGACGGGCTGGCTTGGACACGGTTGGCCCTCCCCCCTTGGCGGAGGACTCTCCCATAGAGCAGGGCTGCCTGCTGGGGCACCTGGGATAGAGGGGGAGGGGCAGGTGCAAGAAGCTATAAAGCAAATGCTGGTGTTCACAGCAGGCTCCTCCATGTGGCTGCTCCTGGGGTCTGAGAGGGCTGGTGACTTCAGCACTGTGTCTGGTGTGATGGCTGACTCCCATCCAGGACCCTCCTTCCCCGAACACTCCTGTGGGGACCCAGTCTCACCCTTGGTTGTCTCCCCTCTGCACCTTCCTTCTCCACTCTTCCCAACCTCCAGGTCTAGCAGCGCAGCATCTCTTGGTTTAACTCCTGCTGGTCTCTGTGTAGGATGTCTGCTACAATTCCTGCCTGACTTACTCTAATTTGGCCACGCTGGTTGCCCTAGTTTGATTTCAAGTGGGTTCCTGGCCCCAGGGCCTTTGCACATACGTGTTGGGATGCTCTAGTGATGTGTGGGCTCTGGTCTCTTGGGCCCGTAGTCTTTTTCCAGTGCTTCATCTTCTAAGTGCATCTCCCAGTTGTATTGATTTAGTTCCAACCTCCCGCTAGCACATGTGTGGTCCACGGCTACAGGATTTAACTCTGTAGTTTGCTGCTACGTCCTGTTACCTAGGCAGGATTACAGGAAATGCTGAAACACACTGCATGGAAAAACAAAGACAGCCCTTCCCAAACCTTGCTTTCATCTGGGTTCCTGGTTAGGTCTCTCCAGGTCTTTGGCCCCCACTCCTCTTGCCAGGTTCTATAGCAGCTGCTGAGCCACAGTTGAAAGCGTTCCTGGCGGGGAGGAATCCGGCTACCCCCAGACCTGCCCTGAGTGTACCCCTTGCTCACTTACCCTGCAGGCCAACGAGTGCATGCGGATCAAAATCCTGGGTGACTGTTACTACTGCGTGTCAGGCCTGCCCGTGTCACTGCCCACGCATGCCCGCAACTGTGTGAAGATGGGTCTGGACATATGCGAGGCCATTAAGTAGGTACCCATGGGCCAGGGCCATGTGCCCCTGCCAAACTACAAACGGAGGTGGGGGGTGGGGGGGGCTTTCCTGGATTCTCACAGCATGCCATATGGAAGACTTAAACTCCTGTTGGCCTTCTTTCTCTGGGCTCACCTATGGCTTCAAGTCCTAGAAGTGTCTAAAAAAGTCTGAGCTAGGCCAGGCATGGAGATGAACGCCTTTAATCCCAGCACGGAGGAGGCAGAGGCAGAGGCAGGATGAGTTTGAGGCTAGACTGGTCTATATAGCAATTTCCAGGACTATATAGATAAACCTGGTCTCAAAAGAAAAAAAATTATGTAAACTAAAAAGCTCAGCTGGCTCCACTCTTCTAAGGACTAAGACAGCAAGAGATGCTCAGGACAGATAGCAGGAAGGCCTTCCAGAGGCAAGGTCCAGCTCCAGGATCCTGTCTGCTTCCCATTCCTCTGAGAAGTTTCTGGTGCCAGAGAACTCACTCTCCAGCAGTAGGGTGACCTGGATCTTCTGGGCCCTTCTGCTGGCATCGATTTGATGGTGAGGTACTCAGGGGCATGCAGGAAGAAAGGAGCATGAGGTGCTGAGGTGGCCTGTCTAGAAGCAGAGGAAATACCAGTCCAGTACCACTTTGCTGTGCCTCCAGAACTGTCCCTAAGGGGTAAGAGAGTCCACAACGCAGAATGTCCAAGATGCCTGCCACGTGAGGTGACGCGGCTGGTCGTCACTCTGCACTGTATGGAGGCAGCTTTGTTCTTGCTAGCTCTAGCCAGGGAGCTTCAGCTCATCCCCAGTTCTAGTGATGGACACAGGTACCGGTGGGCCTGCGTCCCTAACCACTAGCTTGCCTGAGGAGTGCAGAACTCTGCTCATGCCCAGAGGTGCATCTTTACCTTGGGAGGCTCCGCCCTAGAGGCTCCTTGTACTTCGAGGGGCTCTCACTTCCTGTAGTTGCGGTAGAGAAGACCCCAGAGTCCTCGTCTATGCTGGGTCTTGGGTAGCTTAGCACCCCCTACCTACATCCTGGCAGCCTCTTCAGAGCCAACCAGGGCTGCTAGGCAAGAGACTCCAGGGACAAAATGAGTTCCATCGGCATAAGTGGTACCCTCAATCTTACACCCTAGAGCTGGATGTGAGCATGCACAATCCCGGGAACAGGATGCTTGGCCTTTTTGAGGAAGCTATCTCCCTCCCTGGTGACCTGTCATACCTGAGACCTCCAGTGAGGTTCTGAAGCAACAGTAGGTGACAGACATCTTTGCTCCAGGCAGGTTCGCGAGGCCACGGGAGTGGACATCAGCATGCGTGTGGGCATTCACTCCGGGAACGTGCTATGTGGGGTCATCGGGCTCCGTAAGTGGCAGTATGACGTGTGGTCCCATGATGTGTCCCTGGCCAACAGGATGGAGGCAGCTGGAGTCCCTGGGTGAGGCTCAGCAGGGTAGGGACAAGGTCGGGGTGATCAGGGTGGGGCGGGGTTTGGAGGCAGGGAATGGAGCAGGCCTCCCCCAAGTGGGTGCCTGGACCATGCTGGTTTATCTGACATGCATCTCCTCAGCCGGGTGCACATCACAGAGGCGACATTGAATCACCTGGACAAGGCGTACGAGGTGGAGGATGGGCACGGGGAGCTGCGAGACCCCTATCTGAAAGAGATGAACATCCGAACCTACCTGGTGATCGATCCCCGGGTACGAGGGTTTGGGGGTGGGTGGGAGATGGGCAGCCTGGGGGGCAGGGTCCCAACTATTGGTCATGGACCCTCAAGACATTGGTGAGGTGGCAGAGACTAGCCCAAAACAGGAGGGCACTTCCTTGAACTGGGAACATTCAGGCATCAAGGAATGCCTCTTTGAGTTTCTGTAAGGTGTGGGAGCAAGGGCCGTGTTAGCAACTCCAGGCACAGGGTCAGTGCAGTTCCATGAGGCTAATTGCAGGAGGCAGGAGCCCCTGTGAAGACTCAGGGAAGCAGGGTTAGCCAGGCAGCCTGCTCCTGGAGTAAACAGGTCTGGGGTTCTCGGATGGCTGGCTCACACTGCCTCGTCTTTTGGAGCCCATCTCTCCCTGCTGGCCCAACTGTGGAGGCAGCTGTGTTTGTCTGCCGACTGCTCCAAGCTGGCAATCTGCTGCTTTTTGCTGTCTGTGGCCTTGACCTCCAGAATCATCCTTGGAGTTTTCACAAGAATGCTCTCTTGGTCCTGGCCCCTGGGCATCCTACAAGCCCACTTAGTCTGCACTTTCTGCCTTGGCTCCTTCATGTCCCCTTTATCTTGCCGATGTCCCCAGGGCAGCCACTGCACACAGGAGAGAATCCCTCCTCCCTGGTCTTCCGGCCTGCCACGTGTTCCTGTTTATTTATCCTCTTCCTTGTTTATTTCATTCTGTGCTGCTAAGGACCACGGGCCTTCCGGCCTGCAGACCACCCAGCTCTGCTCTGAGCATGCACGTGGTGGCTTTGAAATGGATGAAGCCCCAACCTCAAAGACATCTGCAGACAGAGTTCCAAAGCCCACCCCCAGGGCTGCCAGACTGAGCCAGGAGAATTGCAGGATGCTGGCCAGACTCCAACCACGCTCTAGAGAGGCCGCAACATCTGTGCCGCCCCGCCCTGGTCCCTTTCGCCAGCTCGGGTCCTCTGCTCACTTATGTAGCTGGCAGTTTAGAGGGGACTGTAGCAGTTTCTCCTCGTCCCTGTCTCCAGCCAGCACAGGACCAGAGTTACTAGCAGTAGGGGAGCCTCAGAGGAAGGCCCTCACCTCCAGACCTAGCAGCTCTCCCTCACTGTGTGACTTGGCTGTCCTCTGCATGGACCCTAGGACTTGTGTGATGGTGGGCAGTGAGGGTTTAAAGAGGTTTCTATCCCTAGAGACTCTGGAAGTTTCCAGTACATTTGCCATTGTGCTTTGGCCAGGTCTGGGGCTGTAGGTGGCGGCTGCCTGTTGATGTTGGCAGGTCTGAGGGGAGCAGACAGCTTTGAGGGAGGGGTCCTGGATGCTGGGAGTGGGAGAGACGAGAGTCTCAGCAGACACAAGGTGGCCTAAGCTTGTGTCTGATGACCTTGGGGCTCTTTCTTTTCCTCTCTTGTCTCCTGCCATACTTGGCCACATGCCTGGTCCCAGGCATGTGTTAAGGGGGGCTTGCGGCTCAGAGGCACAAGGGCAGGAGTTAGAGCTGGACCCTCACTCAGGGTCTGGCTAAGCCACTGAGATTCTAGCACATGTTGGGCCCAGCAAGCATGTGGCAAATAATGAGCCTGGAGCCAAACTTGAGGCTGGGTGTGGCCTTCAAAGGCTGCCCTGGAGTGGGCCTGCGCATTAGTGTCTGTGTCTCTGGGTTCAGGCCAGCACACATCTTACTTCCATTCCTCTTACCAGAAGGAGCATCTGTGAGCCACATGTGGGTGGGCTGAGCGGAGCTTCTGATTACCCCTTCCCCGAGAGAGCCTTAGCTAGAGCTGTGTGGCCATCAGCTTCTTCCTGGCCTGGGGCAGGGATGAAAACTGAGGGCTGCAGTCAATACCCAGGCCAGCCCATGCTCGAAGAATACTATAGATAGGTTCAAAAAAAGTAACGCTTTCCCCTTTGCCAGACCAGCCAGTGCTCCGCATGCGTGCCAGGGATGATCGAGAGGGGAACAGGTGGGACACGTGATGTCTGTGCTTACAGAGCCAGCAGCCGCCCCCACCCAGCCACCACCTCTCCAAGCCCAAGGGGGATGCGACTCTGAAGATGCGGGCTTCAGTGCGTGTAACCCGCTATCTGGAGTCTTGGGGGGCAGCACGGCCCTTTGCACACCTCAACCACCGGGAGAGTGTGAGCAGCAGCGAGACCCTCATCTTCAACGGACGGGGGCAGAAGGTAGGTCCCCTCCCACCTGGCTAGTGGGTTAGGATGCTCCTGAGAAGGGTCCCAGCCTTGTCCTTTTAGCTGCATTGTGGGTAGTTTCTGCCAAGCCTTCTTCTGGACAGGAGACGGTATTTGGAGAATGCTCCCTGGGGCCTGGAATCTTCTAGACTCTCCTGGTCCTTCCAGTCCCATGGTGGATGAGGACAGTGTTCAGGGAGTGATTACTGGTTCCCTTTCCCACTTTCAGGCCATTCCTCTGCGTCGACACCGTGCCCCTGATAGGTAGGTTCACTACCCTCCCTGCACACTGCTTACCTGGCAGAGCTGTGCCAGGTTCCTCCTGAGGGTAGGTGCCCTGAGGAGTCTGTCTGGGGCAGCTCCGACAGGCCCAGGCCAGGCCTCCTTCTCTGGGCGCAAGACTTACAGGTCACAGTTTTTTTGAATGGCTGGGGTGGAATGCCCGACGTGTGCTCACCCCAGGGCTGGGTCAGTGGGGTGCATGTGTTTGTTGGTGGTGAAGAAAGGTGTTTCTCTGGCTTCTATGCTGGTCCTGCCCAGCAGAGGTGGCCTTGGTCTGGGGGTCAGGGATGTGTCCCCTGCTTCCTGCTGGGCTGATGGCTTCATGAATTCAGGACCCCCACTGGTGAGTCCACCACCCACACCCTAGCCTCCGGGCAAGTAGGTCCTTGGGGTAATGAGGCAGAGACTCTAATTCTAGGAGTGCATCCCCCAAGGGACGCTTGGAAGATGACTGTGACGACGAGATGCTGTCAGCCATTGAGGGGCTCAGCTCTACCAGGTGAGGCCTGTGGCCCTCCCTCCCTTCTCCCTCCTCCCTCTCATGGCAGGGCTGGTTCCCTCATGGTAGATATTGAGCACTGGCTCCGGCCAGTAGCTCCTACCCTCTAAGAGTGTGGCTCTCTCCAGTGCTGTGGGTGCATTGTGCTGCCGTTCCCTTAGGCCCTGCTGCTCCAAGTCTGATGACTTCCACACCTTTGGTCCCATCTTCCTGGAGAAGGGCTTTGAGCGTGAGGTAAGGATGGGGCAGTCGCCACAGGAGAACAGACCTATGCCTGGTGGGTGGGGCATGAACTGCTGGGTCCAGCAAACCCCACAGGGTGGGGAGGCCCCTGGGGATCTCTGCACTGGGTGGACAGGGTACTGTGTGGTCCCATTTGTGGCTCTTTCTCTGGACCTCACCCCTTTATCTGACACCACCCTAGAGATCTGTCCCTGAGGTTTGGGCCAAGTCAATGCTTCATGCTTCTAGGAGAAAGACACCCCAAATTCAGTCTCCTGGTGGCTACCTGTAGGACCTCCTGCCTGGTGGCTGTGTAGGTCTAGAGCAACTCACAGATCCCTGAACACCTTGGGCCTATATCAAGATCTAGTCTACCTTTCCCCCAAGTGGCCAGACAGGTAGTTTAGATAGGAGCCTGCAACCTGGAGGTTCTGAAGCCAATTGTCCTTAGCTTTAGGCTGTGACCGTTGAGTAGGGTCCTGGCCTTCAGAGCCTGGTGTCCAAGACTGAGGGAAGGATCCTTCTCCCTGGGAGATCTGAGCAAAGTTACTAGGAAGAGAGTGGAGGGGGCTTCCCCTGCCTGTGGGTCACATGGCCTGAGTCTTGGTTGCTCCTCTACTATGGGAGTGTGCTGATGTGGTAATAAAGCGGTGCCATATGGAAGGTAGCCTCCGGGATCTCTACTTGGTTTTCAGGGGTCTAGGCCCAGATAGTACTTTTTGGTAAGGGATGAGCTCAGGTCACCTGGGAGCTCAGGCTTGGTTCTTGCCCATGGGGCCTGAGAAATGAAAGCAAACACCTTGTTGAGTACAGGGCTGCCCATGAAGAAAGGTACAGTATAATGTTGGCAGGCGAATGACTATGTCTAGCACCACCTTGAACTCCAGTAGAGGTGGCAGGCATTTTATTGTAGAATATGAACTTGGAGTGAGGCATTGAAGGGACTTTGCTGGTAGCTGCCTCTCACACCCATGTCATCCTGCTCCTCCAGTACCGCCTGGTGTCCATCCCCCGGGCTCGCTATGACTTTGCCTGTGCCAGCCTTGTCTTCATCTGCATCCTGCTCATCCACCTTCTAGTGATGCCCAGGTCAGCCTGTGATGGGGAAGATGGGCAAGGCCACTGGGGTGAGAGGGGTGGTGACTATGGTAGGACCCAGCAGAAACTGGCAAGGTTAGCAGGGAGGGACCAGTGACTTCAGCTATAGGTCCCTCACCACTGGAGGAGGGGGATGGCCCCAGAGTTGGAGTTTTTGGCCTTTCCTTGCAGCTGGGTGTGAAACTTTCCCATGTTCCTCTGTCTCCTGCCAAGTCCTGTTATCTGGCTGGTCCTGGCCTTAGCCTCTGGAAACAGTGGCCTTCATCATTCCCTCTTCCAGGCAGGGAAGTGAGACTTACAGGGATGGTGGCATCCAGCCTGGACCCCAAAGCCCTGAAGTGCCTGCTTCAGGGTCTGGTGTGGACAGGGACAATGGGGGCTAAGGCCAGAGGGAACAAAGTTTAGCCACAGATAGCTTCCAGGGGGCAGTTATGACACACATGGCTGTCACTGTGGTTGTGCTTAACAGGGTGGTGAGATGGCTCTGCAGGTGAGGTATCTGCCACCAAGCCTGACAACTTGAGCTCAAGCTCTGCCACCCACATGGTTAAAGGAGAGAACGGACGCCAGTTATTCTCTTACCTCCATATGCATGCTATAACATGCAGGTGCCCACACACACACACACACACACACACACACACACACACAC